>NC_139707.1:12220937-12248437 GCF_964188405.1 Protomyctophum parallelum
AATCACGTGAGAGTTCAGTCCACACACCTCACACACTCTGTTCCCCTGGTGATACTCGCCACCTATTGGTGATATACTGGTACTGTTTTAAACACTGCACTGCAATAATGAACCCAACACAAAAAATACCTTTTCCATCACAAATAAAATATAGAAAACCTTCACACCCACAACATGTATGACAAAGTCAAACTTTTAAATTGTCAGCAACTATATGGTTGCGCCACACTCTCCCCCTCAAACTTAAATGTCTCTGGACATTTTTAAAGATTAAGGCATCTCTATTCAGTTTCACACATTTGACTTTTCCCTCTGAAATCCCATATGGTGTTGATCTAGACCTGGTATATGACATGGAAATCTACATATTCTGTACTTCAGACAGTAATGTCCATAAGTCACTCCTTGTACCTTGTAATCAGACCACATTTATACATCATACAGTTTAAATTTCAGTAAACTCATTATCTTTTCAGACAAATATCCCAATGTAACAGAACTCCAATTCCGGCCACTCAATTATTTTAGTCTGTCACCATTATTTTTAGTTTACAGGATCAGTCCATCATGTTTCTCAGGTAATATCTTTACCTTTCAGTATTCTCAGTAGTACAATAATAATCAATCAGTGTCTCTGTCACCGTCTCTGAATATGTATACTCTTCCTTTGTGTCTCTTCTAGAGTCTCTTTATCAACTGTCACTTAAAGTGTCTATGTTGTTACCTCAATACCTGCCATGGCCCAAGGTCGCCACAGTCTCTCGCAGGCTGCAGGCATACTCACATGCAGGTCATCAACTCTAACCTCGACCATCGATGGCTCACCCAGGGTCCCGTAGGTCAGCATTCTCGGGCGACGGCGCTCCCTCTGGGGGTGGGCACTCACGGGTGGTGATGCAGGCTCATCTTCCTCCGACGTCGGCTGCTCTGATGATTCTGGCATACCATCTCCAGGCTCTGAAGCGTTGTTCTCTCCGTCATCTGCTGTATCTCCAGGCTCTGAAGCGTTGTCAAAGATGTCCTCTTCTACGTCCTGTGATGCTGGCTCTTCCTCACGATATTCCATCTCTGGCACGAAGGACTCTGCCTCAGGGTTTAGCTTTTCAGTTCTTTGCCTCTGTTGCTGGTGATTAGGGAAACGGAATACAAGCTCACCATCATCACTGCTTTCACTGTCACAGTATTCAATTTGTTTATCAGTCTTCTGTCCTCTTTTTCTCCTCTGTGTGGGGTTGACTCTTTCCTGTTCTGTATCTTTTTCCGGGTGGCTTAGAGGTAAGCTGTCACATGGAAGTAGGAGGTTTCTGTGCAACACTCGACCTTTACCACCTCCTTCGGGTACCACCTCATAAACAGGGCTGTCACTGCTCCTTCTCTTCACCACCACATGGACTCTGTTTTCCCAATAGGAACGTAACTTGCCCGGACCTCCTCTTTCTGACAGATTACGGACAAGCACTCGTCCACCGGGTTGAAGGTCAGCTCCATGGACTCTTTTGTCATAGCCCGTTTTACCCCGGGCAGCTTCCTTGGCAGCTGTTTTGGAGGCGATCTCATATGCTTGTCTCATTCTGCTTTGCCAGTTTTCAACATACTCTACATAGCTCTCTTGTCCATCTGCGGGTTGTATGTTGAAAAGCAGGTCTATTGGCAGGCGGGGAGAACGGCCATACAGGAGGTAATAGGGGGAAAAACCAGTGGCCTCGCTGCGTGTACAGTTGTATGCGTGTATCATCTTGGCCAATGATCCTTTCCAGTCTGCTTTTTCCGTTTCTGTGAGTGTTCGGAGCATTGACAGTAATGTCCTGTTAAAACGCTCTACCTGCCCGTTGCCTTGTGGGTGATAACAGGTAGTATGAGAGCCTTTTACACTACAGCATTTCTGCAGCTGGTCCATCAGTCGATTCTGGAACTCGCCTCCCATGTCATGGTGAATTCTCTCCGCAAATCCATAATGAAGGGCAAAGTCATTAAATAACTTGTCAACGACAGTCTTTGCACATTTGTTCTTAGTGGCATAGGCCTGTGCGAAACGGGTGTAATGATCCATTACTACTAGAATGTACTGGTACCCTTGTTTGCACGTCTCTAAGTGTAGGAAGTCGACAGACACTAATTCAAATGGGCGTGTGGACACAATGGGCACGAGAGGGGCTCTGGTTGTTTTTTGGGGTCGTTTTGTCTTCAGACACTCACAGACTTGGGTGACGAAGTGGTCTATGTCACTCTGCATACGGGCCCAATAAAACCGGTCTCTGATCAGGTTGTGTGTTCTGTCCACTCCAGGATGTCCCATCTCACGGTGAAGCTCCTGAAACACAGTGGGGTGATGTTCTCTGGGCAGGACAAGCTGACATTTGTCACCAGCTTTCCTATATAGAACACCATTGTCATCAATATACAGTTTAGTCCACTGCCTCATTAAAGCTCTTACATCAGCTGACTCAGTTTTGAGTACCTTGTTGGGAGGTTGCTGGTTGTTACTTTTGTAATGGAGGACTCGACCAATGACAGGGTCTCTTAGTTGACTTTCTCTGATTTGCTCTGGTGCTAGAGGTTTGCTCAGGGTGGGTGAGTCTCTCACTACTGTCACTGCCTCCACAGACACTGGCATGGTCCAGATGAGAGGGGTATCTCTTTGCACTGTCACTCCCTGCACTGAGGCACTGATAACTTCCTGGTGAACCTCCTCTGTACACTGCTCCATGAGCTTGTTGATGTCTACTGGCATGCGGGATAAGCCATCTGCGTCAGCATTGTGTTTGCCTGGGCGGTACTTTATAGTAAAGTTGAAATCTGACAACTCACCGACCCACCGGTGGCCTGTAGCATTAAGCTTCGCTGTTGAGAGGACGTAAGTCAGGGGATTGTTATCCGTATATACTGTGAAATGGGGCGCATAATACAAATAGTCTCTGAAACGCTCACATATGGCCCATTTCAGTGCTAAGAACTCTAACTTCCCTGAGTGCATGTGATAGTTCTTTTCAGGTGGGGATAGTGTTCTGGAGCCATATCCAATAACAACCATTTTACTGTTCTGTCTCTGATAAAGCACTGCACCCAGTCCATTCTGGGACGCATCGCAATGCAAAGTGAATGGCTGGGTGAAATCTGGGTAGCCAAGGATGGGTGGCTCAATCAGCTTATCTATAAGAAAGTTCAGTGTCTCTTGGTGACTTTGTGTCCAGTGTATGGGAGTATTAGGCAGGAGGTTACCTTTATTTCCCTTGTTGCCACTCTTTCTGTTTGTCTTTGTCTCTGCAGGCGATGTCTTGTCAGGAGGTGTTGAGAACAGCTGGTACAGTGGCTTTGCAAGTCTGGAAAAGTTTGGGATATATGGCCTGTAGTATGACAAAAAGCCCATTATCCTTCTCAGGTCTGAAACGGTGGCAGGCACCCTCTCCTTTAATGCCTGCACAGGGGCCACTTCAGCGGGGTCCATCGTGTAGCCCTCACCCGAAACCATCCGTCCCAGGAATCTGACCTTTCGCCTGAACACGTCACACTTGCGGGGACTGAGCTTCACTCCATGTTTTTGGTATCTCTGGAAGACAGTTCTCATGTGGCTGACATGGTCGTCAAAGCTAGAGCTATGGACCAGATTATCATCAAGATATGGTTGGCAAATAACATCCCTCAGACCCACTAGGCAGTCTTCCATGTTACGCTGAAACTCAGCAGGGGCTGAACTCAAACCAAAGGGGATTCTGGTCCACTGATAAAGACCCCAGGGTGTTATGAAGGCTGTGAGGTGTTGACTTTCCTCACTCAGGAACCCCTGGTGGTATGCCTTCCCCTGATCCAATACTGAGAACCAAGAACTGCCTGTGAGAGAGTCCAGCATATCTTGGATTCGAGGGATTGGATGACAATCAGGGATAGATTTTCTGTTCAGCTCCCTATAATCACAACAAAGTCTCAATGTCCCATCTTTCTTCCTCACACACACCACAGGTGATGCATATGGGGATCTTGACTGTACTATCCATCCCCGATTCAGCAAGTCTTGGACATATTCTTTGACTTCGTTATGCAGCGGTTTGGGGACTGACATGTAAGTTCTCTTCACTGGAGTGGGGTCCTGAAGACTAATGTGTAGCTTCAGGGAGGGAATATTCCCTATGTCATCTTCATTGTAGGCAAAAGCATGACACTCCTCTCTCAGTAACTGTCTCACATTGTCTCTCTGGTCAATATGTAGGTGGGAAAGATCGACAGGGGGATCCCACTGGTTTGGTTTCTGTGTTTTTTCACCTGTCTGCTTTCCTGTCTGTTTAGTGTCACTCTGTTTACTGTCCTCCCTTCCTTCACCTTCCTTGTTGACATCACTCTCTATCTGTTCAACTTTGACTGGATAGGACGTCTTGACTATTTGGAGGTGACCCAACACTGTGCGTTTATTTAAAGTCATAGCGTGCTTGCTGACATTTGCAATGGGGATCGGCACATACATTGACTTGTCTGTAGGGATGCTGACTAACCCCTCTTCAATTATGACCCCCTCAGGTAGTGTGGGCTCTTCACTAGGGACAAGTAGGAGGTTTTGACCTTGAAACTGTGCTCCACTATTAGTTTTGACATAGACAACACTGACCTGTCCAGCTGCTAAGTGAATCGTCTTCCTCCCTGTATGCACAATTCCCACTTCTTCATTGCTCTCTGGGGACTGCACTAGCCTGAGCATTGACTTTGCTGCTCTAAAGGTCACAGAGAATGCCTTGCTCACTTGGAGAATGGTCGCTGAACTTGCCTCTGACATCACCTCCCCATTTAACACTGCCTCAATTACATTAAAGCCAATTATGGGCTGCTCTGCAACATTTGGGTCACTTGACACTAAGGTGGGGACTAACAGTGGCTCTCCCTGGTCTATGTCTTTGCCTAGTCTGAACTCCACCTCCACCCAACCCAAGAAAGGTATCTCTGTTTGGTTTGCTGCAAGTCCGATTAGTCTGTCTGCCTCTAACAGTTCATTAATAGGTCTCACCACACGATGGGGTAAATTCTCCTTCCTCCATTTCTCATTAATAAGACTAGACTGAGCACCCGTGTCCCATAATGCTTCTACAAGGATCCCATCAAACTGACAATGGACAGTACATCTCTTACCAATGAGGTCTAGGAGTTTGGCTCTGCTTCTGGGTGAGAGATAGTTGGCGGGGCTCTGGAACTCGGGAGTTATTTGGGTGACAGCTGTCTGCTCAGTGGGACTAAGTTGTGTTTCATGTTCACGGACTACTGAGGGTCCCGACCCAGCAGCCCTCACTCGTTTCCCTGTTGTCCTCTGTTCTGTCGGCACCCTCTGGAGAGGTGCCCCTCAAGGCCACATTTGAAACAGTGTCTGCATGACTCTCCAATCTGAGCTTCCTGACAGGCTCTGCATCCTCTTGGTCTGTTCCGGGCGAAGGCTGAAGATCTATCTGTCTGAGCCCTTCTGTTAGCCTCTGCACTTTCCAGAACCATTTTTTTCATTTCCAACAGCTCTGCTCTGAGTCCTTCTATGAGGTGACTGGTGTTGGAATCCTGTTCTGAGCTGCGCCCCTGACTTTTCTTACTTTTGGTTCTGAACTCATCTGGTGTCTCCGTTTCTCTGCTGTAAGAGGGCTGAGAAGTGTTGGTGGACACTTCTGTGTGGATTTCACTGAGTCTAGGGGGCTTGCTCATGACTGATTTCTTTTGTTTTTGCTGCCGTTCCTGCTCCAGATTTGCGGCCTCATTTATTCGCTCTATCAACTCTTCATCTGTCACATCGGGGCTGCTAAGGTACGGTTTAATCTGGAATTTCACCGCCTCACTATACAGTCCTGTTTCAAGAGAGCGGAGGAATTTTCTCTGTATTAGTTCGGGACTAAACTGCTCACCCTCATTTTCATACATTAACTTCTCCTTCAGTTCAATTGCTCTGAACAGGAACGTTTGAGCTGACTCCTTGGGGTCTTGTGTAATGTTCATCAGTCGGTGTAGCAGATCTGAAGATGAGTCCACTTTGTAGTGACCTCTGAGGATAGTTTTTAATTTGGACAGAGTCAATCCCCTTTTTATCTCCAACATATCCCTCAGATGTAAGCCTGGGCTCACTGCACGTGTGACAGCTTCAATGATCTCAGCTTCTGAGTGACCCTTACGTTGTCCAGACTCTACTTGGTTGATTAGGCTGGTGTAGGAGATTTTCTCTCTTTGGCCTGGTTCTCCAATCTGGCCGGAAATACGAAATTCCCTTCTCAGAGTCACTTCCTGTAGTGCCAGTGAAGGTGGTGACATAATGGCAGTCTTTGTGTCCACCACTGCTTCTTTGGTCTGTTGTCTTCCTTCCAAGCCGCTGATATCCTCCAAGACGACGATCTCCTCTTCAAGCAGTCGACGGGCTTCCTTCTGTTCCTCCTGCAGCTTGAGATATTTCTCTTTCAGAACATCTAGTTCACTTGGTTTCACAGGTACAGTCTCTAACTCACTCGGTTCATCCTTTTTCAGGGACTTCATCCTTGCCAGGACATTCTGTAAGCACAACTGAAACGCCATGATCTCCTCTCCATCCTCCACTTCATCCAGCGTCTTCTCAGCCAATCTGATGAGGGCACGACGAGCTTGCTTCTCAAACCCTTCCAATGGCTCTGAGCACTTTAGCTGTTGACAGGTGGAGATGAGCTCTGGCTTTTCCAATGACAGCAGTACTCTGCTTACTTCATCCCGTAGTTGCTCCATTCTTCCTCTTGTAATGATGATGATGATCCAGGTTCGTCTCTCTCGGGTGAATCACTGGCTGGATCTCACTCCTGGTCTATGGCTGGTTCGCCAAAATATGTAACGGGGCCAAGAAGGATAGTGCTGGTTCCAACTGGTGTTACACATTTGTTTTTTTATTGTTGTTGCTTTTTCTGCAAAATAGATATTAATTGCTCAGTATCACACACTGCATTATGCTCACAGCAGCATGTGTTGCATCATATGAACAAACTCTCATGGAATCACGTGAGAGTTCAGTCCACACACCTCACACACTCTGTTCCCCTGGTGATACTCGCCACCTATTGGTGATATACTGGTACTGTTTTAAACACTGCACTGCAATAATGAACCCAACACAAAAAATACCTTTTCCATCACAAATAAAATATAGAAAACCTTCACACCCACAACATGTATGACAAAGTCAAACTTTTAAATTGTCAGCAACTATATGGTTGCGCCACATGTGCTGCAATATAGCTATGAATATAAATGCGTTGGCTTTTGGCTTCAATCTGACAGTGTACTTCCTTTTAATGGGAGCTTAATCATTTCATTTGTAAATTAGAGATGTCCCGATACTGTATCGGTATCGGGGGAAAAGTATCGGATCGGCCCTTATTTGTCATATCGTGTCATATCAGCATCGGCCAATATGCCAGTCTAACCACAGATTCGACACAGGGGTAAGGGGTCGACACTATGCCAGTCTAACCACAGATTCGACACAGGGGTAAGGGGGTTGACACTATGCCAGTCCAACCACAGATTCGACACAGGGGTAAGGGGTTGACACTATGCCAGTCCAACCACAGATTCGACACAGGGGTAAGGGGTTGACACTATGCCAGTCTAACCACAGATTCGACACAGGGGTAAGGGGTCGACACTATGCCAGTCTAACCACAGATTCGACACAGGGGTAAGGGGGTTGACACTATGCCAGTCCAACCACAGATTCGACACAGGGGTAAGGGGTCGACACTATGCCAGTCTAACCACAGATTTGACACAGGGGTAAGGGGTCGACACTATGCCAGTCTAACCACAGATTTGACACAGGGGTAAGGGGTCGACACTATGCCAGTCTAACCACAGATTCGACACAGGGGTAAGGGGTTGACACTATGCCAGTCTAACCACAGATTCGACACAGGGGTAAGGGGTCGACACTATGCCAGTCTAACCACAGATTCGACACAGGGGTAAGGGGTTGACACTATGCCAGTTTAACCACAGATTCGACACAGGGGTAAGGGGTTGACACATGCCAGTTTAACCACAGATTCGACACAGGGGTAAGGGGTCGACACTATGCCAGTCTAACCACCGATTCGACACAGGGGTAAGGGGGTTGACACTATGCCAGTCTAACCACAGATTCGACACAGGGGTAAGGGGTCGACACTATGCCAGTCTAACCACCGATTCGACACAGGGGTAAGGGGGTTGACACTATGCCAGTCCAACCACAGATTCGACACATGGGTAAGGGGTTGACACTATGCCAGTCCAACCACAGATTCGACACAGGGGTAAGGGGTTGACACTATGCCAGTCTAACCACAGATTCGACACAGGGGTAAGGGGTTGACACTATGCCAGTCTAACCACAGATTCGACACAGGGGTAAGGGGTTGACACTATGCCAGTCTAACCACAGATTCGACACAGGGGTAAGGGGTCGACACTATGCCAGTCTAACCACAGATTCGACACAGGGGTAAGGGGTCGACACTATGCCAGTCTAACCACAGATTCGACACAGGGGTAAGGGGTTAACACTATGCCAGTCTAACCACAGATTCGACACAGGGGTAAGGGGTCGACACTATGCCAGTCTAACCACCGATTCGACACAGGGGTAAGGGGGTTGACACTATGCCAGTCCAACCACAGATTCGCCACAGGGGTAAGGGGTTGACACTATGCCAGTCCAACCACAGATTCGACACAGGGGTAAGGGGTTGACACTATGCCAGTCTAACCACAGATTCGACACAGGGGTAAGGGGTTGACACTATGGCAGTCTAACCACAGATTCGACACAGGGGTAAGGGGTCGACACTATGCCAGTCTAACCACAGATTCGACACAGGGGTAAGGGGTTGACACTATGCCAGTCTAACCACAGATTCGACACAGGGGTAAGGGGGCTGACACTATGCCAGTCCAACCACAGATTCGACACAGGGGTAAGGGGTTGACACTATGCCAGTCTAACCACAGATTCGACACAGGGGTAAGGGGTCGACACTATGCCAGTCTAACCACCGATTCGAAACAGGGGTAAGGGGTTGACACTATGGCAGGTAAATAAAATGTGGAGTTTGCTTTGGAGTTGCCCCAAACTGCAAGTGCACATTTGAGTGAGGAGTCTACTATGAACACAACACGAGATATATAGCTAGATAGCTATAAACACAACACGAGATATATAGCTAGATAGCTATAAACACAACATGAGATATATAGCTAGATAGCTATAAACACAACATGAGATATATAGCTAGATAGCTATAAACACAACACGAGATATATAGCTAGATAGCTCACCCATTCTTGAGATAAGGGACAAAACTTTTTTCAAACTGGATTTTTTTTTTTTTTAAGATACATTCAAATCAAATGGATGTATTTGTAGACACAGGTCTCAACTACCAATATTGAGAAGGAACAGGTTTTTCGCATAACATTTCTTTCTAAAATGGGACATTTATGCACTTAATACCCGATTCATGTCAACTCCGTCAGACACACTAAAATACCTTTTAATTGAATTTGATAATTTCAACAATAATATAAAGTCCTCAGTTCTCTTATAATGGCTTTCAGTAATCAAGTTAAGTAATACAATTATTTTAATATTGTTTTTTTCCAATATCACACTATTATGAAATATCCAATTTCTCAAATCCGTCATTTCAACCTCTATTTTCAATATTATAACATGAAAACCATGTAAAAAAAAAAAAAAATCATCATTACGTATCATTTCAGTTGGTGTTTCAATACATATGCACAAAATATTTAACATCACATTTTCTATTTCTTTGGAAATTAACAAAAACATCACGGGACGAACATCTGACGGAGTTGACGAACATCTGACGAAGTTGACAAGTTTAACTGATTTAGGTTCTAGATCACCTAGGATCTTGATTCTGGTGACTAATCCCACATTTTCAAGGATGAGGAATATAGTGGTACTATTTATATTGGCCCTGTGACCATGGCAGCCATTTTCAAAATGGCAGCCACCTGCTGTTATCTTACTATAACTCAAGTTCTACACCACCTAGGATCTTGATTCTGATGACTAATCCTACATTTTCAATGAGGAGGAATACAGTTTTATCTATTTAGATTTATCCCGTGACAATGGCAGCCATTTAAAAAAATGGTGGACCTGCTATTATTTTACCAATTTAGTCAGGGAATAGGCCTATTATCAGAATAATGTCAAATCTGTGAATACATTTCTTACCAAGAATTTTTTCACCAATGTGTTTGTAAAGGTGTCTACTAACATATCCCACATTGGTTTCTATTGAACCACCCTAGAGGCATTTTTGACAGCTGCTGAAAGTTGGGTACCATACCAAGTGGCTATGGCAAAACTAGGGAGTCTATGGCCAAACTAGGGGTCAAACCCCTTGGGCTAAATTCGGCCATATATCCACTTGCCCAAATGTGCTGACCTCATTTTGTGATGATGGCTATGGCCGTTTTCAGCCCAAGGAGTGTTCTTCGTGCATAGCTAATGCTTGGAATGCATTCAGAATCATGAAAACTCCCTAGTTTGACATGTCACATGCTACTTAAAACATAATGAACATTTTGCCTTATATAGGTTGTTGATGGTACCCCAACGTTCAGCAGCTGTCAAAAGGTCCCCTAGGGTGGTTGAATATAAAGCAATGTGGGATATGTTAGTAGACACCCTTCCAAACACATTGGTGAAGACAATTCTTGATAAGGAATTTATTACCAGATTGTATTAATATCCCCTGACTAAATAACTCATCTTCTAGACCACCTAGACCCGACTTCACAAACAGAGACCCGATTGACACCTAAACAAAGTTTGGACAGCCCCACCAATTAGTGTTACGGAAAATAGCAAGTGTCTACCCTAGGCCCAGAGGGAGACACAGAACTTAGATGCGGCTCACATGTTGCACGACTCCTCAACAAGCTGCCACCAGGGATGAGAGCTGAATTCTGCCGCACAATGCTCTGCGGCCCAGGAGCAACCAACATCCTGTTGGAGTTCTCTGAGTGGTTGAAGCATGAGTCCTAGCCATATAGCCTGTGCAAAGGCAAACACCTTGAAGACCTGCTTGAGGTGAACAGTGAGCAGTGAACAGTGAGCGAAAGACTGAAGACAGAAGATCTGCCTTCAGGACTATCAGGCAGGATGTGCAGACACTGAATGCATCAGTGTCGTTCTGTGTCCCCAGCATGTCAACCAAAGCAATGTTACCAAATCAAAGGAGCCTTCACCTCAAGTCACCTGGGGCTGGGTGAGCAATCGTATCCTGTATCTAGCCTCACAACTAAATACAGACACTTGGCCAGACTGCCGTTTGAAAGGGTCAAACCCTTCATCCTGATTGGGGAAGACCACCCCACCTAATCACACCAACCAAACAAGTGAGGTTGGGGCCTCCAGGTGGACCAGTAGCCATCTGCACAAGACTGGGCTGGACCCTGCAGGAAAGCAATCTCCAGCCAAGACAATGTAAGTTGACTATAACAGAGCCCCAGAACACAGAGCTCATGAGAAGGATGGAGAAACACTGGCAGGAGGCCACCAAGATACAACGCCACACTGCAGTGGCCAGTGAAGTCAAACTGTGCGTCTGTACCTGAAAGAGACAAGTCAAAGGCCAGAAAGCCCACCTCCTTTTAATGTCCTGTCAGTAGCAACTCAACCTGCACCTGAAATAAGCCCTGACCCCTCCCAGAGAAAGTTCATCCTTGAAAATGTAATGATTAGTCGCCAGAATCAAGATCCTTGGTGGTCTAAAACTTGAGTTATTGGTAAAATAACAGCAGGTTGGTGGTCACTTTGAAAAACAATGGCTGCCATGGTCACAGGACAAATCTAAATAGTACCACTGTATTCCTCATCTTTTAAAATGTATTATTAGTCGGCAGAATCAAGATCCTATGTGGTCTAAAACTTGGGTTATTGTAAAATAACAGCAGGTGGCGGCCATTTTGAAAAACAATGGCTGCCATGGTCACAGGACAAATCTAAATAGTACCAATGTATCCCTCATCCTTGAAAATGTAGTCTTAGTCACCAGAATCAAGATCCTAGGTGGTGTAGAAACTGTAGAACTTGAGTTATTGTAAAATAACATCAGGTGGCGGCAATTTTGGAAAATGGCTGCCATGGTCACCACGAGACAAATCTGTGATGGCCCTATAGCCAAAAATGTTCCTTAAGGCATGCTCTAACTGTGTGCCAAATTAGAATACGTCCCATTATTCAAAAACTATAATTTTATTGTTTTAGGAACACTTTTGTCAACTCCGTCAGATACATGTCAACTCCGTCAGACACAAAACCTGACGGAGTTGACGTCTGACGGAGTTGACAAAATGTCATTTGTTTTCATCTTAACCCTCTGTAGTACAATGTAGCCATTTTGTTTTTGCTTCATTTGTTAGCTAAACCTAACCCTAAACTTTTATAATAAACATTATTTTGGAATTCTTAACAAAGATCATAATAATGTCCTGACGGAGTTGACATGTAAAAGCTGTGACCACCCTGATATCAACATTGTTTGTTTAAAATATCAAACAATTGAATGCTTTTCAGACCAGGTGCTCCACAGTTGCAACAAATACAAACGGGACTTGGAAAAGGAGTCTTCAGGCTAAATCTGTCGACAATATTTTCTGATTAATTTAAGACTTTTAAAAAACCTGACGGAGTTGACGGGAGACGTGGGACACACATTTGATATGAGATATCTAATGGAAAATATAAATTAAAATTATTGTGTATATTGTTTGCTATGTTGTTGACAATCTACTTTAATTTAGTATGTATATTTATGTGATTGTGACAGTATTAGACACTTTTTTAGCAGTTTGAAATTATGACCACTTGCTGGGGACAGGCTAAATACAGGCGTTTTTGGGTACAGTGCCTGCTTTTAACTAATTCAGATGGCATATGAAAACAATTATAATGAAATTAATGGCATAATAATACACAACTGTATTACATTTAACTTTGCAAGTGCTTTTATTTTTATTAAATTAATTTATTTTTAACAATAATAAGGCTCTTATGTGTGGGACATGTTTTTTCCACTTTTGTCCCTCATCTCAAGAATGAGTGAGCTATAAACACAACATGAGATATATAGCTAGATAGCTATAAACACAACATGAGATCACAACACTAGTATCGGTATTCGGTATCGGCTAGCACAGAAATGTAGGTATCGGAATCGGATCGGAGGTCGGAAAAAGTGTATCGGGACATCCCTATTTGTAATACTTGACTTTGTTGTAATAATGTCACCATTACAGATTGATTGATTGATTGATTGAAGTACAGTTTGCAGAATTACAGTACATTTCGAGCACAACTCAATACAAAAACTGTTAACTGTGGACGGCACCATATAAAGCATCACACTTGTTTGCAATAGGGTCCACCATTTTCAATTCATCAGAACATTTAGAGACGTATTACAAATATACACTTTTATATATAGCCAAAAACAGGAAATCATCATAAAGGAGGTAAAAAGGGGGGGGGGGGGGGGGGGGAACATATACAGTGAGGAGGAAAAGGGGTGGGGGGGATTCAGATTTTACGGGGGCCAGTTTTTAATTGCAGCCGTCCGTATAGGTGCCCTTTGAGAGGAACCCATTTAGGCCTGACGTCAACATTTAAAATATGCCTTCTAAATCCTGACAGTTTTCTGAAATACCTCATGTTTCTATGTCAGTGGTTCTCACAGGGTTAAAACCCCATGTTTCTATGTCAGTGGTTCTCAAACATTTTCATGTCAAGGACCCCCAAATATATGATGACATTGACCCCCTATCTGAAAATATGTGGTTCCTATAGGGACCACCCAGTAGAGGATTTGAGTTAAAAACTCGCTCTGTAACAATATATATTCAAAGATTTTTCAAAAATAGCAGACCTACAAGCTTTTCAGGACTGTGTGTGTGTGTGTGTGTGTGTGTGTGTGTGTGTGTGTGTGTGTGTGTGTGTGTGTGTGTGTGTGTGTGTGTGTGTGTGTGTGTGTGTGTGTGTGTGTGTGTGTGTGTGTGTGTGTGTGTGTGTGTTATGTGCATGCACACACAGAGACACACACACCACACACACAAATAGTCTCTCAATCTCTAAAGAGAGAGAAATCCATCAAAGCTTGGACTTCAATTTCCATTCTCAATCTCTCTCTTCCAGCCCACCCCCCACCACACGCACGCACACACACACACACACACGCACACACACACACACACACACACACACACACACACACACACACACACACACACACACACACACACACACACACACACACACACACACACACACCCTGCCCGTCCGCCCGCCCGCCTGCCACTTCACTTCAGACTTTATTTATTCCTGATGCATTTAAATGGCTTCGTTGTCGGTCCGTGGCAGGTGGGGGCGTGCGGGGTGTGTGTGTGTGTGTGTGTGTGTGTGTGTGTGTGTGTGTGTGTGTGTGTGTGTGTGTGTGTGTGTGTGCGTGTGCGTGTGCGTGTGCATGTGCGTGTGTGTGTGTGTGTGTGTGTGGGGGGGGGGGTTAATCGACCAGGTCGAGAGCCTTTGGTTTGAGCGTCCCCTCCCGGCCACCGGGCTGTGTCAGTCCTCCCTCCCTCCCTCCCTCCCTCCCTCCCTCCCTCCCACTCAGAGCTGTACAGACAGGGTATGAGGTCTGGCTGTGTCAGTCATCCCTCCCTCCCTCCCTCTGATTTTGGAATGTATATTATTTTGTGTATATTGTACGCAGTAACGCAGAAGTATCTTTCTTCCTCTGCGTGCACAGGTCGTGGGCGGTGCTGAGAAACGTGTTCTCTTGCGAGATCAATGAATAAATATCATACATATTGTATTGTGTAGCCTCACTTTATATGAACCCATTCTAGGCGGGAACCGCTTTTGTTGTTTTAAAGCATTATGTTATACTTTAGCTATTGAAAAAAAGCAGATCTACAAGCTCATAGCGCGGCACCGCTATGTAGGTCTGCTATTTTTGGAAAAATCGTGAAAATGTGCATCAAATCTTTGAATATATATTATTACAAAGTGAACATTTTAACTAAAATCTTTGCTTCTGGGGAGGTCCCTGGAACAACATATTTTCAGATGGGGGGGGGGGGGGTGTGGAGGCATATTACATAGTTTTTGGGGTCCTTGACATGAAATATTGAGCACCACTGATACAGAAACATAAGGTTTTTAGGAAAACTGTCAGGATTTTGAAGAATTTTAAAAAATGGCCTAAATGGGTTAACATAACAAAGCTGTAATGGACTTATCTGGAGAACAGAGACGCATCGCTCCAAGGATGAGCATGCTCATTATTGTTCTGCATGTTTTTCAATCGAATTCTCTGTCCTTCACTGCCAAATGATTTGCCCGTTTCAGTTTGACTTCTTATCATTTTTTAATGAAAGTGAGCCAATCGTGTGATTCCAGGACCATTTCACCACTTTTCAACCTATCTTCATATAATTGATCCTCACTAATGATCATGATAAAATGCCACATTGTTTTCCTACTCGGTCTGTGTCTCATATAGGAGGGCTGTGGGCAGTTCAGAAACCAGTCTGTGTCTCATATAGGAGGGCTGTGGGCAGGTCAGAAACCAGTCTGTGTCTCAGAGGAGGGCTGTGGGCAGTTCAGAAACCAGTCTGTGTCTCATAGGAGGGCTGTGGGCAGTTCATAAACCAGTCTGTGTCTCATAGGAGGGCTGTGGGCAGTTCAGAAACCAGTCTGTGTCTCATAGGAGGGCTGTGGGCAGTTCAGAAACCAGTCTGTGTCTCATAGGAGGGCTGTGGGCAGTTCAGAAACCAGTCTGTGTCTCATAGGAGGGCTGTGGGCAGTTCAGAAACCAGTCTGTGTCTCATAGGAGGGCTGTGGGCAGTTCAGAAACCAGTCTGTGTCTCATAGGAGGGCTGTGGGCAGTTCAGAAACCAGTCTGTGTCTCATAGGAGGGCTGTGGGCAGTTCAGAAACCCGTCTGTGTCTCATATAGGAGGGCTGTGGGCAGTTCAGAAACCAGTCTGTGTCTCATTGGAGGGCTGTGGGCAGTTCAGAAACCAGTCTGTGTCTCATAGGAGGGCTGTGGGCAGTTCAGAAACCAGTCTGTGTCTCATAGGAGGGCTGTGGGCAGTTCAGAAACCCGTCTGTGTCTCATAGGAGGGCTGTGGGCAGTTCAGAAACCCGTCTGTGTCTCATAGGAGGGCTGTGGGCAGTTCAGAAACCAGTCTGTGTCTCATAGGAGGGCTGTGGGCAGTTCATAAACCAGTCTGTGTCTCATAGGAGGGCTGTGGGCAGTTCAGAAACCCGTCTGTGTCTCATATAGGAGGGCTGTGGGCAGTTCAGAAACCAGTCTGTGTCTCATTGGAGGGCTGTGGGCAGTTCAGAAACCAGTCTGTGTCTCATTGGAGGGCTGTGGGCAGTTCAGAAACCAGTCTGTGTCTCATAGGAGGGCTGTGGGCAGTTCAGAAACCAGTCTGTGTCTCATAGGAGGGCTGTGGGCAGTTCAGAAACCAGTCTGTGTCTCATAGGAGGGCTGTGGGCAGTTCAGAAACCCGTCTGTGTCTCATAGGAGGGCTGTGGGCAGTTCAGAAACCCGTCCACCAGTGGCATCATCGATGGGGAATCCAAGCCAATATACTGTAAACTGCATGCAGGGCTTTCTATTCCTTGAAAAGTTGCAATACCAAATTCGGCCACTATGTCCATTTCGCCTCAGGTTTTCCTCCGGGGGCCGTCTCTATTCCTATATACTAAAGATGCACCGAAAATTCGGCCACCGAAAATATTCGTCCGAAAATGGCTAAAAATGTATTTCCGGCCTATTCGGTTTCGGCTCAAATAAGCCGAAGAATATCACCGAATAGTAGTAGTGGTAGATAGCTTGTAGATCTGCTACTTTCAGCGCAGGAAGGGCGCATGCTTATGACGCTCTTGCATCAGCGCAGCAGTCACAACACAACACACTAGCAGCAGTCACGGAATGCTTCAATGCACAGGCAGATCCGACACAACTTTATTGCATACATCTGTGCTTTCATCCAAGCTTCCATAGCCTTTTAAATCTTATTTCCCATCCACGGGCACAAGCAACGTGGTATCAGCAGCTCTTCCACCCGATCTGTGGACGGGTGGTGTTGACGAGGGAAGCTATAGCTAGCAATAGCATGGGAGCTAACGTTAGTTTTAACAGTACTTTCCATCCGTTCCACAACACCTCACACAATGATACTGTATCGTTGCGTCTGCCCATGTTTAATGGTCATGAAGGGTTTCACTAGCAGGCAGACCTGTCAAAACGATGCACTTCCCAAAACTCAGAGACATGCCACCACCTATAAATTTAAACCCAACTCTGGAATATTGCTATCTCATTCCACTTTAATTTATTTTATTCCATAGTCTTAGTTTTTCTCTAATAAAGTTGTTTTTATTTGTTTTCTCATGTTCTCCTTGAAAAGTGTCTAAGTACTCAGAGAAGCTTTATATAAATAATATTATTATCACTATTATTATTACTACTTGTTTTATTGCCTATGCTTATGTAGAAAAAAAGCTCACTGCTCAGGTCAAATAGGCCTATTGATATGCGATTCAAATGTGATTAATTGAGATTAATTAATCACAAAGCCTCCAATTAATTATATGTTTTTTAATGGACCCATAAGTGTTTATTATTTAAGTTAGGTTTTGCCAAAATCATGTATTTTGCCATAATCAGGTAGCTTTACAACAAATATGTATTCGGCTATTCGGTATTCGGTTTTCGGCCAACTGTTTCCTATATTCGGTATTCGGTTTCGGCCAAGAATTTCCCTTTCGGTGCATCCCTACTATATACTCTAAGCTATTAATGCATCTTATCCTGTACAGTAGTACAGTGTGATTGACAGGTGTCGTGCAAATTGGTCTTTGGGGATTTGCTGCACAGAGAGGGACTATAGTTAATTGACACGCGGATGGAAACAGCGACGTGAACCTTACCTGACAGCTACTTTTCATGTCTGTAATGTGACAGCCAGCATATATAAAATGATCTTCACTGCAATCACGGGAAATTTGTCCAGTGGTGGAGTACATTTGACTATAGTACATGTGACTGTACTGAATTGTAATTGAACACAATCTACCATCTAAGTCTTCTAAGAGATAAATATTGTACTTTTTTAACATACAATAACCAATTAAGCCCCATTTTATAGGAAAACTTCCTGATGTTTTTCCTATAACTATATAGGAAAAACATGAATGGGAAATGATCTTCCGGGCCGATCGCCGGGGGCAGGACTGCGACGCTCTATTGACCGATGACAGAAATGTGACAAATACAATTGATAGAAAATAAGTCGTTTTGTAGGACAACATAATATACTCCATAATCTCCTTTAACCCTTGGACTACCAGTCCCAATTTTTTTGTTTGGGTAACAAATTGGCATATTTTTAATTAATCGTTTTAACATACAAGAAAGATCTGGTGGATTGAAGAGATGTTTTTTTTTTTTCATTCATTGCAAATGTATTCTCTCGATTCGCCACCAGATGGCGGGAAAGCACCATTATGCTGATTTTGGCTAAAATAGACGGATCTTCCTAAGTCACTTCCGGTTCAACGATCAACAACATCCTGACCCTAGTCAATAGCTTGGCTGTTCCGGATTGCTAAGCTAATGCTATATTTTTCATAACTAAGTCAAATTAACCTCAAATCAACCCCAAAAGATCGCAAAATATCACATTTTTTACAGCGACGCACATAGAGACGGCGCGCGTGCACGATAGCGCACGATCACGCGGATTTCGGCCGTTTTTTGGTAAATTACATCCAACATTAGTGATATTAGCGGAAAAATATTAATTTTTGCTCTTTTGACCCCGCGATAACTGATATTGATTGTCATTCCGTTTTTTCCGTTAACGGGAGGTTTAGATTTTTCGATGAATTCCGTTTTTTCCGTGAATTGTAGGCCAAGGGTTAACAGCTTGTTTTCAGCAGCTCTTAGCTACATATTAGACAATATAAATAATTAGTGTGTATAGATGACAGGGGGGGAAAAGAACAAATGAAACTCTTTTACAAAGCCACCATCGTTTGATTTTGAGGTGTAGCCATGGCAACAGAAGAGAGTAATACCATCAGAAAGGCATCGTGCGTAACCATGGTTACCTTTTTCAAAGGGCAGAACTATAGCGAGGCAAATGGAGCCATTGTACAGTAAACCAGCTCGTTAATCTGCAATTGTTCCTTAATCCATTCTGGGCGGGAACCCCTTTTGGTGTTTTAACCAAGCATTATGTAATACTTTAGCTATTGAAAAATAGCAGATCAACAAGCTCATAGCGCGCCACCGAGTGGCGCGCTACGAGCTTGTAGGTCTGCTATTTTTGAAAAATCGTGAAAATGTGCCTCAAATCTTTGTATATATATTATTACAGAGTGAACATTTTTGCTTTGCTTCTGGGGAGGTCCCTGGAACAACGTATTTTCAGATGGGGGGGGGAGGCATTACATATATATTTTTGGGGTCCTTCACATGAAATATTGAGAACCACTGAAACAAAAATATATTTTTAACGTTTGACGTCAGGACAAAATGGGTTAAAGGTTCACTCAAAGCCTTAGAGTCTGTAGCAGGAGGTTAAACTATCCAGATGCATGGAAGCACATTCCATCACAAACAGGGGTGGGGAAAGTACCTGAAGTGGCTATAAGCTATATGTCAGAATTTGAATGACCTTTTCGTTTTGGTTTTTTTCCGTATTCAGACAGCCAGCAATGAGTAAAACGCTTCCAAAAAGCGTCTCTCTGACACATCTAGGGGCTACAATCTGCATTCAAAGATGTTCTACAGTAGATGTTCCTAGAAGCTTTGTCATTGGTAAAAATATAAGAAACCTGGTCGAATTGACTAACCAATCAGGAAGTAGACAGGCACATCGACCAATGACAAAGCTTCTAGGAAAATGCAGATTACAGAAGTGTTATTGACAAGTTATTGACCAGTGTTATTGACAAGTTATTGACCAGTGTTATTGACAGCAGCTATAGCAACCCTTACCCAAAGCTAACGTGAGTAGCATTAAGACTTGATCATTCCAAAACACTATAAAAACCCATTGCCGTACAAAGGCGTACATCTATCTACGGCATTGGCGTTATAAGTGTAACATTTATCAATTGACGTAGATCAACGCTAATGGCGTTTTTTTTTTTTGTGTTAAGTAAGCCTACAGTACTTTAGCGAATACTCTCAGTTACCACTGGCGAGGATAGAAGGGTGTATACACTTACAGGTATATACAGTCATTAAGTATTAAGATTGATGGCAGTAATTTTTCAAACAAGTGTTCTATGGTCCTTCCTGTTCTCAGCACTGTTCCAGCTCATGGTCATAATGTGCCTCCGTGGTCGTCTGATAACGACACTTTAAATTTAAATAAATCCACTGAATCGTTAACTGAAGAAGTCATTTGTTAGCGTAAGACAGGCAGCGTCCCCTAACAGCTATATTGAGGCATTGGCAGAAGGCTCATTGCCGCAAAATAATGATATTTTAAGATCGCTCGGATGGGAATGGGGGGGGGGGGGGGGGGGGGATGAATTAGTGTAAATCAATTATTATTCCCCACCGTTGAGCTAAATGTCTCTTTAACCCATTTTGGGCGGGAACCCCTTTTGGTGTTTCAAAGCATTGTGTTGTACTTTAGCTAAAAATAGCAGACCTACAAGCTCATAGCGCGGCACCGAGTGCCGCGCTATGAGCTTGTAGGTCTGCTATTTTTGAAAATTCGTGAAAATGTGGCACAAATCTTTGAATATATATTTCAGATCGAACATTTATAACTAAAATGTTGGCTTCTGGGGGGGGGGGGGGGTCCCTGGAACGACATATTTTGAGATGGGGTCCGTGGCCCAATAGAGATAATTCTGGGGGTCCTTGACGTGAAAAAGGTTGAGCACCACTGCCATAGAAACATGGGTTTTTCAGAAAAATGTTAGGATTTAGACGTCAGACCACAATGGGTTAATTGCCTGCCAGATAACTGTCATTCTTTGTAACAAATTAACAAATAAATGTGTCAAAGTGTCTAACGGCAGTTCCATGGACATTTATTATAAACGCATTATATTAACATATGGTAATGGTCCTTAGGTCACACCCGATAAATGACTTACGGGTTGCTAATGCGTTCGCTGAGGCATAGTCTCATAATTGAATACTTGTGCATAATTTTTCATGTGGGTTTATTATCATGCATAATGTATCAGGGTAACGGTGAAAATGGCGCAACACAATGCTCCAAATGCACGAGAGTTTTGATGATGATGATGATTAATGAAAAGATTATAATTATGCTTTCAATTAAGCATAATAAGAACGCCATTGCTTTGTCTCCATGGTTACGGTATACCTGTTAACTTACAGTAATTATAGGACATGTTGAGAAGAGAAAAGATAAGAATAACAATAATTGTCTAAGAGTGGTTCAGAGAGTGCAGTCGTGTCAGTCAGTTACTGGAATATTTCCAATTGTCAATCTCGGAGGCAAATATTGTACTTTTTGCTCCACTTTATTATTACTAGACGAACAAACAATATTAGTTTGCCTAAAATGGTAAATGGTGCATTTATATAGCGCCTTTATCCAAGGCGCTTTACAGAGATTGTGCATTATATTCACCCATTCACACACACATTCATACACCGATGGCAGCGGAAACCATGCAAGGCACCAACCAGCACATCGAAAGCAATTAGGGGTTCAGTGTCTTGCTCAAGGACACTTCGACAGTAACTCTGGGGGAGCCCGGGTTCGAACTGGCAACCTTATGGTTACCATCCAGGCACTCTACCCCTGAGCCACCCCCGCCCCATTGCGACAGTTACAAGTTACTGTCGTGCGTTGGACTTAGGGTACGGTGAGCTTATACTTCCACAATGTTTTAGTGCTTTATTTACTCACAGTAACCTGTAGCAACGGTGCTGCTCTCAATTCATCCTGTAATGATTTCCTGTCGGCGTCTTGGTGAGTGCTGATGAAGGCTATGTGAGCTGAAACACGTGCGTTGTTGGTCTCGGTGAGGAGAATAAAATGATGAAAAGAGTTCTGCTGGATTGTTTATCTTCTAGGTGTATTTTTTGACCGTGCCTGCATGCCGCCTATATACTGCCTAAAAAGCCTCGACACTTTGGAAATTAGATCTAAGAAGTGCAATTAAGTGCTGTTGTAGTTTCTGTTTGAAAAAGGTTTGAGAACCACTGATGTAGGTTTTTTCAGAAGGTCATTTTGACCCGTTTTGTTTTAGATTTTGAAGTTGATTTTCTTTGCCCATGAAGCTTTCAGTCATGGGTGTGTGTATCTACTGTCTACACAAAGTATGATGACTCAGGTCTTAGTTGGTCATGGGTGTGTGTGTGTATCTACTGTCTACACAAAGTATAATGACTCAGGTCTTAGTGGGTCATGGGTGTGTGTGTGTATCTACTGTCTACACAAAGTATAATGACTCAGGTCTTAGTTGGTCATGGGTGTGTGTGTGTGTATCTACTGTCTACACAGAGTATAATGACTCAGGTCTTAGTGGGTCATGGGTGTGTGTGTGTATCTACTGTCTACACAGAGTATAATGACTCAGGTCTTAGTTGGTCATGGGTGTGTGTGTGTATCTACTGTCTACACAAAGTATAATGACTCAGGTCTTAGTGGGTCATTGGTGTGTGTGTGTGTGTGTATCTACTGTCTACACAAAGGATAATGACTCAGGTCTTAGTTGGTCATGGGTGTGTGTGTGTATCTACTGTCTACATACAGTATAATGACTCAGGTCTTAGTTGGTCATGGGTGTGTGTGTGTATCTACTGTCTACACAGAGTATAATGACTCAGGTCTTAGTGGGTCATGGGTGTGTGTGTGTATCTACTGTCTACACAAAGGATAATGACTCAGGTCTTAGTGGGTCATGGGTGTGTGTGTGTGTGTGTATCTACTGTCTACACAAAGTATAATGACCCAGGTCTTAGTGGGTCATGGGTGTGTGTGTGTATCTACTGTCTACACAGAGGATAATGACTCAGGTCTTAGTGGGTCATGGGTGTGTGTGTGTGTGTATCTACTGTCTACACAAAGTATAATGACCCAGGTCTTAGTGGGTCATGGGTGTGTGTGTGTGTGTATCTACTGTCTACACAGAGGATAATGACTCAGGTCTTAGTTGGTCATGGGTGTGTGTGTGTATCTACTGTCTACACAGAGTATAATGACTCAGGTCTTAGTGGGTCATGGGTGTGTGTGTGTATCTACTGTCTACACAAAGTACAATGACTCAGGTCTTAGTGGGTCATGGGTGTGTGTGTGTATCTACTGTCTACACAGAGTATAATGACTCAGGTCTTAGTGGGTCATGGGTGTGTGTGTGTATCTACTGTCTACACAACGGAAATAAACACACTTTTTACAAAATACGATTGTTAATACTTCTTTCTCTGCTATTTTCTGTTAGCCAGTTAGTAAAAGACTAGTATTATCTTCAACGATAAAAAAGGCGGATTTTAGCGGAATTTGCATACTTTAGCAGGATAGCTGTATTTTCTGGTTAGCATTGGCTAGCATTGGTTAACCCAATGGTTAAAACATTAGACATAGTGACATGTTTAAGCAACGACTTAATGACACTAAAACGACTTCATGATGGAATAAAAACATTCTTTAACATTCCAACTGTGTTAATGTGGCTGAAAACGAAAACCACAAAACAAAAAAAAAAGAAAAGTATTTTGGTCTATTGTGAAGTTTCATTATAGCCGACTTTGGCACTGGTCACATATAATGACACATAGATGTTCTGGTCTGCTGGTCACTGGTCACATATAATGACACATAGATGTTCTGGTCTGCATGCTGCTGGTCACATATAATGACACATAGATGTTCTGGTCTGCATGCTGCCCTGGTCACATATAATGACACATAGATGTTCTGGTCTGCATGCTGCTGGTCACATATAATGACACATAGATGTTCTGGTGCACATATAATGACACATAGATGTTCTGCTCTGCATGCTGCTGCCACGGTGCTTAATTGGACGTGTATAACGAGCTGGTGACGGATAATGGCTCTCTGGAACGACAGCAGGAAGATCTATGCGTGCAGCCATTAAACCTACTGTATATACTGTCTGTCCCTCCCACTCACTCTGAAACGTCTCTTCATGCTGTCAGTGAGGCAGAGAGAGAGAGAGAGACTGACTGTCAGTGAGAGAGACAGAGAGAGACTCTTCATCACCCACTTTTATACATTCCGACAAAGCCCTCTTCTTATATCCTCCGTGTCCGGCGCTTCCCTTCCCTTCCCATCTACTGTATACTGTATCTACTGTACACTGTGTTATGACAGAATCAGTGACACACGTGACTCAGTCCTGTATATACATGCATGATGTGTTTGAGCAGTAATGACAGTGAAAGTGACAACACCACAGAGAAGATAGCGGACAGTCAGCAGCTTGGCTGTCATTACAGACTCTCTTATTATTGCTACAAATGCTTATTTTCCCTGCCTTCACGGCATGCGAGGTGACAAACATCTTATTCCAGGCATCCGTCACAGCCTCTCTATACAAGGATCCCAGTGAAATCCAGCCATACAGAGATCATTATCACACTATGATTAAATCCATTATTCACACGGACATCATCATCATCACCATCATCATTATAGGAGCAACGACATAAACCTGCACTATCTATCTTACATAAATCACACGTACAGTCGTACACACACATGCAGGCACGCAGTCACGCACGCACCACTGACCCTCTTAACCTCTTGCAGAATAAACCCATAAAACTGTCTGTTATACTCTACCCCAGTATTAACAAAATGGTTAAACACAAAAATGTCATTCATTGGAAGGAGGGAGGGAGGGGGGGGGGGGGTGTTTTAGGGAGAGAGAGAGTGGAATGCCACAAGCCAGAGCTATTGAAAGCGATATGACAATCCTAGTGTAGATGGTGTAAACAAAGTATTCATATACAATGTCTATGCGATCATGTATTGCCGATACCAACTTACAGTTGATTTGGGAGAGTTGTCCGTGTGTGTTCTAACAAGCACTAGAAGAATGCAGAAGTTACGCTTGCCGTTCCAAACCACTACTGTATCGTTTGAGACGTTATTCTATAGTTCCAAACATCACTGAATTGTTCAAAATGGTGATTGATATGTTGATAGGCAAATAGAAAACACACGTGAAGTGAGGGGCACTATTGTCCATTCATTGTCAATGGGAATGTAATGTTTGTGTAAGAGGAAAATCTCCACTAATAGCTGAATGTAGGAGGGGCTCCCCGGCCCCTCAACAACTTGTCTTACTTGCAGGGTATAAAAGGGCACATAGTTTATTCCCACTTCTTATCATTGTTTTGCTGTTGGTGATTTCCCTTGAGTGCAGTACTTTCATCCGACGGATCATTGGTCCGAACGACAACCTACCTCCTCCCTCACCCTAACCCTAACCTCCCCCGGGGCAGACACCTAAACCTAACCGCTACCCTCTCCCGACCCGCAGCGCACCTCGGAGCATTGCCCCGTCGGGCCTATGAGTTGTCGGACAAAAGGATGCCCCCCATTTCCCTTTCCACAACAATTCTTTTACTTTACTTTATTTGTTTATTTCGACAGGACAATGCATAATAATTGGACGTCACATGGACATAAATACACTGGATATAGCACAGACAGGCAAACAGTGGAATACCATTACATAAGGAACACAGCATAAAACAAGAAATACACCTAAAATAATCAGGAATGGTTGCAATTGTGTTTTGCCGTGACATGTAATTGAACTGGTCTGAACAGGCCTGCTCACATTGATGTATGAGGAATATATTTCCACACATCAACTGCTCCCAACGTGCTGCTCAATATATCTGTCTTCTGCTCCATAAGGTGTTTTAACCCATTCTGGGCGGGAACCCCTTTTGGTTGTTTTAAAGCATTATGGTATAAGCTATGAGCTTGTAGGTCTGCTATTTTTGAAAAATCGTTAAAATGTGGCGCAAATCTTTGAATATATATTCTTTCAGAGCGAACGTTTTTAACTCAAGTCTTTGCTTCTGGGAGGGTCCCTGGAACAACATATTTTCAGATGGGGGTCAGCGGCCAATTACAGATAAGTTTAGGGGTCCTTGACATGAAATAGTTTGAGAACCACTGACATTAGAAACATATAGGTTTTTCTGAACATTTGTAACATCTATAAGTTAGGCCTAAATGTTTTAAATGCACAACATAAAGAATGGCTACTGTATGTAGTGTAATTGGCCAGTGGAAGTTTACCGTTTCCCCTTAAAAGACACAATGCCACCTCCCAGCATGCACTCTGGTCCCATTCACATCACGCTGCGTGCTGTGGGCTGCATTGAGCAGCTTAGGGAAGTGGCCGGAAACAAAGAAAATGGATGCTTTAGAAGCCACGTCTCAATGAGCCTTTCTTCTTCAGACACTTTGAAGTGGAAAAAAACATACAATAATTACAGTGTAAAAACAAGGAGGTTGGGCCACAGGACCCTTTTATCGACGTTTCCTGTGTGGGAATTAAGCCTGGTGCAAACGCTATACCAGAACAACTGAGTTCGCTTTGGGAAGGCTCCCCCGTAAAAGATTTGCATCACATTTTCACGATAAATAAAAATAGCAGACCTACAAGCTCGTAGTGCGGTTCCGAGTGCCTATGCGCTACGAGCTTGTATGTAGATCTGCTATTTTTCAATGGATAAAGTATAACAATGCTTAAAACACCAACATGGGGTTAAAAGAGAAAGGAAAGGAGAGGAGGAGAAAACACGTCTTCAAAAGGGCCACATTGCTGTCCAGAGGGCTCTCAGGTGGGCGGGGAGAGGACTGACTGTGGGGCTCTCAGGTGGACGGGGAGAGGACTGACTGTGGGGCTCTCAGGTGGACGGGGAGAGGACTGACTGTGGGGCTCTCAGGTGGGCGGGGAGAGGACCGACTGTGGGGCTCTCAGGTGGGCGGGGAGAGGACTGACTGTGGGGCTCTCAGGTGGGCGGGGGAGAGGACCGACTGTGGGGCTCTCAGGTGGGCGGGGAGAGGACCGACTGTGGGGCTGTCAGGTGGGCGGGGAGAGGACCGACTGTGGGGCTCTCAGGTGGGCGGGGAGAGGACCGACTGTGGGGCTCTCAGTGTGGGCGGGGAGAGGACTGACTGTGGGGCTCTCAGGTGGGCGGGGAGAGGGACCGACTGTGGGGCTCTCAGGTGGGCGGGGGAGAGGACCGACTGTGGGGCTCATCAGGTGGGCGGGGAGAGGACTGACTGTGGGGCTCTCAGGTGGGCGGGGGAGAGGACTGACTGTGGGGCTCTCAGGTGGGCGCGGAGAGGACCGACTGTGGGGCTGTCAGGTGGGCGGGAGAGGACCGACTGTGGGGCTCTCAGGTGGGGCGGGGAGAGGACCGACTGTGGGGCTCTCAGGTG
>NC_139707.1:12253042-12423608 GCF_964188405.1 Protomyctophum parallelum
CACATTGACCACAACCAGACCAGACCAGCCCACCTCATTGACCACAACCAGACCAGACCAGCCCACCACATTGACCACAACCAGACCAGACCAGCCCACCACATTGACCACAACCAGACCAGACCAGCCCACCACATTGACCACAACCAGACCAGCCCAGCCCACCACATTGACCACAACCAGACCAGACCAGCCCACCACATTGACCACAACCAGACCAGACCAGCCCACCACATTGACCACAACCAGACCAGACCAGCCCACCACATTGACCACAACCAGACCAGACCAGCCCACCACATTGACCACAACCAGACCAGACCAGCCCACCACATTGACCACAACCAGACCAGACCAGCCCACCACATTGACCACAACCAGACCAGACCAGCCCACCACATTGACCACAACCAGACCAGACCAGCCCACCACATTGACCACAACCAGACCAGACCAGCCCACCACATTGACCACAACCAGACCAGACCAGCCCACCACATTGACCACAACCAGACCAGACCAGCCCACCACATTGACCACAACCAGACCAGACCAGCCCACCACATTGACCACAACCAGACCAGACCAGCCCACCACATTGACCACAACCAGACCAGACCAGCCCAGCACATTGACCACAACCAGACCAGACCAGCCCACCACATTGACCACAACCAGACCAGACCAGCCCACCACATTAACCACAACCAGACCAGACCAGCCCACCACATTGACCACAACCAGACCAGACCAGCCCCACCACATTGACCACAACCAGACCAGCCCACCACATTGACCACAACCAGACCAGCCCACCACATTGACCACATCCAGACCAGCCCACCACATTGACCACAACCAGACCAGACCAGCCCACCACATTGACCACAACCAGACCAGCCCACCACATTGACCACAACCAGACCAGACCAGCCCACCTCATTGACCACAACCAGACCAGACCAGCCCACCACATTGACCACAACCAGACCAGACCAGCCCACCACATTGACCACAACCAGACCAGACCAGCCCACCACATTGACCACAACCAGACCAGCCCAGCCCACCACATTGACCACAACCAGACCAGACCAGCCCACCACATTGACCACAACCAGACCAGACCAGCCCACCACATTGACCACAACCAGACCAGACCAGCCCACCACATTGACCACAACCAGACCAGACCAGCCCACCACATTGACCACAACCAGACCAGACCAGCCCACCACATTGACCACAACCAGACCAGACCAGCCCACCACATTGACCACAACCAGACCCAGCCCAGCCCACCACATTGACCACAACCAGACCAGACCAGCCCACCACATTGACCACAACCAGACCAGACCAGCCCACCACATTGACCACAACCAAACCAGACCAGACCAGCCCACCACATTGACCACAACCAGACCAGACCAGCCCACCACATTGACCACAACCAGACCAGACCAGCCCACCACATTGACCACAACCAGACCAGACCAGCCCACCACATTGACCACAACCAGACCAGACCAGCCCACCACATTGACCACAACCAGACCAGACCAGCCCACCACATTGACCACAACCAGACCAGACCAGCCCACCACATTGACCACAACCAGACCAGACCAGCCCACCACATTGACCACAACCAGACCAGACCAGCCCACCACATTGACCACAACCAGACCAGACCAGCCCACCACATTGACCACAACCAGACCAGACCAGCCCACCACATTAACCACAACCAGACCAGACCAGCCCACCACATTGACCACAACCAGCGCGCAGATAGCAGAAACTATACCGCCCGCTCCGTCGAGGAGCCCCTAATACCAGCACTTTTACAGAACATAAATGATACAATCCAACAGACAACTACACACAACCCTTTGTTGCTCTCACAAGAATGATGCTGGCAAAATAATTCAAAATAGAGGGTTTTATTTGTCACTGATACAGGTACAGTGACATTATCATGATGGCACTGGCAGAATGGCAGCACGCCCGGACCTTTCCCGGTGGCCTGCCGCCTATTGGCCTGCCTGCCTGTCATATCATAACTCGAGCGGCCCCCCTACGGTCGCGGCCCACCGGGTATGTCCTGTGGCCAGTCCACCCCTGCTGTCCGATAGAGGACGTCCCACCAACACCCATACCCATACCCCAGTGCCCACAGCGTCCCCAGCGGGAATCGAACCCAGGACCTTCTAGCTGTGAGGCGACAGCACTACCAACTGTGCCACCGTGCCCCTTAATGACAGATGTAGTCACTACGACCGCAAATGTCCCAAGAAACTAGCTAGCCTATAGCCACCGAGTTTGCTAGCGCTCTGGGAGAACAGAGCAGCTGAATTCTTTGTTTTGAGTAGGTGGTGAACGGTGCTGGTTTAACCCACGGCTAGAAGGCTGTTTCAACCAATCAGAATGCTTCATCGAAACGACCTGTTGTACAATAAGAATTAAACATTAGGTCCTTGAAGTTGAGGGGTTCCAGATGGCCCCCAACTAAATGATGGAGAGTTGGCAACCAAATGGACCTTTATAGATCTTTAACTCTTGAGAGTGTAAAATGAAACCAAATGGACTCTTGCGGGTCCATATGGTTTAATTGTATATGCTCTCAAGAAAGAGTTCTTTCTTGTTTAACATCCGCATTACGTAATTTACAAGAAGTCTCCACAATTGGAGAATGTAGAAGAATTGTATCTCTTTGTTTTTAAATCACATTTGCCTGTTATCTCTCCTAGTGGTATATCTCATCCACACAGCATGGAATTGTGGATAAACTCTTATTCAATTCAGTTTTGGGTCTGAGAGCTACTTAGGCGAAATGTCATCAAATCACCATTTGATGACATGCATCGTGCGTGGCTCAAATCAAATGCCCAATAAATAGTGGGCTTCGATATGAAAGTCATGGTTGAAAACCACTGAGCTACAAAACATCCTACAAGAATATGTATACCGCACTAGAAGGTTCCTCAGGTTTCTGAGTGGTGCAACCACTCCAAGGAACAGCAATGTCCGTGTTCACCTTATGTGTCCGCCTATGTGTTGGTTAATGGGCACCAGTATATGACTATGAGTACCAGTAGGGGCGCTGTTGTGCCAGAAACAGAGAGAGGGATAGTGCTGCACTGTTGCCTGCTAATGAGAGAGAGAGAGAGAGAGAGAGAGAGAGAGAGGTGGTGTTTGAGTTGCACCACTCAGTTCACGCGGGTGTGATTTTTTGGTTATATTTGTCTGCATGTTTTTATTTCCCCATAATTCATCATATTACATAGTCATTGATCTTGTGCCCCCCCCCCCCCCCCCATCTCCTGTCTACATAATACAATGTCTCATACTTCATGGCCCACCTACGGTTTTTTGAGGGTGATATATAGTGATATATAGACCACGTCATCCTCACTGATTGATTACAGCTGGATGGCTGAATTGTTTTAAAACGGAACGCGTCTACATTTCTTAATCCAACTAAGCTGAGCTTTTGCCGGAGAAGGGTTCTGTGTGTGTGTGTGTGTGTGTGCGCGTGCGTGCGTGCGTGCATGCGGAGTACTTTCACTCTACTTCTTTTACTACATTAACTTGCTAATTTGAGATCTGAAGCCAAAACGAAGCACAATTAGTTTCCAAAGAAGCTGCATTGACCTTTTGATACGAGCTGGCTTTATCGAGCTGGTCAGGGAAGAGCCCATGGGATGTGGCCCTTTTCTCTCAAAATGCAACGCGTGCCCTGCATTCTGAAGGAAAACGCTAAGGGGTGTGGCTTTAAACCCATTTAGGCCTGAAAAAAAATCTAAATCCTGACAGTTTTCTGAAATATCTATGTTTCTAGGCCTATATCACTCAATATTTCATGTCAAGGACCACAAAAATGATCTGTAATTGCGCCTCCGAGACCCCCCATCTGAAAATATGTTGTTCCAGGGACCTCCCCAGAAGCAAAGATTTGAGTTAAAAACGTTCACAGACCTACAATAGCAGACCTACAAGCTCGTAGCGCGCCACTCGGTGGCGCGCTATGAGCTTGTAGATCTGCTATTTTTCAATAGCGAAATTATAACAATGTTTAAAACACCAAAAGGGGTTCCCGCCCAAAATGGGTTCTAAACAGCTAAAAAGACTAGGGCTATATCTTGCACCACCCTTAACCCTTATCTCTAAACCCCTTAACCTCTATCTCTAAACCCTTGGCCTTAACCCTTAACCCTAAACCCCTTAACCCTTAGCTCTAAACCCCTTAACCCTTAACCCTTATCTCTAAACGTATTTGCCATTTTTTACTATAGAAAAAAAAAATCACACCCGTGTGAACCGAGTGGTGCAACTCCCCTCTCTCTCCTCCAACTACGCCTCGGTCTGCCCCGGGGTCTCCTCCCAGTGGGACGTGGTCCTTGGTCTGCCCCGGGGTCTCCTCCCAGTGGGACGTGGTCCTTGGTCTGCCCCGGGGTCTCCTCCCAGTGGGACGTGGTCCTTGGTCTGCCCCGGGGTCTCCTCCCAGTGGGACGTGACCCTTGGTCTGCCCCGGGGTCTCCTCCCAGTGGGACGTGGTCCTTGGTCTGCCCCGGGGTCTCCTCCCAGTGGGACGTGATCCTTGGTCTGCCCCGGGGTCTCCTCCCAGTGGGACGTGGTCCTTGGTCTGCCCCGGGGTCTCCTCCCAGTGGGACGTGACCCTTGGTCTGCCCCGGGGTCTCCTCCCAGTGGGACGTGGTCCTTGGTCTGCCCCGGGGTCTCCTCCCAGTGGGACGTGACCCTTGGTCTGCCCCGGGGTCTCCTCCCAGTGGGACGTGGTCCTTGGTCTGCCCCGGGGTCTCCTCCCAGTGGGACGTGGTCCTTGGTCTGCCCCGGGGTCTCCTCCCAGTGGGACGTGACCCTTGGTCTGCCCCGGGGTCTCCTCCCAGTGGGACGTGATCCTTGGTCTGCCCCGGGGTCTCCTCCCAGTGGGACGTGATCCTTGGTCTGCCCCGGGGTCTCCTCCCAATGGGACGTGCCTTGAGGACCTCCCTATAGGGAGGCGCCCGAGAAGCATCTGGTTACCTAAGCTGGCTCCTTTCTATAGGCGAAGAAGTAGCAACTGTACTCTGAGTCTCTCTCTCGCGTGACTGAGCTTCTCACCCTATCTCTAAGGGAGATGCCAGCCACCCGAACAAATGCCAAAGAAATGGCCAAAGAAATAGTAGTAGTACGAATGGCTAAAGAAAAGTACTAGAGATTTTGAAACATACAAAATCATTAATAACAATGCAATTTGCTATGCCTCTAAAATAGTGTTCAAAGAAGGAGTTGGATTATGCTTTTAAATACAGTTATAAAACAGATCTCATTGTTAGCTTGCCGCAAGCTCCATGTACTGTAGAGTCCCAGCTAGTTCAGTTTTGTGTTTAACATAGACTTTTCTTCATGTACGACCAACATACAAGCTACACTGTCCATTGAACTCTGACAGTGTAAACTGCCCATTGAACTCTCACAGTGTAAACTGTACATTTTTGAGTGGTGCCAACCACTCCAAGGAACAGCAATGTCCGTGTCTATGTGTGGTTAACCTATGTGTTAACCCATTTTGGGCGGGAACCCCTTTTGGTGTTATAGCATCATGTCATGCTTTAGCTATTGAAAAATAGCAGATCTACAAGCTCATAGCGCGCCACCGAGTGGCGCGCTACGAGCTTGTAGGTCTGCTATTTTTGAAAAGTCGAAGAACGACTGACACAGAAACATAGCTTTTTCAGAAAACTGTCAGGATGTAGAAGACCTTTTTAGAATCTGATCTCAGGTCAGAATGGGTTGATGAGCACCAGTATAATGAGTACCAGTAGGGGCGCTGTTGTGCCATGCAGAAACAGAGAGAAAGAGACAGTGCTGCACTGTTGCCTGCTAATGAGAGAGAGAGAGAGAGAGAGAGAGAGAGAGAGAGAGAGAGAGAGAGGGGAGTTGCACCACTCGGTTCACACAGGTGTGACTTTTTTTACATTCTCAGGGGTGGCTTTACAACAGGACTTGACGGCTTTTGCAGCTACAAATAATGAACAAAAATGAACTGAAATGGACCTACTAGTAACTGCACTGCCAAGAAGATATACCACCTGGCTGCTCCAGTGCTATATACAGTATTTGTACTTTATTTAAATGAGGTTATAATGATATGCATACATTTGGCACCGACACAGCGCCATTCTATGCAAATTAGCCTTATTGCAAAGTACAAAGTACAATTCACAACCAGCGACTCTATAGCTAATAGTCACACACAGTTAGCGTCAACATGATTAGCCTCTTCTTCAGAGAGTTGGTATAGGAACTGAAGCGCTTTTTATAAGAGGTATCACGCACGGACTTTAACCCATTTAGACTTGAGTTGAAAACGTTCTGCTCTGAAAGAATATTATATATTCAAAGATTTGCGCCACATTTTTACGATTTTTCAAAAATAGCAGACCTATGAGCTTGTAGATCTGCTATTTTTCAATAGCTAAAGCATAACATATTGTTTAAAACACCAAAAGGGGTTCCCGCCCAAAGCGTGTTAAAAGTGATCATGACAGCTGTGGTTGTAGCCAGGCAGAAAGCATCGTCCCAATGTCAAACTCAATTCATGTCGGATTCCTTCTGTGCGTGTGCGTGTGCGTGTGCGCGCATGTGTGCGTGTGCGCGTGTGTGTGTGTGTGTGCGTATGCGTGTGCGTGTGCGTGTGTGTGCATGCCAGTTACCTTATTGTGGACTATGTGGTCGAGAAACGCTGACACTTTTAACCCATTCTGACCTGAGATCAGATTCTAAAAAATGTCTTCTACATCCTGACAGTTTTCTGATAAAGCTATGTTTCTGTGTCAGTCGTTCTTCGATTTTTCAAAAATAGCAGACCTACAAGTAGATCTGCTATTTTTCAATAGCTAAAGCATAACATGATGCTATAACACCAAAAGGGGTTCCCGCCCCAAAATTGATTAATCTGAGATTCTGCATGTATACCGGCGGAGTCTAACAAAAAAATACCCTCCATGAATTCAGAAGGCTTTTTGGGATAAGTCATTTTTTTAGTGACCCAACTAGGCCTAGAGTATATACTCCTTTACTGCGTCAAAAGGACAGTTAACCCATTCTGACCGGGCACCCATTTTGGTGTCAGCATCATGTTATGCTTTAGCTATTTAAAAATAGCAGATCTACAAGCTCATATCGCGCCACCGAGTGGCGCGATACGAGCTTGTAGGTCTGCTATTTTTGAAAAATCGAAGAGCGACTGACATTTTTTTAATCTGATCTCAGGTCAGAATGGGTTCATCAGACCAGTGTGTGTCCGGCGGAAACCTCGTGTGAATCTGATCTCAGGTCAGAATGGGTTAACGGGCAAATTAGGGGCACTATGTTTTCCTGTAAACCTGAAATGTAGCAGGCACATATACAGTAATATACAGTAATATGCAGGTGTGATGGTACAATTCGGGAGTTTACCGGAGTTTGTTGGACAGTTTAACCCATTTTCACCTGAGATCAGATTCTAAAAAATGTCTTCTACATCCTGACAGTTTTCTGAAAAAGCTATGTTTCTATGTCAGTCGTTCTTTAGCCTGACCTAAGCAGAGACATTTCTGGTCTAGAGGGGCGGGTCGCGCCTCAGAAATGCGCGCACCCTGATTGGATCTCATCGATCTGTCCGTCACCCCCGGCCCCTCCTCTCCCCCCTAGTGCAGCGCTACGTCACATCATTTAGAGCGACGCCCACCCGGAAGGGTTGACTCCCACTTTTAGACTGGTTCAGCCCACGGCTTTTTCCAGGCTTTCATCTTTCGCGCAGACGAAATGAAAGCCTGGGTATCGAGGCTAGTCGTTCTTCGATAAACGTTTCCTGTAATATACACATCCGTATTGCATGCTTTTTGCGCAGTGTAACTATAGTCTATCCATATATAATAATAGTAGTAGTATATATATAATAGTAGGGAATCAGGGATGCAACAAATATTGACACTGAAACTATATACTGAAGGGAACCACCAGGTATACTCAGCAATAATGTACAGTAATAATATACACACAGCTCCCCTCTACAGTCACAGACACACACAGCTCCCCTCTACAGTCACAGACACACACAGCTCCCCTCTACAGTCACAGACACACACAGCTCCCCTCTACAGTCACAGACACACACAGCTCCCCTCTACAGTCACAGACACACACAGCTCCCCTCTACAGTCACAGACACACACAGCTCCCCTCTACAGTCACAGACACACACAGCTCCCCTCTACAGTCACAGACACACAGCTCCCCTCTACAGTCACAGACACACACAGCTCCCCTCTACAGTCACAGACACACACACACACACACACACACACACACACAGCTCCCCTCTACAGTCACAGACACACACAGCTCCCCTCTACAGTCACAGACACACACAGCTCCCCTCTAGAGTCACAGACACACACAGCTCCTCTCTACAGTCACAGACACACACAGCTCCCCTCTACAGTCACAGACACACACAGCTCCTCTCTACAGTCACAGACACACACAGCTCCCCTCTACAGTCACAGACACACACAGCTCCCCTCTACAGTCACAGACACACACAGCTCCCCTCTACAGTCACAGACACACACACACACACACACACACACACACACACAGCTCCCCTCTACAGTCACAGACACACACAGCTCCCCTCTACAGTCACAGACACACACAGCTCCCCTCTACAGTCACAGACACACACAGCTCCCCTCTACAGTCACAGACACACACAGCTCCCCTCTACAGTCACAGACACACACAGCTCCCCTCTACAGTCACAGACACACACAGCTCCCCTCTACAGTCACAGACACACACAGCTCCCATACAGTGACAGACACACACAGCTCCCCTCTACAGTCACAGACACACACAGCTCCCCTCTACAGACACAGACACACACAGCTCCCTTCTACAGTCACAGACACACACAGCTCCCCTCTACAGTCACAGACACACACAGCTCCCATACAGTCACAGACACACACAGCTCCTCTCTACAGTCACAGACACACACAGCTCCCCTCTACAGTCACAGACACACAGCTCCCCTCTACAGTCACAGACACACACAGCTCCCCTCTACAGTCACAGACACACAGCTCCCCTCTACAGTCACAGACACACACAGCTCCCCTCTACACTCACAGACACACACACAGCTCCCCTCTACAGTCACAGACACACACAGCTCCCCTCTACAGTCACAGACACACACAGCTCCCCTCTACAGTCACAGACACACACAGCTCCCTTCTACAGTCACAGACACACACAGCTCCCCTCTACAGTCACAGACACACACAGCTCCCCTCTACAGTCACAGACACACACAGCTCCCCTCTACAGTCACAGACACACACAGCTCCCTTCTACAGTCACAGACACACACAGCTCCCCTCTACAGTCACAGACACACACAGCTCCCCTCTACAGTCACAGACACACACAGCTCCCCTCTACAGTCACAGACACACACAGCTCCCCTCTACAGTCACAGACACACACAGCTCCCCTCTACAGTCACAGACACACACAGCTCCCCTCTACAGTCACAGACACACACACACACACACACACACACACACACACACACACACAGCTCCCCTCTACAGTCACACACACACACAGCTCCCCTCTACAGTCACAGACACACACAGCTCCCCTCTACAGTCACAGACACACACACAGCTCCCTCCCCTCTACAGTCACAGACACACACAGCTCCCCTCTACAGTCACAGACACACACAGCTCCTCTCTACAGTCACAGACACACACATCTCCCCTCTACAGTCACAGACACACACAGCTCCCCTCTACAGTCACAGACACACACAGCTCCCCTCTACAGTCACAGACACACACAGCTCCCCTCTGCAGTCACAGACACACACAGCTCCCCTCTACAGTCACAGACACACACAGCTCCCCTCTACAGTCACAGACACACACAGCTCCCTCCCCTCTACAGTCACAGACACACACAGCTCCCCTCTACAGTCATAGACACACACAGCTCCCCTCTACAGTCACAGACACACACAGCTCCCCTCTACAGTCACAGACACACACAGCTCCCCTCTACAGTCACAGACACACACAGCTCCCCTCTACAGTCACAGACACACACAGCTCCCCTCTACAGTCACAGACACACACAGCTCCCCTCTACAGTCACAGACACACACACACACACACACAGCTCCCCTCTACAGTCACAGACACACACAGCTCCCCTCTACAGTCACAGACACACACAGCTCCCCTCTACAGTCACAGACACACACAGCTCCCCTCTACAGTGCTCTACTACTGAAAGTGACTATCATTTCTCTCCAAAAGCACTTGAATATGATGGAATATGACTAAAGCTTTTTTTTTATGTTTTATTTTTTTTATTTCAATGAATCGATTCATATCGGCGGGATTAATATCGATATATATCGATATACGATATATCTTTACATGCCTAGTAGCTTGATAATCTATAACACAGGGCGCCGCCATCAGGCAGTGCGGCTCATTGCAGTCTCTCAGACCAGAGCTGTTTAGAGCGACAGAGTGCAGACAACCGCGCAGTGGCCATGAATGAACAGGGAACGGAACCCCCTCAGAGTATACCGCGGACCCCCGTGCAGACCTGCGGAGACCCCCCCGGTCCCCCCGCACGCCAAAAGTGTTTTTTTCCGAGCTTACTCATCTGCACATTTTGCCTAAAATCTGTCATTGAACAAAAGACGAAATGAGAGACTCCAATTGAGCTGTGCATTAAACACACCATACACTGTATTTAGCTCACTGAGTGTACTACAATGTCTTTACTTTATGTATTTTATTTAGCTTTCCTTATTTTGGTGCTATTTCATTTACTTTATGTTTCCATATACAGTACGTAGGTCTACTTTGCACTGTTGTTTATAGTTATTCCCATTCACAACGTGTGCCGCTAGAAGTGAATTAGTAGTGTATTACTTCAGGTATGCTGCATGTAGATCATCTGCTAGTTTTTGAGGGCACTAGCCCCTCCTACAGCTTTTTGAGGGCACTAGCCCCTCCTATATACAGCTTTTTGAGGGCACTAGCCCCTCCTATATACAGCTTTTTGAGGGCACTAGCCCCTCCTATATACAGCTTTTTGAGGGCATGCACTAGCCCCTCCTATATACAGATTTCTGCTATAGCTCGTGTCACATTTGCCATTGACAATGAAAGGAGAATTTACATCATATGTGTCTGAGCAAATCGACATGTTGATGTACGATGATAAGGGCACCCTCACTTCACACAGGTGTGATTCTTTTTATTGATTGATTGATCTCTTCTTCTTCATCTTCATCTACATCTACATCTCCTCCTTCTCCTATAGTTCCAGCCAACATCTACAAAGTGTCAGAAGACATCAGCGTGAACGAGGGCAGTAACGTGACGCTCAGCTGTCTGGCGAGCGGCAGACCAGATCCTACCATCACCTGGAGACTACTCAACCCCTCAGGTAAGAGCCAGCATCCCTACATGCACCGTACAACATATTATGTATACAGTATGTAGGCCTACACAGGTAAGAGCCAGCATCCCTACATGCACCTTACAACATATTATGTATACAGTATGTAGGCCTACACAGGACTACTCAACCCCTCAGGTAAGAGCCAGCATCCCTACATGCACCTTAACATATTATGTATACAGTATGTAGGCCTACACAGGGCGCTGGAGACTACTCAACCCCTCAGGTAAGAGCCAGCATCCCTACATTAGGCATGTCACGGTGTCCGGTGATACCGGTGTTACCGGTGGGCGGGCATGCCACCGAGTACATTACTTGCACACCGATAGCACCGTTTTATTATTTTTTTTAATACTAGACTATATTTTCTCGTGTACCCTATAAAACCCACTTCAGTTCATTTTCATGTGGCACCCGTGTGCTTATAAGCAGGTTATCAATACTTTAGTCAGATAACAGGTTGCATTCTTATTATTATGATGAAGAGAACAGAAGTGATCTGCAGCAGGCAGAGCGGAGCTGTCTGAACACACACCAGCATGGTGTCAGATTTCACTTTCGCTTTGGTGACAGGTCTGAGCTGCATTCAGACTATAGTGCATTGGACTTATACGGTACGGTGAGTTTATACTTCCACAACGTGTTAGTGCTTTATTTACTCACAGTAACCTGTAGCAACGGTGCTGCGTTCTGCGTATTTACTCACAGTAACCTGTAGCAACGGTGCTGCGCTCTCAACTCATCCTGTAATGATTTCCTGTTAGCGTCTTGATCAACGCTGATGAAGGCTATGTGAGCTGCCTGAAACAGGTGCGTTGTTGGTCTCGGTGACTCATCATATGAGGAGAATAAAATGATGAAAAGAGTTCTGCTGGATTGTTTATCTTCTAGTTGCATTTTTTGACCGTGCCTGCCTATACTGCCTAAAGCCTTGACGTAAATAATTACTTTGGAAGTGCAAGCGCTGTTGTAGTTTCTGTTTCTAAACTTTCTGGATCAATACGAGGCAGGTCTATTAGGACACCTAGTGGTTGGATTCGGTGTTACCGGTTTAACCGGTGTTGAGAAGCACGGTGGAAACGGTGGGGAAATTCTAACACTGTGACTTCTCTACCCTACATGCACCTTACAACATATTATGTATACAGTATGTAGGCCTACACAGGGCGTGGGGACATATACGCGCCAAGAAGTGTCAAGAAGATGCCTGTAGTCAGGGTCTCTTCCTGGTTTTTAAACGGCATGGTGGATGGTCATTTGCAGCGTCAGCAAAGCTTCAGTGATGCTTGCGGAACTCGACTTCGTCTCGTTCCTGACCGCATCCCTGTCGTGGCAATAATAACGTTAACCCACACCCTCTCGTGTAATATTGCTTAATACTTTTACCACCATTGCCGAAGCCCTTCGGAAATTGAAGCCTAATTTTGATACCAACGCTTGCCGCCATTGCCGAAAGCCCTTCGGCAATTGCTTTTTATAGTGCATTCGATCAAGCGACCCATAATGCTACTCACGTTAGCAGGTTAGCTAGCTGTGTTGTTAGCACAGCACTGGATCGTTCATCTTAGATCGTCGTCGCCATGATAATAATCCATTCTATCCGTTTCTTTCAATCGCCAATTTGGTCAAAACAGCGTTTCTTTGACGGCACAGAGCCGACGCTGTGAAGGTCTATAGTGCACCGGCATAGATCGATCATGTAAACAAAGGTTGTCTTGGCAACGTAAAGCTGGCCGAGATAAGCCCACTTCTGGTCGAGGCAAAATGTGGCTTTTCAAAATAAGAGCTCAAATTTAAAAAATGCTGGCGTGAATTGTCCTAATTTTTCAATAAATGGTAGTAGTAAATGTGTTAAATCTCAACTTTCTGCTATTCTGACAATAATCATACTCTCCACGTTTTTGCGGGGTCAAACAAAGGGAATCACCGTGACATTGATCCCCTTCGCCTATTCGCTCATACGGGCATGACGTATGTGCAGGCAGGCGAGAGGCAGTAGGGATTTATTTTCATATTTTGTGTTAGTGTGCGCGCAAGTGTGTGTGACGTGTGTGTGTGTGTGTGTGTGTGTGTGTGTGCGAGCGCATGCGTGTTAGGGTGCATGCGCGTGGGTTAATTTCGAACCAATCTTGCCGTCACAGAGTCGTTAGAACAAGACATCTGTTCAAGTCCGTTAGGCTCGGAGCGTTGCCAAAGCGCACTCTGTTGTCCATTATGAATATTGAGGCTGTAACCTCTTTATAAGTAGCTGCTTGGCAGCTGGATGCTTTTAGCGGGTGACGATTAGTGACCTTGACACGTCTTCTGTACGCAGCGTCCAGACACCAGCCTCTCTCTCCTTCCCTACTGCCTTGTGTCCTTGTACGCTATCTCTGTCTCCTTTCCTTCCATAACCGTGTCTCCTTGTGCACTTATCTCTGTCTCCTTCCCTACGACCATGGCACCTTGTACACTATCTATAAGGGCTCTAGTTTCGTCCTTGCTAACATTTTGAATAGTTAAAATAGCCAATCTAGAAGCTCACAACGTGTCGGTGTAGATTGGCTATTTTAACACGTTTTGAGCCATAATCGTGTATATATATATATATACGGTTTACACTTTTGTGCCAATGCCGTAAAGATACGTTTACGGCAGGCCTCTTGGATACAGCGTGTATCGCCTGAAACGGCATCCATCTTGGAACGGACGAGAGAAAACGAAAACAGTTGCTTAACAACCATCCGCGCTCCATAGAGTCCCATAATGATCTTTAGCGAAGTTTATCTCGGAATTAAAGCGCGGATTTGGTGATATGAGATGAAGTCTGATCTTAAGATGTCAATAAAAACCTTGCGCGCTGCGCCGGTTAGCAGGCTAGCGTCCTCCATGCTAGTTCCATGCTAGAGTGACCCCGCTGTATAACATCGGCTATTACTCCCGGTTCAACAGCCGCGTCACGGGGTCCTGAATTTGTAGTTTGTTTGTTTGTTTGTTTTTTTCTTGCATGGCAAGGTTTACAAAGGTGCCCAAGAACATGCCGGCAGGGAATGTGTTTAACTATTCAAAAAGGTTTTTCAAAATAGTAAAAGAAAAAGGCAAAGTAGTTTAGGGATAAGGGGTTTAGCATGGACGAAAACAGAGCCCCTATAGCTGTCCTGCACACTGAACTCCTCAATGAGACTAAAATTAACTAAAATGATCACTGAGGATTTTTACACTCTTTGTCTCTCTCTTTGTCACAGACGGAGGGAGGCCATATTTAAAACACACACACAAGCGTGCATGCACGCATGCACGAACGCACGCACGCGCACACACACACACACACACACACACACACACACACACACACACACACACACACACACACACACACACACACACACACACACACACACACACACACACACACACACACCCTCACACACACACACACACAGACACACACAGACACACACACACACACACACACACACACACACACACACACACACACACACACACACACACACACACACACACACACACACACACACAACAGTGCATGTCAAGCTGTCAGTGACAGACAGTGGCTGAGCTTGCTGATTGCAAGCAGTGAAGTATAAGGTGCTGACAGGTGCTGCGTATGCGTGCGTGCGTGTGCGTGCGTGTGTGACGTGGTGAGGACTGTCGTCCCTGTGAGGTTTCAGTGCGTGCGTGCGTGCGTGCGTGCGTGTGTGGCGTGGTGAATGCAGATGTACAAGCTCATAGCGCGGCACCGAGTGCCGCGCTATGAGCTTGTAGATCTGCTATTTTTCAATAGCTAAAGCATAACATAATGCTTCAAACACCAAAAGGGGTTCCCGCCCAAAATATGTTAAGACTTAAATAGGCAACCCTTGCCGTAGAAAACAATGAATGAAATATAGGCAATTAACACATGGATCATGACAGTCATCATCAGACTGTGTCATCACTCACCTTATAGGCTGATCCTCACCGTTCTCAAATAGACTGTACTAATAATTATGCGACGATCCCGGCAGTTCATTAACATAATCAAAGCGATGCAATGACAACAAAAAGACAGTGAGTGGACTAAAAGACTGACTTCCTCCCTCCTCGTTGCAATGAACAGCCAACTGAACTGATTGTCTGGTTCACGTTTAAAAACACCATGAACAGCCAACTGAACTGATTGTCTGGGTCACGTTTAAAAACACAATGAACAGCCAACTGAACTGATTGTCTGGGTCACGTTTAAAAACACAATGAACAGCCAACTGAACTGATTGTCTGGGTCACGTTTAAAAACACAATGAACAGCCAACTGAACTGATTGTCTGGGTTCACGTTTAAAAACACAATGAACAGCCAACTGAACTGATTGTCTGGGTCACGTTTAAAAACACCATGAACAGCCAACTGAACTGATTGTCTGGGTTCACGTTTAAAAACACAATGAACAGCCAACTGAACTGATTGTCTGGGTCACGTTTAAAAACACCATGAACAGCCAACTGAACTGATTGTCTGGGTTCACGTTTAAAAACACAATGAACAGCCAACTGAACTGATTGTCTGGGTCACGTTTAAAAACACAATGAACAGCCAACTGAACTGATTGTCTGGGTCACGTTTAAAAACACAATGAACAGCCAACTGAACTGAATGTCTGGGTCACGTTTCAAAACACAAAGATCGGAGCTCGTTAATTTTTATTGATAACGATCACCTTATCGATCAGGCTTATCGCTCCGGGTTATTTTTTTTTTTTTTATTATTTATATTTTTTGTCCCACGATTTTGTAACCCATTTTTCACCCCTGTGTCAATCATCCTGTGATGTGATCCTGGGCTCTACACACCCTCCGCCAACCTAGTCCCCATATATGGGGGACAAGGGGAGAGCAACGGACTTGAACTCATGCTTCCTTCATGCCTGAGTGTCCAAGTTGCTCCTTTACACCTGACAGGGGGGAGTTTCCCTGGTTAGACGTAGCGCGTGGAAGGAACACGTTATTATAACCCGTTCCTTTCCCCTCCATCAGGCGCCCCAGCTGGCCAGGGGGAGGCAGTTTAGAGACCAGGATTACTGCATGTTTCTTGTGAGGGTATCTACCCTAGGGGACACGGGGAGAACATGCAAACTCCACACAGAAAGGCCCTTTCGCCAACCCCGCCTTCGGGTATGGGCACTGATGACGCGGAGGAGGAAACACGCCGCCAGCACCCACAGCGCCCCGAGCGGGAATCGAACCCAGGACCTTCTAGCTGTGAGGCGACAGCACTACCAACTGTGCCACCGTGCCCCTCGCGCCGGGTTCTTATCGAGCCCACTTATCGAGCATTTTCTATTATTTTGTGGAAAAATGGGAGACAATAAATTCTGTACGAAACCAGTATCTTTTAATACAGTAGGTTTCTAACAGACAGAAGGCAATTGACCTTTTTACCTATATATATATATATATATATATATATATATATATATATATATATACATACATACACACTTTTAGACCGACATGTTTGTGCCAGCATGGATGATTACTTTTTAACAACAGGCTTGATAAGCCCAAATCTTATTGATAACGCATCAGGGGCGGCCTTAGGAATCTGGAGGCCCGTTTCAAGACCAAATATGAGGCCCCCATATATACCTATGACATCATTATTTTGTTGATACAGCCGTATATTGATACGAATAGTTTGACTGTTCAATATCACACGCAGCCATTACTCTCGACAATTAGCAACAACAACACCTTTCTTCATCCTGTCGTCCCTTCACAATGAAAGTGTCTCCCCTTTACCTCCCAATGCTGCACATTTTACCATGTTATTTACATGAAATAGGTGTAACTTTACTAACATTAACTTTGTGGGAGAGAGCAAGGCAGTGAGTGAGTGAGAGAGAGAGGGCCAAGAGTGGCGGGGGTTGACTGAGGGGACTTCAGTGCACTGTACACTCTTGCTTCGTGTCCCAGGTTGGCTTGGTGTAGAATGTGATAATTTGTCCCCTATATTCAAAGTCTGATTTCCATTGATTGTTGGCTGTGTTTAGCATGTATATGGCTGTGGAGTTTTGGTACAAAATCAAAACAACTTGTCTAATATTTTGGCATGTTTAAACCTCCAGGAAAATCCGTGTTGAGGTTCTTAATCCACTGTTTTTCATTAAAACGTCTTTGTCCTTCTGTCCAGTTGGGATTGGGTTGAAGTCCAGATACTTTTAGAGCTTCAATGCCGTGAGCCATGTAATGTTGAACAATCCTTTTAGTTGTCTTTTTTTGCATTGTTAATATTGTATTTGTGTTGTCTCAGCCTTGCAGCTATTGTTTTACTCGTTTCTCCGACATATTGTAAGCCACATTTTTCACATGTGATTAAATAAACACAGTTGCTGGTGCTGGCTGTTATCTGTTGTTTAATCTCCAACATGCGTTTTGTAGTTCTATTTTTCTTTGTTTGGGTTTGAAGTATTCTGGTCTCTGGCGTGCTGGTGTGTTGATTTATTTTAGCTTGCTGTGTACCAGATAGTCTTTAAGATTTTTTTTTCCTGTAGGCCGAGTTTCGCAATTATTATTCTTTTGGCAAAAACCTAACAATAACAATAAAGGACCAAGTCCTTTCAGGACTGCTTGGTCCTTTAAATAAAAAAAGATTGTTCCACCGTGTTCAGTTTGGAACATACAGACACAGGTTTGTGTTTCCACCGCATTGTGTTGGACGGAGCAATTGTCATTGTTTGATGCCTAGCTGAATGGTTAGAGAGCTTGTCTGGAGAGAAGGAGTCTCCTGAGGTTTGAATCTCAGTAAGAGATGCTGAGAGGTGGCTCACCATCAGGTGGGATGAGATGTTGATCCATCATTTCTTGATCTTTCTGCTGTTCCTTCGTCTGGAATGTGGTCTTGTTTGTTGTTGTTGTTGTCGTCTGTTGTCGTTGGTTGCCATGGCTGCCAGTTCCCACCTGATGTCGTGTGGGAGTTCTGATTGGTCCAGAGCGTACTGAATAACTTCTAGCTTACATAACGTCTTAAGACTAGGACTCAAGTCTAAGATGAACAGCTTATCAGAGATAGTTTGATCTCCTTGTATTCCTCCAAAGAAGAAGATACGATCTCCCACAATGCAACAGCATACCATACCATACATTGGACATGGTCCTTTCCCCTTGGGCTCAACCTTCTTCCAGGAGAAGGTCTCTGGACTGAATTTCCACACATCATTGAAGTTCTGGTTACCGTTCCAGCCACCAAATATGTACAGCTCTCCATTGTAGATGAATGCTGAATGAAACCAGCGTCCTTCTGGTAGAAGTTGTGCAGAAGGTGTGTCCAGCCAGGAGTTTGTCTCTGTGTCAAACACTCTGATGGTGTTGTAGCCCTGATCCTCCCTCCAGCCCCCGAATACAAACATCTTGGTACCAATGATGGTGGCAGAGTGAGCTGTTGAATCAGGAGGTGGAGTTCCTCTGGTGTTAATTAAAGACCAGACCATTGTGCTGGTGTCCAACTTGTACATGTCATTAGTGTTTCCAGTCAGCTTGGTCTGTCCTCCATGGATAAACATGACCTTCTCCAACACACAGGCTGAGTGGCATCTCCTCTCCTCTGGAACAGTCCCAGAAACCCTGGGTTGGAACGATCTGTGGGAGTCAACATCAAATGCATAAAGCACATTGCAGTAAGGCCCCCAGATGTAGACTGTATCTTCAACCAACACAGCTGTGTGGCCCCAGCACATGGATGGAACCTCAAGGTCACCGTCTCCTCTTCCTGGTTCCACTGGAGGTAACTTCTTCCAGCATAAAGACACTGTGTTGAAGACAAGAACATCCATCTGTCCCATGTTGTTGAAGTAGCATGCAAAGGAATACAGTTTGTTCCTCACCGCTACAGCAGCATGATAGGCTCGCTTTGGTCGTCCTGCTTTAGAAACGGTCCAAGACAACATCACTCTGTCTGTCTGTCTGTCTGTCTGTCTGTCTGTCTGTCTGTCTGTCTGTCTGTCTGTCTGTCTGTCTGTCTGTCTGTCTGTCTGTCTGTCTGTCTGTCTGTCTCTCTTCTCTCTCTCGACGTCTACAGTCATTTTCAACACGGTGCATCATCTTATATCTTTTGGTGTGAAATCACACGAGACACAAACTGTTGCCATGCACGCCTTAACGACGCCAATTAGTGCAACGTTTGAACTCTATTGCTATATTTATTACTTCATTGCGGCTACCTTGGGATCTATGGGTCTTCCACACGTATAGCATAGTATAGTATATATGTATAGTTTATAATATAGTTTCATTGTATAGATATTCCACTGTTACGTTCTTAGCTTATGCATGTTTCATGATAAATGCTTTTTATGTGATGCATTCCCATGCTTTTTTGTTCTTGCTTAATGTAAGTCACTCTGGATTAAGAGCGTCTGCTAAATGCCTAAATTGTAAATTGCTACAGCGTTCCCTAACACTGAGCTGTGTTGTATTTTGAGGGTGTGTGTGTGTGTGTGTGTGTGTGTGTGTGTGTGTGTGTGTTCGCGCATGCGCGTGTGTTCACGCATGTGCGGAATGTGCTCAAGCTGACTGGCTGAGCACGGAATGTGATGTATGGTGATAACAGTGCCGCTCACGTCACGCGGGTGTGATATTTTTCTCCATATCGCTGTGTGAGAGACAGTCCACTGAGCAACTCAAAGTGAGGCTGAATGACAAGTATTTTGCATTCTGGCTCTTTGAGGGGAGCTAGCGCCCCCTATGGCCAGCTTGGTGTGTTTGTGTGTTCTCAGGGGCGGCCTTAGGAATCTGGAGGCCTGTTTCAAGACCAAATATGAGGCCCCCACATACCTATGACATCATTATTTTGTTGAGGCCCCCCCTGAGGGTGGAGGCCCGTTTCAATTGAAACTGGTGAAACATACTTAAGGCCTCCTATGTACTCAATAAGCTTGTTATCGGATCTTTTTGGGGTATAATAATAATAATAATAATAAACTTTATTTATATAGCACCTTTCATACATAAATGTAGCTCAAAGTGCTTTACAGAGCAGAAAAGATAATAAAAACAAAAGCAAAACAAAACAGCATTAAAACAGGCAGGCAGTTAAAACAATAGGACAATAACGCAGTGTCAAATCAGGAGAAGGCAGTGGTACAAAGATAAGAACAGATAAAGCAAGGCAACGACATTAAAAAACAAGCAGTGAATAACAAAAAATAAAAGATCAATTAAAAGCAATGTTGTAGAAGTGGGTCTTGAGCTGAGCTTTAAAAATGTCTACAGAGGCTGCCTGACGAAGGTACAGCGGGAGCTTGTTCCATGCCGACGGCCCGTAGAAGCAAAAAGCTGCTTCCCCGTATTTTTTAGTTGCCATTTTTTTAGGCATAGCGAGCAGGCCAGCAGTGGAAGACCTTAGGGGCCGGTTTGGGACATATTTAGGCAGGCAGTCATGTAGGTAGGAAGGTGCGAGACCATTGAGAGCTTTATAGACAAGTAAAATAATTTTAAAATCAATCCTAAAAACAACCGGAAGCCAGTGCAGTGATGCCAAAACTGGAGTAATATGTTCTCTCATCTTAGTTCTAGTTAAAACTCTAGCTGCTGCATTTTGGACAAGTTGTAATCTGTCAGTCGTTTTCTTAGGCAGTCCTGAGAAGAGTGCATTGCAGTAGTCAAGCCGAGAAAAAACAAAGGCGTTTTTGCATCGTCCAAGGACAAATAGGCTCTGATTCGTGCAATATTTCTAAGGTGAAAAAAGGCAATCTTGGTAACATGATTAATGTGTGAATTAAAATTAAATTCAGAATCAATAATGACCCCCAGGTTCTTTACTGTACTGTTACTTTCTACAGTCAGGTTGCCAAGTCTGCTTATTATTGATTATTTCTGCTCGCTAGAACCGATTATGAGAACTTCTGTCTTATCCTCATTTAGCTTGAGAAAGTTCTCACTCATCCAACATTTGATGCTAGACAGACAGGTCAACAGCGGGTCTAAAGCACAGGGATCGTCTGGGGCCACAGAAAGATATAGTTGGGTATCATCAGCATAGAAATGAAAATTGACTCCGTGATTGGTAATGAGTTCGCCCAATGGCAGTATGTACAAGGAGAACAGCAGAGGACCAAGAATCGAGCCCTGTGGAATACCAGAACTGATGTCGTGTTTGTCTGAGTCAAACTCGGCTAGATTGACAAAGTAACTTCTGTTTGATAGGTAGGAGGAAAACCAGGACAGGACCGTACCAGACAGGCCTATCCAGTGCTCCAGACGCTGTATTAAAATTGAATGATCAATCGTGTCAAATGCAGCCGTTAAATCTAGAAGTAAGAGAACGGATACATGTTTCTTGTCAGCAGACACCCTAAGATCATTCATTACTTTTACAAGTGCTGTTTCTGTGCTGTGACCTTTCCTAAAGCCAGATTGAGTTTTTGTGCACAGGACGTTGGGGGGGAATGACGCCTGCATGCATGTCCTCTGGAGTCGCTGGACATGTCCCTCAGACCTTCATGTCCTCTGGAGTCACTGGGCATGTCCCTCAGACCTTCATGTCCTCTGGAGTCGCTGGGCATGTACCTCAGACCTTCATGTCCTCTGGAGTCGCTGGACATGTCCCTCAGACCTTCATGTCCTCTGGAGTCGCTGGGCATGTCCCTCAGACCTTCATGTCCTCTGGAGTCGCTGGGCATGTCCCTCAGACCTTCATGTCCTCTGGAGTCGCTGGGCATGTCCCTCAGACCTTCATGTCCTCTGGAGTCGCTGGGCATGTCCCTCAGACCTTCATGTCCTCTGGAGTCGCTGGGCATGTCCCTCAGACCTTCATGTCCTCTGGAGTCGCTGGGCATGTCCCTCAGACCTTATGTCCTCTGGAGTCGCTGGGCATGTCCCTCAGACCTTCATGTCCTCTGGAGTCGCTGGGCATGTCCCTCAGACCTTCATGTCCTCTGGAGTCGCTGGGCATGTCCCTCAGACCTTCATGTCCTCTGGAGTCGCTGGGCATGTCCCTCAGACCTTCATGTCCTCTGGAGTCGCTGGGCATGTACCTCAGACCTTCATGTCCTCTGGAGTCGCTGGGCATGTCCCTCAGACCTTCATGTCCTCTGGAGTCGCTGGGCATGTCCCTCAGACCTTCTTTGCTGATTGTTGTCGTGTATTTGTCAAGATGGCTGTGCATGCGTGGCATGCGGTGAGAGCTTCAAAGCTATATGTGGGTCTTTTGCTGTAGTCCTTGTAGCGCCTCTTTTGTCTGCTGACGGCATAGACACATAGGCACGTACACGCGCATGCACGCATGCATGGATGCACGCGCACAGGCGCACACTTTCACGTTGTGTGACAGACGACATAAAAACAAATGCGCCTGCTATGCTATACTCAACTTTAGACGTCTCACAAAGTAGCTGCTTAACATAAATTAGCATAGGCCTATTGCTAAATAAATGTTTCACATTGTGGGGAAAAGTGATGCCGGTGCCACATTTACCAACTGAAGTTGCTGCGTCCGCCCACTTACACCCCCCCCCCCATCCCCCTCCCTCTCTCTTTCTCTCTCTCGCTCTCTCTCTGATTTCAAGGATTCATGGGGGGTGTAATTGATATATATAATATAATATCAGTACGTTTTTGGGTGGACTACTCTCCTAAAGGACCACTTTTCAACCCTTCTTCATATAATTGGTCCTCTCTAATATAATGACATCATATACTGTATATTATATAGGTGGATATCTTCTTAGAGAGAGAGAGAGAGAGAGAGAGAGAGAGAGAGAGAGAGAGAGAGAGAGAGAGAGAGAGAGAGAGAGAGAGAGAGAGAGAGAGAGAGAGAGAGAGAGATCCTGAACTGAAGAAAATTGTGCTATTTTATCATGAACATTGGTGAGGGCCAAGTATATGAAGGTAGGCTGAAAAGTGGTGAAGTGGTCCTTTAACACCCAGACAACATGGAGAAACATAATTATTCAGCTCTGAGAGAGAGAGACATGGGAAGTGTCCCCTGATTAGAAGAAGTAAATCAAAATAACAGCTGGAGAGAAGGTGATAATTATTCTCAACAGAAAAAGCAGAAGTGGAGATATATCAGGCATGCACGCACGCACGCACGCATGCACGTGGCAGCGGTGGCCGAGTGGATTGCGGAGCGGGCTAGATATCGGATGGTCGCCAGTTCGAATCAGCGGTCCGACACGTTAAAATTACCACCGTTGAAGTGCCCTTGGACAAGGCATTGAACCACTACCATGAAATGCTCCATGTGGGCCTGGCTGTAAACAAGTATCTGATGCTTAGTCCAGTTACCCTTGGTAAAACTTGATTTACCAGAACGCATTTCTTCTTCTTCTTCTGCACGCACACACGCACAATGGTGGAACGTAACAAAGTATATGTGTTTAAGTATTGTATACTTAAGTAAAAAATTCCGCGGAGTCTCCTCCCAGTCGGACGTGCGTCGAGAACCTCCCTAGGGAGACGCCCGAGAGGCATCCTAACCAGATGCCCCGAACCACCTATAAGCTGTCTCCTTTCCAGGCGAAGGAGCAGCGGTTCTACTCCGAGTCTCTCTCTCGTGTGACCAATTTGTGCTTTACAAAAAACCAGAGATAGCTAATGTGAAGTGTTATTGTGTTTCCAGCGGAGCCGTTGGATGGGGAGGAGTACCTGGACATCACAGGCGTCATGAGGAACCAGGCGGGGCGCTACGAGTGCAAGGCCAGCAACGATGTGGCCACGCCCGACGTCAAATATGTCAACGTGGTCGTTAACTGTAAGTCAGGGGTGGGCAACTTTGCCGATGGAGAGAGAGAGCCACTATAGTTCCACACTCACTCCAGAGGGCCACTATAGTTCCACACTCACTCCAGAGAGCCACTATAGTTCCACACTCACTCCAGAGGGCCACTATAGTTCCACACTCACTCCAGAGACCCACTATAGTTCCACACTCACTCCAGAGAGCCACTATCGTTCCACACTCACTCCAGAGGGCCACTATAGTTCCACACTCACTCCAGAGACCCACTATAGTTCCCCACTCACTCCAGAGACCCACTATAGTTCCGCACTCACTCCAGAGAGCCACTATAGTTCAACACTCACTCCAGAGACCCACTATAGTTCCACAATCACTCCAGAGACCCACTATAGTTCCACACTCACTCCAGAGAGCCACTATAGTTCCACACTCACTCCAGAGAGCCACTATAGTTCCACACTCACTCCAGAGGGCCACTATAGTTCCACACTCACTCCAGAGAGCCACTATAGTTCCACACTCACTCCAGAGGGCCACTATAGTTCCACACTCACTCCAGAGGGCCACTATAGTTCCACACTCACTCCAGAGGGCCACTATAGTTCCACACTCACTCCAGAGGGCCACTATAGTTCCACACTCACTCCAGAGAGCCACTATAGTTCCACACTCACTCCAGAGGGCCACTATAGTTCCACACTCACTCCAGAGAGCCACTATAGTTCCACACTCACTCTAGAGAGCCACTATAGTTCCACACTCACTCCAGAGAGCCACTATAGTTCCACACTCACTCCAGAGACCCACTATAGTTCCACACTCACTCCAGAGGGCCACTATAGTTCCACACTCACTCCAGACAGCCACTATAGTTCCACACTCACTCCAGAGAGCCACTATAGTTCCACACTCACTCCAGAGGGCCACTATAGTTCCACACTCACTCCAGAGGGCCACTATAGTTCCACACTCACTCCAGAGACCCACTATAGTTCCACACTCCCACACTCCCCAGAGGGCCACATTGCATACTGTCGTAGCAAACAAAGCCAATCTACACAGCTATTATTTGAATTAAAATCCAGATTTTCTTTTGCTGTTTTTTTTTTAAGTATATATTTTTTATTTAAATTATCGGCCGATTAACACTAGGAAGGCTGACATTTTTTCACTACTACTCAGTCGGCTGAACGGTCAGGGGGACCGTGTTTTTGGTGCGATTTGATTGGCCACTCTCTCCCCCACTCGTCCCTCTCCAGCTGGAGAAGACATTGTTCAAGCCTGCATCCCATTTCCAACAAATTAAATCATATATGTTTCTAAACACATGTTTTCACTCCTAAAATGTATAAAACTAATAATACATGTGAAAAAGATATATTTTGCCGTTGCCCGTTAGTGCTATATTGCAACATAGCCATGGAAGAGTGTCGCGTTGCTGCCTTTTGTTTTGCCTTTTTTTTCCTTCCAAAAGAGAAAGATCACTTGTCTTTTCTTGTGTGTTATCGATGTAATTAATATATGTGACCCCACGCAATGTACAGACTGCTTGACTAGGCATGTAAACATGACATAATTGTATTAATGTTTAAGTGTAATGATGTTATTGACCGGATTGTCCGTAGTCCTCCAGCCGTTAGCTTACAGTTGCTAATATTATAAGCTAACAACATTACTAAAGCCAATGTATTGCATTAAATGCGGCCTGTCCGCGGTACATTACTTATACAAGTGAGTCGCGTTATATTTACCTAAATTACCAGCCAAAGTACATTCCAAATAAACAATTATTAGCCACGTTATGTTGTTATATCAGTTTAATTAATAAAAAACATCGTTCAGAATACGGCCGTTAGCACTGTGAATTCAACATCCGGTGAGGAGAGGATACGGATCGTGTATGTGTTGTGTATGGAAATCAGCGCATACAGTGGCTTACCGGATGTAAGCCTTGCACACTAAATAGAAAGCCTGCAGCCTGGTGATACAAAAAATAAACTCCACACGTGAAATGCCACTGCATGTTGAGGAGAAACCCCAGCTCAGCTGCTGTTTATAACATCGTGCCGTTATTGAATTCATGAACATTTGCATGCTTCCCTGAGAGGGAGAGAGAGAGAGAAAAAGGAAAGTTCCACGGATCTGGTCGCTTGCAGAAAAGTTTACAGATAAAGAAGGACGGACAGGCTGAACTATTTTGACTGACAAAGAGCTGGCGATATTTAGCCTATATGCCAGAATAGGCTGTGCTGTGAAACAAATTAATCCACAGCAGCAGGCCTACATACGTTCCACGTCGCTTGCAGAAAGAACTGTTATTTTGACTGACAAAACATTTAGCGGTTCGGGAGGTCTATCTGGTTGGAATTATTTCACACACTTTTTATTTTGTATCGCGCATCGGCAAGCGTTCTCGCTTCATGGAAAGTAAATGTCGGGTCGAGTCTAACCGAGCATTCAATAATAATAATAATAATAATAATAATAATAACAATGATAATAATCATTGTATTCATATTCCTATAATCTTATCAAAATAATAAACAAATTCCAAGTTAATTAACCAGCCAAACGTATATGATTTAATTCGTTGGACATGGAATGCAGGCTTGAACAACAACAACAACAATGCCGTCTCCAGCTGTCTGTTTGTGTGTTCTTTTTTTTTCTCCACCCCTTTTCTTTAGATCATAACTCATTTAAAAAAATTCAAAATACCATGTAAACTATGGAATTGGGGCTTTCATTTGGTATATAAGGCGCTATATAAGGCGCTCTCTACGAAACGATATCAAGTGAAAAGGAAATGTCGGGGAATCACCATTAACGTCACCATTATCAAGCAGCGCAAACAAAAGGGGGAGAAAGGGTGACGGCGGTCGATTGTGCCGATTACAGTTAGACTGAGTAAGAGATATATGCCTAAAATCATATTTACAAAACGTTTCAAATGGGGAAAAAAACAGAGATGATTTCAATCGAATATTTAGACAAAGTCATGCAAGGGGAACTTTCTCTGGACTCCATGGGCTGAGAAAATAAACATTGAAATCTCAAATTCGGTCAGAACGGCTGCTCAGACTTCCTAGTGTTAATCAATTATGAAAATAACCGTTAGTTGCAGCCCTAATAGATAGATATTGATTGATTTAGTGCAACCTGTTTTATTTCCATTGCTGCGTCATGCTCAAAACACAGATGCTTCTTGATTACAGAACTACTCTGTTTTTAATCTCATTCAAGATGACATCCAGACATTGTATTACTCGTTTTAAACTTAAAGACGTGGTGGAATGGTTCATTTGGGCATTTGGGCATTTCATTTATTCAGCCTCAAATGGCAGAATCTTAGTTTCTGAACCAACCAGAGCGTCACATCCCTTCCAGGCTATGGGACGTATGCCCGTCTCATGCCCGCAGGCTATAACGAGTGCTAACGAGTGTCAGGAGGGAACCGTGGTTGAACGAACGCATGTCTTTATTGTCTCAGATCCTCCGACCATTCAGAAAACCCAGAGCACGGAGACCCAGGTGGGTCGCATGGGCATTCTGCAATGTGACGCCACCGCCGTGCCCACGCCAGAGTTCGAATGGTACCGAGATGACAAAAGGTACAGACCACGCACGCACGCCCACACACGCACGCACACACGCACCCACACACACACGCACGCACACACACACACACACACATTACACACCTATTGTGTCATTTCGTATTTTTCTAAACTTACTCCCATAGGAAATGTATACGGTATAGAGTGAGACATATAGGCTATACTGACAAGAGTTCAGGACTTTTCTATGTTTTTTGTTTTTTGTTCTTTTCTTTTTTGCCCTGCATGGCACACACAAAATGGCCAGAAGATCACAGTGACAGGAGCACCCATAGCTCTGCCCATTTGGGCCCAATTTAATGGGACGTGCCATTGTTGGGCCACTGACACGATCCTGTCTCAGTTTCTCTGGGGATGTTTTTTTTTGTGTTCGTTTGTTTGCTTCGTAGTTTATCGTATGGATAAGAACCTGCTCCAATAATCACCAAGGATTGTAACTCTATACTGTAGGATATAGTCTCTGGGGCCATTTTTGCTAAGCTGCAAGTAAAGCTATGCATACTTTGACGATTTTCATTTATATATAAGATATATCTCAACGACTGTATAAAGACCAATGTGGCACAGTCTGGCTCGCGAGATTATAGATCGTGATTTCCTGAATGGTCCGACTGGCAGACTCTGTTAAGCCCAAACCACTGGGACAAAACAGTTTTTAAGGGAGACCACACCAATACAACTCATTGAGTTGCAATGAGTGTTGTGATCTACCTTAAAGGGATTGTGACATTAAAAAAAAGGTTTTGGAATTGTTCTTTTTTTTTTTTTTGGTTTTCTAATCTCAATTGCACCCAAAAAACATGAACTTTTAACATTCAGTAGATTTTCTGTGATCTGGGGTTTTCTGGCGCAAACAGGTGCTCTGATTTGCCGGCAGTAAGTGACATCACTTACTGCAAATCCCATATATGTCAATGGGATTTGCCAGCAGATGTCACTGTTTCACTGTGTTGCCTGTTTTCATTGTAGCTCAAAAGTAGCTCCAAACCCCAAAGAAAACTTCAGACCACAGAAAATCCACTGAATGTTCAAAGTTCAGGTTTTTTGGGTGTAATTGAGGTCATAAAACCTAAAAGAAAAAAGAAAAAGAAAAATAAATGAAAATGAATGTCATAAAACCTTTAAGGAACAACAACATCCAGAACTAGCTTTGGACTGTGCAGCACTATCAGATGTCCGGAATGCTAAGCGATCATTGTTTTGTTTGAATAACTAAGTCAAATTAAGCTCTAATCAAGCCCAAAACATCGCATTTTACGCAGCGATGCATGCGCGATCACGCGCGTGCGTGCTCGACCGTGCACGTGCAGATCTCGGCCGGTTTTAGGTAGATTACATCGGCCGTTAGCCAAACAAGCTAAAAGTTGCTACATTTTGTTATAGTAAGCTCCCGATATTACAGGGGATTAAAAACCGGTTTGTCCTTGGTGTGGTTTGAGCGTTAGGTTGCTCAGACGTGGCATTGATGACCGGCTCTCCTCTCCAAAAGATGAATTATTTTCAGCTTGAAAGCGCCCAGGGCCCTCCGACGAAATGTGTAGCTCTGCACTGGGAAGAGGAGAGCTATAGCTACATGTTTAACCCATTCTGACCTGAGATCAGATTCATACGAGGTTTCCACTGGACAGTCACACACTGGTCTGATGAACCCATTCTGACCTGAGATCAGATTCTAAAAAAATGTCAGTCGTTCTTCGATTTTTCAAAAATAGCAGACCTACAAGCTTGTAGCGTGCCACTTGGTGGCGCGCTATGAGCTTGTAGATCTGCTATTTTTCAATAGCTAAAGCACGACATGATGCTAACACCAAAAGGGGTTCCCGTTCAGAATGGGTTAACTCATTTTTTATTAAGAAAAAAGTCTTGATCAGTCTCGATACTAGGTCTGTATCAAAAAGAGTCAGATTCGTTCTATGGCCTCTCTCTTGCTTGCAAAGCAGTCAAGAAGTGTTGACAATGAATCCCTCTGCAGGTCCATTTTCTCTCTGTCAGATTAAATTGAGCGCCCCAGATCATACAGCTATGCTTCCCGCTGCGGCGTTCCTCCGCCATGTGCCCATGCAGTCTCCTTGTTAAACTAACCCTAACACATTCTTTTGTCACATCGTCTTTGATCTGATGACTTCTGACCGGCGTAGCGTGATGAAGCATAATCACCCATTTTATTGCTCCCTACGCTATTATTCCAGTGTTAATAGCACATTAGCATGAAGAGTGACAGTCGGTGACACTCTTTTTGTTCTTCTTCGGAAAAGTGCAAAGGAGAAACAAACTAGTGCATAATGTACTGTACACTCCTATCCGGTATAGTATGTAAACAGCATATATATTATAATCTATACTGTATTAAACACAATAGATAAAGCTATTTTATTCATGTTTTATTTTATTTAGCAAATTATTTTGTACGGCTTTCTCTCCCCCATTGTCCCCCATGTCTGTGTTGTCACTGCTATCGTATCTAGACCCCGTTTAGACTGCAGTCAAATCAGATTTTATTCTCAAAGCCAATCTTTTGGCCCGACCGTTCACACTGCCGTTTACAAGTGACCAGATCCGGTCCAGGTCTGTTCAGACTGGCAGCCAAATCTAGCCTGAATCACATCTGTGCCTCATCCAGATTGGAATCTGATTTGTTTAAATAAGTCTAAACGTAAACAAGTCGCATACAAGTCACACGGAATCTGATTTAGAACAGGTTGTTGCATTCAGACCGAGACGGATCTCCTCAAATCAGTTTTGAGTCCGCTTTGAAACCACCTCTGAATGTGGCTCAACTTAAAAGTCACATTGGGGGAAAATAAATCTGATTCCATGTGACTTGTACTGTATGTCACCCGTTTGCATCAGATCAATCAATCTGGATGGGGCACAGATCTGGTTCAGGCTAGATTTGGCTGCCGGTATAAACGTGGCCTAAACTGACTCACCTCGCCAGTGAGGAGCCCCTACCAGGAGGACGATACTGTCACATCCTACTGACTCACCCCTCCAGTGAGGAGCCCCTAGCAGGAGGACTATACTGTCACATCCTACTGACTCACCTCGCCAGTGAGGAGCCCCTACCAGGAGGACTATACTGTCACATCCTACTGACTCACCCCGCCAGTGAGGAGCCCCTACCAGGAGGACTATACTGTCACATCATACTGACTCACCCCGCCAGTGAGGAGCCCCTACCTGGAGGACTATACTGTCATATCCTACTGACTCACCCCGCCAGTGAGGAGCCCCTAGCAGGAGGACGATACTGTCATATCCTACTGACTCACCTCGCCAGTGAGGAGCCCCTACCAGGAGGACGATACTGTCATATCCTACTGACTCACCCCGCCAGTGAGGAGCCCCTAGCAGGAGGACTATACTGTCACATCCTACTGACTCACCCCGCCAGTGAGGAGCCCCTAGCAGGAGGACGATACTGTCATATCCTACTGACTCACCCCGCCAGTGAGGAGCCCCTACCAGGAGGACGTAGAGCCTTCGTCCTACACTCCCCGCCCGGGGTCAAAGGTGCCACCCCAGCCAGTAGGAGTATACGTGCAATGCTTCCCTCCTCTGAACACGGGCCAATTGTGTTCTCGTAGTAGACGCTCGACAAAGCCGGGTTGCAGCACGGTGGATTCGAACCCACAACCTCCATTTTATTCATGTTTTATTTTATTCATGTTTTATTTTATTTAGCAAATTATTTTGTACGGCTTTCTCTCCCCCATTGTCCCCCATGTCTGTGTTGTCACTGCTATCGTATCTAGACCCCGTTTAGACTGCAGTCAAATCAGATTTTATTCTCAAAGCCAATCTTTTGGCCCGACCGTTCACACTGCCGTTTACAAGTGACCAGATCCGGTCCAGGTCTGTTCAGACTGGCAGCCAAATCTAGCCTGAATCACATCTGTGCCTCATCCAGATTGGAATCTGATTTGTTTAAATAAGTCTAAACGTAAACAAGTCGCATACAAGTCACACGGAATCTGATTTAGAACAGGTTGTTGCATTCAGACCGAGACGGATCTCCTCAAATCAGTTTTGAGTCCGCTTTGAAACCACCTCTGAATGTGGCTCAACTTAAAAGTCACATTGGGGGAAAATAAATCTGATTCCATATGACTTGTACTGTATGTCACCCGTTTGCATCAGATCAATCAATCTGGATGGGGCACAGATCTGGTTCAGGCTAGATTTGGCTGCCGGTATAAACGTGGCCTAAACTGACTCACCTCGCCAGTGAGGAGCCCCTACCAGGAGGACGATACTGTCACATCCTACTGACTCACCCCGCCAGTGAGGAGCCCCTAGCAGGAGGACTATACTGTCACATCCTACTGACTCACCTCGCCAGTGAGGAGCCCCTACCAGGAGGACTATACTGTCACATCCTACTGACTCACCCCGCCAGTGAGGAGCCCCTACCAGGAGGACTATACTGTCACATCATACTGACTCACCCCGCCAGTGAGGAGCCCCTACCTGGAGGACTATACTGTCATATCCTACTGACTCACCCCGCCAGTGAGGAGCCCCTAGCAGGAGGACTATACTGTCATATCCTACTGACTCACCCCGCCAGTGAGGAGCCCCTAGCAGGAGGACGATACTGTCATATCCTACTGACTCACCTCGCCAGTGAGGAGCCCCTACCAGGAGGACGTAGACTGTCATATCCTACTGACTCACCTCGCCAGTGAGGAGCCCCTACCAGGAGGACGATACTGTCATATCCTACTGACTCACCCCGCCAGTGAGGAGCCCCTAGCAGGAGGACTATACTGTCACATCCTACTGACTCACCCCGCCAGTGAGGAGCCCCTAGCAGGAGGACGATACTGTCATATCCTACTGACTCACCCCGCCAGTGAGGAGCCCCTACCAGGAGGACTATACTGTCACATCCTACTGACTCACCCCGCCAGTGAGGAGCCCCTACCAGGAGGACGTAGAGCCTTCGTCCTACACTCCCCGCCCGGGGTCAAAGGTGCCACCCCAGCCAGTAGGAGTATACGTGCAATGCTTCCCTCCTCTGAACACGGGCCAATTGTGTTCTCGTAGTAGACGCTCGACAAAGCCGGGTTGCAGCACGGTGGATTCGAACCCACAACCTCCATTTTATTCATGTTTTATTTTATTCATGTTTTATTTTATTTAGCAAATTATTTTGTACGGCTTTCTCTCCCCCATTGTCCTCCATGTCTTTGTTGTCACTGCTATCGTATCTAGACCCCGTTTAGACTGCAGTCAAATCAGATTTTATTCTCAAAGCCAATCTTTTGGCCCGACCGTTCACACTGCCGTTTACAAGTGACCAGATCCGGTCCAGGTCTGTTCAGACTGGCAGCCAAATCTAGCCTGAATCACATCTGTGCCTCATCCAGATTGGAATCTGATTTGTTTAAATAAGTCTAAACGTAAACAAGTCGCATACAAGTCACACGGAATCTGATTTAGAACAGGTTGTTGCATTCAGACCGAGACGGATCTCCTCAAATCAGTTTTGAGTCCGCTTTGAAACCACCTCTGAATGTGGCTCAACTTAAAAGTCACATTGGGGGAAAATAAATCTGATTCCATGTGACTTGTACTGTATGTCACCCGTTTGCATCAGATCAATCAATCTGGATGGGGCACAGATCTGGTTCAGGCTAGATTTGGCTGCCGGTATAAACGTGGCCTAAACTGACTCACCTCGCCAGTGAGGAGCCCCTACCAGGAGGACGATACTGTCACATCCTACTGACTCACCCCGCCAGTGAGGAGCCCCTAGCAGGAGGACTATACTGTCACATCCTACTGACTCACCTCGCCAGTGAGGAGCCCCTACCAGGAGGACTATACTGTCACATCCTACTGACTCACCCCGCCAGTGAGGAGCCCCTACCAGGAGGACTATACTGTCACATCCTACTGACTCACCCCGCCAGTGAGGAGCCCCTACCAGGAGGACTATACTGTCACATCATACTGACTCACCCCGCCAGTGAGGAGCCCCTACCTGGAGGACTATACTGTCATATCCTACTGACTCACCCCGCCAGTGAGGAGCCCCTAGCAGGAGGACGTAGACTGTCATATCCTACTGACTCACCTCGCCAGTGAGGAGCCCCTACCAGGAGGACGTAGACTGTCATATCCTACTGACTCACCTCGCCAGTGAGGAGCCCCTAGCAGGAGGACGATACTGTCATATCCTACTGACTCACCCCGCCAGTGAGGAGCCCCTACCAGGAGGACTATACTGTCACATCCTACTGACTCACCCCGCCAGTGAGGAGCCCCTACCAGGAGGACGTAGAGCCTTCGTCCTACACTCCCCGCCCGGGGTCAAAGGTGCCACCCCAGCCAGTAGGAGTATACGTGCAATGCTTCCCTCCTCTGAACACGGGCCAATTGTGTTCTCGTAGTAGACGCTCGACAAAGCCGGGTTGCAGCACGGTGGATTCGAACCCACAACCTCCATTTTGTGTCACAGTTATCAGTTATGAAAACGACATTAAAAAAAAGAAAGTTGAAATGGTTACAAGGATTCTGCCAGATAGCTGCGATATCACTTGTCATTGAATGGAAAGTGAATGTACTTTTTTTCTTTCTCCCCTTATGGGAAATTGTCAAATATAAATATTATGATCCAGTATACGTCCCCCACTGGCATGCTGGTGGGAATGGAGGAATGGACGCACTTTAAGCGTGGAGAGGCAAGGATAGAAACCGTGATGGCATTCAGAGGGAAAGCCAATCTTTGCTCCTCATTTTTCAATACTTGTCATGTAATAACCCTGAAGATTAGCTGCTGCTCTTCTCCCTCTACTCTCTGCCAAAGTCATTTATCCCATTTTTGGCGGGAGCCCCATTTGGTGTTTAATTTAAGCATTATGTTCTACTTTAGCTTTTGAAAAATAGCAGATCTACAAGCTCATAGCGCTTTTGGGTCTGCTATTTTTTTTTTTATCGTGAAAATGTGGCGCACATCTTTGGATATATATTATTTCAGAGCAAACAATTTTAACTCATATCTTTGCTTCTGGGGCGGGGGGGGGGGGGCCCTGGAACAATATATTTTTAGATGGGTCGGCGGCATATTACATATAAGAGTCCTTGACATGAAAATGTATAAGAACCACTGATATAGAGACATATAGGTTTTCCTGAAAACTGTCAGTATTTAGAAACCATTTTTTTAGAATCGTCCTCGGGACAAAATGGGTTAAATCATGGAAAGCTTTTGATGCCCAATGCTGCTGATAATAATAATAATAAAAAGGTATTCCATTTTGATCCAATGCACAGTAGCGGCTACAAATGTTCTGAGACAGGAAGAAAGCAGAAATAGTAGAGAAGCTGTTATCATGGATAGTATCCATAACCCGCAGTAATACATGTAGGTCTATCATCAGTGGCGTGCACAGACATTTAGAGGGGCAGGTGCTCAAGTGAAAAAAAGGGCACCTTGTGCAGCGCATTTTGGGGTGGGAACCCATTTTGGTGCTTTATAGCTTTTGAAAAATAGCAGATCTACAAGCTCATAGCGCGCCACCGAGTGTATAACCACTGACATAGAAACACATAGCTTTAGATTGTGGGGGCCTAAATAATATAGTAGAAGCGTTTTTATCAAGATTTGTTCAATGTCACCACATGGTCCACACACTACAAATTAGGGAAAAAATTAAAGTTTTTCTTTTTTTCTTTTTCTTTTTTAGCACATTGCCAAAAGGGTGTCTATCTGTGCACGCCACTGTCTATCATAACACCAGCGCTCCTAAGATTCATAGTTTTGGGGATATGTTTAGCATTATCCAGTGTTTAGTTTTGGGGATATGTTTAGCATTATCCAGTGTTTCCTAAGCCAACCTCTCCAGCCTATGGTTGACACTCTGGGTGTTTTGGGCCTGTTTTGAGTGGTCTCTCAGCCTCCTCTATTCCCTTCCACATCAGACCAAGGAGTGTCAATTCTCCTTGAGTGATAATGTTAACCCAACAACCGAGAAAGCATCTGTGTCATTTTAGATTGTAGTTGTTTATTATATAGCAACATGTTGTTTTTGAGTGGTGTAACCACTCCAAGGAACAGCAATAATGTCCGTGTCCGCCTATGTGTCCGCCTGTGTTAATGAGCACGAGTATGACTATTAGTACCAGCAGGGGCGCTGTTGTGCCATAAAGAGAGATAGTGCTGTACTGTTGCCTGCTAATATGAGAGAGAGAGAGAGAGAGAGAGAGAGAGAGAGGGAGAGGGGGGGAGAGGGGAGTTGCACCACTCAGTTCACACTGGTGTGATTATTTTTCTTCTGAAAACTACAAGCTTGCATGGAGTGAAAGAATTAAACTAATTTTGAATTGTTAACATTTTTACACAAATCTTCTCTTCGGGGCAGGGGGGGGTGTCCTTGGCACAGATTGTTTTCAGATGGGGGTTCCGTGGTCAAATACATATCATTTTGCATGATGCATGATTTGCATTTGCATATCCTTGCATGAAAACGTTTGAGCACCGCTGATAGGCCTATAGCAACATGGGTTTTTCAGAAGACCCACGTGCATAGCCTACTGCCGAATGTGTCATTCCAAATAAAACTGACTCCAACCCGCATGACATTAGTTTACATTAGTTTTTCTTTTAGATATTGAAGAAACAACATTGAATTGATTGTGAGGATAAAGGGGAATTGATGGCACTTTTGCAAATCATTTTAAGAAGAAGATGATGATGATGATGATAATGCTATTACCTTAACGTACCTGCCTGTCAGGATTGATACGCAGTGAGGTTATGGGATTTGCATACATTGACAAGGTAAGGTAAGGTAAGGTAAATGTTATTTATAAAGCGCCTTTCAAAACAAATGTCACATGGTGCTGTACAATAAATAAAATGAAATAAAACAAGAGCAATACATAGATCATCAATAAAACGAAAACACAATAACTAATAATACAAATATATATAGACATGCAGTTGAACGTCTCGACAGATTCTGCCCTCCTTAGGGAAAGGGGTAATTTATTCCATAGGGAAGGGGCTACAACTTCAAAAGCTCTATCGCCTTTTGTTCTCAGTCTCGTATTAGGAACTTTGAGCAGGTCTTTACCTGAAGACCTCCGTGTTCTCACATTTGATATGGGGAATAAAAGTTCAGTAATGTACATGGGAGACGGCCCGTGGAGAGCTTTAAAAGTGATTAATAAAAATTTAAAAACAATTCTGCAGTCAATTGGAAGCCAGTGTAAAGCAGCAAGCACAAGGGGTGATATGAGAACCTTCTAAAAGTGTTAGTTAACCCATTCTGACCGGGCACCCATTTTGGTGTCGGCATCATGTTATGCTTTAGCTATTTAAAAATAGCAGATCTACAAGCTCATATCGCGTGTTTATCCCAACACAAACATTAAATGCCATTGATAATGAATGGCCAGTTTCTAGTGTTTATCCCAACACAAACATTAAATGCCATTGATAATGAATGGCCAGTTTCTAGTGTTTATCCCAACACAAACATTAAATGCCATTGATAATGAATGGCCAGTTTCTAGTGTTTATCCCAACACAAACATTAAATGCCATTGATAATGAATGGCCAGTTTCTAGTGTTTATCCCAACACAAACATTAAATGCCATTGATAATGAATGGCCAGTTTCTAGTGTTTATCCCAACACAAACATTAAATGCCATTGATAATGAATGGCCAGTTTCTAGTGTTTATCCCAACACAAACATTAAATGCCATTGATAATGAATGGTCAGTTTCTAGTGTTTATCCCAACACAAACATTAAATGCCATTGATAATGAATGGTCAGTTTCTAGTGTTATCCCAACACAAACATTAAATGCCATTGATAATGAATGGTCAGTTTCTAGTGTTTATCCCAACACAAACATTAAATGCCATTGATAATGAATGGCCAGTTTCTAGTGTTTATCCCAACACAAACATTAAATGCCATTGATAATGAATGGCCAGTTTCTAGTGTTTATCCCAACACAAACATTAAATGCCATTGATAATGAATGGCCAGTTTCGAGATGAGTGTTGAAATAAAGCCACTTTTGGACTTAATTTCTTTGTAGGCATTTTGAAAAATATGTTAAAAAAACACTTTTTACTTTGTAATTTTTACTTTTATATATACATTTTACACCGGGTACTTTTTGTACTTAAGTACATTTAATTTTAGGTACTTTTATACTTTTACTTAAGTAACTTTCTTCATGGGTACTTTGTACTTTTACTTAAGTAATTTTCAAGTAGAGAATCAGTACTTCTACTTAAGTAAAACATTTTTGTACTTTTTCCAGTGGTAAAAAGCTATACATTGTGACGTAATCATTGCTATCAGGAGGAGACAGAATCCATACAGGATACAGGATAAACAATTAAGTGACATTTGAATTGATGAAACTGAGAAAATGAGAAAGACTATAATATTGGAAGCGTATACCTGCTCTGCTCAGAGCTTTGTTGCCCGTGGGTGGCAACAGGAAAATAAAGAAAGTGAGTTGTTTGTCACTTGTCAGCTAGCATGACAGGCAGCCGTGATGGTTGTTGTTGTCAGCTGCCGTGCATGTGTTTGATCACTGTCATATCTGCCCACCATCCGTCTCCCAGGTGTGGAGACTCAGCACGGCTCTCTGTGTGACTCCATTCATCATCATACTAAATACATGACTCATTAACAGGGTTAACTCAGTCTGCAATGTGTTACGCAGCACACGCACACGCAAGTTTAGCAGGCATATACAGTTAATATACGGTAATATACAGGTGTGATGGTACATCACGGGAGTTTACCGGAGTTTGTTGGAAGGTTTAACGGGAGTTTCCTGTAATATACAGAACCGTATTCCATGCTTTTTGCACAGTGACTCGTGCTACTATACCTACTTCAGTCCCCAGTCTGATTTGGAATCCCACCAACGTTCCAGGAGAGACCCTTACCATGTGTCTGAGTGGCTCCCGGGCAGGCATAGTTTTACTGAGGTTTTATAGGGTTAGGTTTAGGTATAGTTTTACTAAGGTTAGGTTTAGGTATAGTTTTACTAAGGTTAGGTTTAGGTATAGTTTTACTGAGGTTAGGTTTAGGTATAGTTTTACTGAGGTTAGGTTTAGGTATAGTTTTACTGAGGTTAAGGTTAGGTTTAGGTATAGTTTTACTAAGGTTAGGTTTAGGTATAGTTTTACTAAGGTTAGGTTTAGGTATAGTTTTACTAAGGTTAGGTTTAGGTATAGTTTTACTGAGGTTAGGTTTAGGCATAGTTTTACTAAGCTTAGGTTTAGGTATAGTTTTACTAAGGTTAGGTTTAGGTATAGTTTTACTAAGGTTAGGTTTAGGTATAGTTTTACTAAGGTTAGGTTTAGGTATAGTTTTACTAAGGTTAGGTTTAGGTATAGTTTTACTAAGGTTAGGTTTAGGTATAGTTTTACTGAGGTTAGGTTTAGGTATAGTTTTACTAAGGTTAGGTTTAGGTATAGTTTTACTGAGGTTAGGTTTAGGCATAGTTTTACTAAGCTTAGGTTTAGGTATAGTTTTACTAAGGTTAGGTTTAGGTATAGTTTTACTAAGGTTAGGTTTAGGTATAGTTTTACTGAGGTTAGGTTTAGGTATAGTTTTACTAAGCTTAGGTTTAGGTATAGTTTTACTGAGGTTAGGTTTAGGTATAGTTTTACTGAGGTTAGGTTTAGGCATAGTTTTACTAAGCTTAGGTTTAGGTATAGTTTTACTAAGGTTAGGTTTAGGTATAGTTTTACTAAGGTTAGGTTTAGGCATAGTTTTACTAAGCTTAGGTTTAGGTATAGTTTTACTAAGGTTAGGTTTAGGTATAGTTTTACTAAGGTTAGGTTTAGGTATAGTTTTACTGAGGTTAGGTTTAGGTATAGTTTTACTAAGCTTAGGTTTAGGTATAGTTTTACTGAGGTTAGGTTTAGGTATAGTTTTACTGAGGTTAGGTTTAGGCATAGTTTTACTAAGCTTAGGTTTAGGTATAGTTTTACTAAGGTTAGGTTTAGGTATAGTTTTACTAAGGTTAGGTTTAGGTATAGTTTTACTAAGGTTAGGTTTAGGTATAGTTTTACTGAGGTTAGGGTTAAGGTTAGGTTCAGGTATATTTTTACTAAGGTTAGGTTTAGGTATAGTTTTACTAAGGTTAGGTTTATGTATAGTTTTACTGAGGTTAAGGTTAAGGTTAGGTTTAGGTATAGTTTTACTATGGTTAGGTTTAGGTATAGTTTTACTGAGGTTAAGGTTAAGGTTAGGTTTAGGTATAGTTTTACTGAGGTTAGGGTTAAGGTTAGGTTTAGGTATAGTTTTACTGAGGTTAAGGTTAAGGTTAGGTTTAGGTATAGTTTTACTAAGGTTAGGTTTAGGTATAGTTTTACTAAGGTTAGGTTTAGGTATAGTTTTACTGAGGTTAGGTTTAGGTATAGTTTTACTGAGGTTAGGTTTAGGTATAGTTTTACTAAGGTTAGGTTTAGGTATAGTTTTACTGAGGTTAGGCTTAGGTATAGTTTTACTGAGGTTAAGGTTAGGTTTAAGTATAGTTTTACTAAGGTTAGGTTTAGGTATAGTTTTACTGAGGTTAGGTTTAGGTATAGTTTTACTGAGGTTAAGGTTAGGTTTAGGTATAGTTTTACTGAGGTTAGGGTTAAGGTTAGGTTTTAGTATAGTTTTACTAAGGTTAGATTTAGGTATAGTTTTCCTGAGGTTAGGGTTAAGGTTAGGTTTAGGTATAGTTGTACTGAGGTTAGGGTTAAGGTTAGGTTTTAGTATAGTTTTACTGAGGTTAGGTTTAGGTATAGTTTTCCTGAGGTTAGGGTTAAGGTTAGGTTTAGGTATAGTTGTACTGAGGTTAGGGTTAGATTTAGGCATAGTTGCAAAAACGAGAACTATCGAGTCAATCACAGCGACCAATTACAGCAGGGTATTTCTGGAGCTGCGCTGCAGGGATCCCAACTATAACGTGACTCCAACACCCAGACAATAATCACATGTGTCAGATGCTCCCTTCCACCATTTTCTCTTCCTTTGCCGGTCGCTGCGTTTGACCCTTCGCTCAGCGCCCCGTTTGGCCTCCACTTAGCAGAGGGATCATCAAATCATTTCAAACCAGGGCTGATGGTTAAATAATGACTGCATTTAGGAGGCAGCTATAGACCATCAAAACCATTCAGTAGGTCAGTGCTGCCCTCTGTCTGTGAACTTTGATCATGACGTGTTTATGCTATTTGTGTTTTTGTATGCTTTTATTTTGATCTCTTTTTTTCTAATGGGCCTTATAGTGTCATAGAAGGCAGCATGCATAAACACACATCCACAAACCTTAAAACAAAAGCATACAATCGAAATGTATATAAAGGGACTCTAACTATAACAATGTTTTTTTTAGGGTTTTTTTTTATATATATTCCAAGAATGGTGCAGCATAGCTCAAAGTGTGTTTCTTCTGTTCTGATTTCAGATTTGTATTGAAGAACATTATGCAATACAACGGATGCAGCGTGCTGCCTTGCTCAGGGGCAGGGGCTGAAATCCCGTAAGAGGGCACTTTTGGACGAAAATAGCCGGACATAGCAGATCTACAAGCTCTCAACGCGTCGCGCTGCGACGCGTTGAGAGCTTATAGATCAGCTATGTTCGGGGCGCAACCCAGCACTCTTTAGCTAGTGGAAATGCGGTGTATATGATTTCTAAACAAATCTGTTCAACGCAAAATACTGTGTTCAAGTTCAGGAGACTTCGGGGAAAAAACTCAGATCAGCTATTTTTGCTATATTTGAATTTAAATCTAGAATATTGTTTTGCTATTTTTGCATTGGAATCCTGAAAAGTATAACCTTTTTTATTTAATTTCAAATGCCTTTAGTTATAGTTATGTTAACGTACTGATGAACTAAATTAAAATACATTGGAACATAAAAACGACAATAACATTTTACTACTAGTTATTAAGCTACATATATAGACTGAAGTCATTAAAGCGGGTCATATTTGCATGTTTGGAAGAAATCAATAATATATCAGTGTTCTGATATTATCCGCCAGTTGCCCAAGTACAGTATGTTCTGCATCATGACGATGCATGAAGTACAGAATTAACCCATTCTGACCTGAGATCAGATTCTAAAAATGTCTTCTACATCCTGACAGTTTTCATTCTGACCTGAGATCAGATTCAAAAAAAGTCTTCTACATGTCAGTCGTTCTTCGATTCTTCAAAAATAGCAGACCTACAAGCTCATAGCGCGCCACCGAGTGGCGCGCTACGAGCTTGTAGATCTGCTATTTTTAAATAGCTAAAGCATAGCATAATGGCACAGGTCTCCACCAGGATTCTTCCTCAGCCTAGTGGGAATATGCGTGCACAGTTTCATCGCAATCGGACGCTGCGTTGAAGAGTTGTGGCGATTTGTACAAAGCGGGCTACTCCTGAAAACTGTAGGAGCCAATCGTGGCCAATCAGGATGGAATATGAGAAATCAAACAAACCTGTCTTGATCACATGACTATGGAGATCATGTGTACCGATTTGCGTGAAATTTTGATAAAATCTGAAGGAGTAATAATAGAAAATGTGTTTTACATATGTCGGCCTCCTGGTGGCGCTATAAAGAGCAGATGTGAAAAATTCCAGACAAAGGTTTTTCCTTGGCCTCTAGGGAGTTGGCATACAAAGTTATCCACAGATCCGTGCAGTTAGAGGTAAAAACACTTTTCGGCCAGTTATAGCGCCACCTTGAGGCTGAAATTGTTCATGTGGCATTTCGTCCTTGGCCTAGTGGGAATGTGGGTGCACAATTTCACGGAAATCACGCGATGTGTTCATGATTTGCAGCATTTTGTTTGAAACTGAGCACTCCTGTGAACTTTGGAAGCCAATCTTAACCAATCAGGATGGAGTGTGAGAAATCTGAAAGACCGGTTTCGTTGAATGGCTCTAGAGAGACTGTGTACCAATTTGCGTGATGTTTGGACAAAATCTGTAGGTGTACTGTGCAAAAACTTGTTTTGCACAAAGCGGCCTCCTGGTGGCGCTATAACAGGCCGTTCTGGAAAGTTTGGGGCAGAGGTTCATTGTTGGCATCCAGGGAGTGTGTGTGCAAAATTTGGCATCGACCGGGTTAACGGTGGCCGAGATTAGCTGCTCACGGACACACGGACGGACGGACGGACGGACACACACACACACACGGACGGACGGAGTGCAAAACATACTCTCCCCCCATGCCTTCGGCCTGGTGGAGACAACCAATCAGGATGGAATATGAGAAATCAAACAAACCTGTCTTGATCACATGACTATGGAGATCATGTGTACCGATTTGCGTGAAATTTGGATAAAATCTGAAGGAGTAATAATAGAAAATGTGTTTTACATATGTCGGCCTCCTGGTGGCGCTATAAAGAGCAGATGTGAAAAATTCCAGACAAAGGTTTTTCCTTGGCCTCTAGGGAGTTGGCATACAAAGTTATCCACAGATCCGTGCAGTTAGAGGTAAAAACACTTTTCGGCCAGTTATAGCGCCACCTTGAGGCTGAGTTGAAATTGTTCATGTGGCATTTCGTCCTCGGCCTAGTGGGAATGTGGGTGCACAATTTCACGGAAATCACGCGATGTGTTCATGATTTGCAGCATTTTGTTTGAAACTGAGCACTCCTGTGAACTTTGGAAGCCAATCTTAACCAATCAGGATGGAGTGTGAGAAATCTGAAAGACCGGTTTCGTTGAATGGCTCTAGAGAGACTGTGTACCAATTTGCGTGATGTTTGGACAAAATCTGTAGGTGTACTGTGCAAAAACTTGTTTTGCACAAAGCGGCCTCCTGGTGGCGCTATAACAGGCCGTTCTGGAAAGTTTGGGGAAGAGGTTCATCGTTGGCATCCAGGGAGTGTGTGTGCAAAATTTGGCATCGACCGGGTTAACGGTGGCCGAGATTAGCTGCTCACGGACACACGGACGGACGGACGGACGGACGGACGGACGGACGGACGACACACACACACACACACACACGGACGGACGGAGTGCAAAACATACTCTCCCCCCATGCCTTCGGCCTGGTGGAGACAACAAAGGGAGATACAGTATACATATCTGTACGGGGGCATGCACCACGCTTTGCATTCCTCCAGAGTCTCTATAGTAAAAGTAGGCCAAAGTGGCATATGCATACTGTAGTATAGGATCCTGTAGGTATCTGGGTCTCCCAGACAAACCTCTATTCAATTCCCATCAACACACACACACACACACACAGGAGAATATTATGGAACTGCTCCAATGGCCTTATCACGCAGGGCATGGATGCTGATAGCAAACCATGCAGTCCAGCACAGTTGTGCTCCCTCACAAGAACTCACACGCATGGTATACTGTAGGTGCACACACTCCTGTACGTGTACACTACTACACACACTCCTGTACGTGTACACACACTCCTGTACGTGTACGCACTCCCTCTTCCGCTGCACCAGTGTTGACTGATACTATGGCGAAACATATTCGTCGACTATACCTTTTTTTTCCACTGACAAAAACTACATGGAAACTAAATGGAGAACAAAGCTGTGGTGACTATAAATAAGACTAAATATGTTGACAATTTCGTCAACGAATAAAAACTAGACTAACATGTTATGAAGGTACAAAGAAAAGTCATGTTACACTTGGTTGCATGCTGAAAATAGCAGATCTACAAGCGCACAATGCGCTGCAGTGCGACGCGTTGTGAGCTTCAAGTGGGTTCAATAGCATTGATTTATGAGTTAGCTGGTTTCTGCCCGTCAGCAACAATTGTTTTATTATCTCTCCTCTCCCTCCCTCTCTCTCTCTCTCTCTCCCTCTCTCTCTCTCTCTCTCTCCCCCTCTCTCTCTCTCTCTCTCTCTCTCTCCCTCCCTCTCTCTCTCTCTCCCTCTCTCTCTCTCTCTCATCCCCCTCTCTCTCTCTCTCTCTCTCACCCTCTCTCTCTCTCTCTCTCTCTCTCTCTCTCTCTCTCTCTCTCTCTCTCTCTCTCTCTCTCTCTCCCTCTCTCTCTCTCTCTCTCTCTCTCTCTCTCTCTCTCTCTCTCTCTCTCTCTCTCTCTCCCCGACCTTGCACAGAATATCTAACGGTCAGGGCATCAACATCCAGACTCTCGGCACCACCTCCGTCCTGACCATCGCCAACGCCACCCAGGAGGATTATGGGAACTACACCTGCGTGGCCACTAACAGACTGGGCATCCAGAGTGCCAGTCTCTTCCTCTATAGTAAGTTACTCTACTAACAGACTGGGCATCCAGGGTACCAGTCTCTACCTCTATAGTAAGTTACTCTACTAACAGACTGGGCATCCAGGGTACCAGTCTCTTCCTCTATTGTAAGTTACTCTACTAACAGACTGGGCATCCAGGGTACCAGTCTCACCCAATCACCCAGACGACCTGGTGAATTGACAATTTTAGGACTTTAAAGCTTTTTTAATAATACCTCTAAAGAAGAAGAGAAAACACCATTAGTGCACAGTCGAATTGGCCGAATTGTCAAATGATATGAGAAAGAGGCAAACAATTTGGAATATAGCCGATCTACAAACTCCTGCATTCCAAGTTTTTTTTCTTTTTTTCGGTTGGTTACGGCCTGAAAAGGTTGAGAACTACTGTACTAACAGACTGCCAGTCTCTACAAATTATATGATTGATTTGGGGGGAAATTGAAAATATTTTGTTAACTAGTATTTAAAGTCGTTAAATAATTATAGTGGAGTAAAACGTATAGTGTGTGTCTCTGCGTGTCATCGAGTGGGAGATAATGGAGTGTAATGGAAAGTAAAAGTACCCCACAAGTAAAGTACTTGAGTAAATGTACGTTCACCACTGGAACGTAGTTGAATAACTCAGAGAAACCACATTTTACCCTCAGAGTCAATTAGAACAGGCTGAATGTTCCCCGTTTGACCACTGAACATTATGGAATGCATTGAAAATAACTACAATATCATTCAACGTGCCAAAATTGCACAAAGAATATACGAGTCCACCCAAATACTTGTGGTTATTTAATTCAGACGGCATGATGTTTGTTTTAAAGAGAGAGCTCACCCTGTCACATGCTTGTAGATGCTATTATAATGTTCCAAGAGAGAGAGGATGTGTGTGCACATCTCAATGCCTGCTGGAGGTCAGGCATCAAGGAAGAGGAAAAACAGTTTGTAGAGCTCCGAGACTTACTTTATTTAACCCATTCTGACCTGAGATCAGATTCATACGAGGTTTCCACTGGACACACACTGGTCTGATTAAGACCATATCCGTGGTCGTCATATGGGCATACCTAACGATGGGCAAATTCCATTGGTGTGTATTGTATTTTTACATCAAAAGTCCATATGAGGGAAAATAAAGGGAAACTCCGCACACTCAATCTGCGCACAATCGGTTTATTTCTTTGCAAGCTTTCGGTCTACTGACCTTCTTCAGGCATCAAAAGTCCATAAAATCCAATTTTAATTACTTCCTGAAAACGAAAATGCACTGCGTGATGACGCGTCGAGGCCCACATCGACAAAAGCCAATAAAAATGAAGCTCACCCCGTTTAATTCCCCATATCTGCGCATCCGTCCAACACTGTCCAACACAGCTGCTACTGATTACAGAAATCCTCCGTTTTTATTCCCATTCAAGATAACAACCCAGACAGTGTATTACTAGCGTAGCTACCGTCCCATCGCCTGAAGGGATGCAACGCTCTGATTGGTTCAGAAACTTCAGAGCGGTGTTTCAACTTGAAACCGTCTGAAACCGTCTGAAAATGTCCGTTTCACTACGCCTTTAAGGCAACAATTAAATGCAACGTTTCGACCGACTAGGTCTTCATCAGGCAAATATTACAATGACAGAAAATAGATCATTGATTAATGACCATGCATAACACCTGGGAGTGGGAAGGAGCACAGCAACCTAAACCAATCCCAGGGCTAGAACCTGTCAGTCCACCCATCAGAGGAGAATTTACCTGCAGCGGAAAAACTTTACACACTTAAAACAAACAAACAATAGAAAAAACATTTTCATGAGAGTAAAAACATTAAAAGTGCAGTAGGGGGTTGCACCACCTCACACTAAGTTCAAACTTAGCCTATAGCTAAGTCAAGACTTATGCTACTCACTAAAAGCAATTTAAGTTATAACTAGGCTAAGTTTGAGTCCTTGGTTTAGACTAGTCATTGGTTAGAGCAGTCATTAGTCCTAAAACTACAACCTATCTCAAACCCTCACCCTAAACCTAACCTCCCACGGGGCAGCACACCTAAACCTAACCTTAACCCATGTCTAACCAATGACTAGTCTAAACTAAGTATGCACCCCTAACCTCCCACGGGGCAGCACACCTAAACCTAACCTTAACCCATGTCTAACCAATGACTAGTCTAAACCTAACCTCCCATGGGGCAGCACACCTAAACCTAACCTTAACCCATGTCTAACCAATGACTAGTCTAAACTAAGTATGCACACCTAAACCTAACCTTAACCCATGTCTAACCAATGACTAGTCTAAACTAAGTATGCACACCTAAACCTAACCTTAACCCATGTCTAACCAATGACTAGTCTAAACCTAACCTTAACCCATGTCTAACCAATGACTAGTCTAAACCTAACCTTAACGTATGTCTAACCAATGACTAGTCTAAACCTAACCTTAACCCATGTCTAACCAATGACTAGTCTAAACCTAACCTTAACCCATGTCTAACCAATGACTAGTCTAAACCTATAACCTTAACCCATGTCTAACCAATGACTAGTCTAAACCTAACCTTAACCCATGTCTAACCAATGACTAGTCTAAACCTAACCTTAACCCATGTCTAACCAATGACTAGTCTAAACCTAACCTTAACCTATGTCTAACCAATGACTAGTCTAAACTAAGTATGCACCCCAGCGGCAGCTCACCAATGGTTGCAGCAAAAGCACAGTCAGTACCTCACATTGGCCACCAGATGGCACTCACACCTCATACTGAAGCTTTGCAGGAGCTTGTGGAAGTGTGAGAATTGAAATATTCATAACCAGAATTGATTTAACCCATTTTAGGCGGGAACCCTTTTTGGTGTTTGAAGCATTCTGTTCTACTTTAGCTATTGAAAAATAGCAGATCTACAAGCTCGTAACGTGCCACCGAGTGTCGCGCTACGAGCTTGTAGGTCTGCTATTTTTGAAAAGTCGTGAAAGTGTGGCGCAAATCTTTGAATATATATTTCAGAGCGAACATTTTTTACTAAAATATTGGCTTCTGGGGGGGGGGGGGGGGGGGGTCCCTGGAACTACATATTTTGAGACGGGCGTCTATTTTAATTCTGGGGGTCCTTGACATGAAAAAGGTTGAGCACCACTGAAAATGGGTTTTTCTCAAAAATGTTAGGATTTAGAAGACTTTTTTTTTAATCGACCTCAGTCCAAAATGGGTTAATACTGATGGATACATGAGTTCACCCTTCTCTCTCTCTCTCTCTCTCTCTCTCTCTCTCTCTCTCCCTTCAGGACCAGGGTCAGGTCGAGACATCAGCGGCTCTGCTTGTGTCTCTCACTCACTGTGGCTTCTGTTCAGCTGCGTCTCCTGCCTTTTCTTCAAGTGTTAATACCAAAGCACGTCCTCCTGCATAGAATAACCACTTTCTGGTTCCTGGAAGAGCCTTTCAGACCTGAGGTTCTTTAAAGAACCATTCATTTGAACGGTTCTGTAAATCTTGTATATATACGGGGCATAGCGTCTTGTGGCTCCGCTCAAATTCACTCAATTCATTGTTCAGAATCATAATGGAGATGTCCAAAAAATGAATTTCAATTGTTTTAAGAAGTCTAGCTATAGAATCATGGCTATTCCAGGCTCCTGTTGAATCACGGGCATAAAAAATCATTTGATTATGTGGGGAGGGGGGGGGGGGGGGTGGGGGGGGGGAGAGAGAAAATACATTTGATATTTAATTGGAATGATATACTATTTAATAAGTACCCTTTGTTTTTCGGTTTACGGATTTCTATTTTCACAGAATCACGTTTTATGGTCATGATTCATTCTTACCAAGCCTGGATGGCTTAAAATAATCGTTATCTCTATGGGAAAAATGCATTGAGTAAATGTGAGTGTAACCACAAAATGGCCACCACTGCTATGCCCTATAGGCCTGTAGGGTTCTATTTGTTGGGGGAGATGGGGGGGGGGGATGGGGGGCTGACCCCTGACCCCTGCCTCTGCTCTTCATGTACCTCCCTCTGGTCATTACTTTTGTATCGCCGACCGGAATTGTTTTATCCCCCGCTTTCTGGTCAAGAATTGAACAAAGATAATTTATGGCGCCTCCTGAGTTTCAATGAATTATCTGGAGTCAGGAAGACATCCTGGCGAGGTCCTCCGTCCCGGCTCCTCTGCCGAGTGGAACAAAAAAATAATGACAAAAGCGAATCACAATCCAGTTCCACTTGTCCCCTGTGATAGCAAGACGGAATCACCACGAAACCGCGGGCAACAAGTATTGTATTTCCCTTGTTTACAGGGAAAAATGTTTAGAAAAAAGGGGAAAAAAAGAAGAGAAAAAAAAGAAAAGAAAAGAGACAAATATTACTACAATAAATGATGAACCAGGCAATAGTGAAAACATGTCGGAAACACATCTTCATCATTCAACACAAATCTATGAACGGCTGGCTGTCGGTGAGGAGGGGGCAGTGAAGTGGTATACGTTGATTTATAATAAACAAGTTATGAATATAATTCCAGCAAATGCTTTCTGGGTCTGTTCTTTGTTTAATTCATACATAACAGTTAAAAAAAAGACAATTTCAAGCAAATGCTTTATGGCCAGCCAATTATTTCATTAATACATGGATTAAGAGATATAAGGCTACCGTTTGGGAAATGTAGACTGATATGTTTGGTATGTATGTTTATTTATGTTATGTTAGTTTCATTTAAGGATTGTATTAAACAATTATGCCAATAAACTACCCCCACCTGTGTTATTTATTTTCCTCCCCTCTCACATCAAACCTTGCCTATGGAGCGTCGCAGTCCCGCCCCCTTTCATGATGACGACAGGCCTGGAAGATAATTCCCCGTTCATTTTCCCCATAGACTTTTCAAAAAGTATTTATTGAAAGACGTTTACGCCGCGGACAAAGCCAACTCGGCTCGTGACAAATCATGACAATAAACACAAATGTTTTGGGGCCGATCAAATAATTAGTAAGGAGAAAAAGAAAACAAAGAGTGTTGTATAATACCCTGACTTTTAATTCTTCCTTCTAATTATTTGATCAGCCCACTGCGACTGCGACGCTCTATATTATATGCCATGTACCTCTGCCAAGGACATCTCGCCAGGATTCTTGGTCAGCTCCTCCTTGGTCTCTTCTAGGTCTCTTCTACGTCTCCTCTACGTCTCTTCTACGTCTCCTTGGTGTCTTCTAGGTCTCCTTCTTGGTCAGCTCCTTTCCCCCCCGTCCAAAGCAGGGGTTTTTAACCCATTCAGGACGGGGATCCCCTTTTAGTTTTTTTAAGCTGAGTCCTTGACGTGAAGAAGGTTGAGCACCACTGATGTAGGAACATTGTTCTTTCAGAAAACTGTCAGGATTTACAAGCAATATTGTTTAGAATCAGCCTCAGGTCCGGGACCCCTAGGGGGTCCTCAGGGTTACTACACGGGGTATACCACCAAATCTTGTGTGATATAGGATAATGACTTACATGAACTACTTGAACCCTAGCATCCCTATTCTGAACTTTAGCCAAAACATAGCAGATCTACAAGATCACAACACCTCACACTGACTGAAGCGTGCCGCCCCGCGTCTGAAATTGTTGAGAAATGATAGAGTTACCATGCGGCAGTCCCTCTACTGTACCCTCTACTGTACAGTACTGTCTGTCACTGTACTGTACTGGCACACCCGAAAGCATCATATATACAGTTAATATGTGCGTGTTTGTGTGTGCGTTAGGTTGTGCACAGGTGGTGAAAAACAACCATGTTTTCGTGCTCATACCCAGCCAGCCAGCCACCTACCCACACACATAGCTCCGTAAGGGAGTGGTTGCTCAAAAAGCAGACAGAGAGAGATTTGAGAGACTTAGAATTTTTGACTTTTAACAACTCCTTTATTCTTAAAGTTTGTTTACATTCTTTCAAATAATCAGTTACAAACTACAATAGGTGACATTGCCTTCTTTCATAGCATGTCATCTACAAAAGTGACTCCCTCATAATTTACAGAAAACAGTACGCAATAGTCCCAAACACTCTTAAACACCTCCAATTCAACCATTTTTTCAGAATGTAAACAATACTCTTGCTTTACTCCTCTGCCCTCCATCCATATTTTCGTTCTTGCTTAAAGGGACACTTCACCCTTTTTGAAAAAAAAGGTATGTTAATGATGTTTAGAAGCTTTAGAACACTTTCCGGGGGGTCTTTATGTGTGTAATATGTGGTTTTAGATATTTTAGATTGTAGCAGTGAGCACAGTGTCTCTGATGTCATGGATACTGGTCTCACTATACCTTCCTGGACTACAATTCCCATAATTATTTGGTGCACTGCTCCTCCTTGTGGATAGGGGGAGAGCTGTCTTACTGAGACAAAATGTAGTCCAGGAAGGAAGTGAGCCCAGTGTCCATGACATGAGAGACACCGGGCTCACTGCTACAATCTAAAATATCTAAAACCACATATTACATACATAAAGACCCCCAGGAAAGTGTTCTAAAGCTTCTAAACGTCATTAACATATATTGTTTTGCAAAAAGGGTGAAGTGTCCCTTTAAATAAAAAAGGAACTTCAGCAATCTACCTTTTTTCTTCTTTCTCTTTCCATACGTAAAACCAAATATAAACATCTGTTTCGTGAGAGAGATAGAGAGAGAGTGAGAGTGTTTATTTATTTTTTGAACACTTTGGTTCTTATTTGCCATGTTGTAAAACATGTGAGGGAGCGAGATAGGGATAGAGAGGTGGGGAGAGGAGAGCCATCAGCCTATATGCTATGAATAGTGGGCGAGCATTCCGCGGTTCTGGGAGAACATACCTGGGTGAGTTGTCTGCAACTTCTGAAATTTCAGGGTGACTGTCTCTATATTTCCGAGTGGGCGATGTGGAAAAAGGGTGAGTCCTAAGCACTTCTGCACCTATCAAAACGGGCTGCGAAGGTTCCGTACATGCCATCTTGACCAGCCTTTAGCACAGAGGTTCCCAAACTTTTTTGGCCCAGGTACCCCTTGGACTGCCACCCCAATATAGTAGAGGACCTGGCTAAGATATGTATGCACTTAATTTAGGAGAGAATATCTCAACTGTTCTTGACTAATATGACCCCCTGGAACCTCCCCAAGGACCCCCTGGAACCTCCCCAAGGACCCCCTGGAACCTCCCCAAGGACCTCCTGGAATCTCCCCAAGGACCCCCTGGAACCTCCCTAAGAACCCCTGCCCTGAACTGCCCTGCTGGGGATCCCTGGAACCTCCCCAGGGACCCCTAGCTGCATCATATTGACTCCATCATGTGGCCATTGATATACTGGTTTTAAATAGACCATTTATTCAAATAATTATACCCTACAAAAATGCATGAAATATAGGCTGCAATTACTATAGCAGCACCAGCCCTATGGAATTATAGAATGCATATGCTAATAAAAAAACAACTTAATACTTCCTAAAGTTAATATGAGCATCAAAGCAATATTTAAAATATTTTGTATTAGCGTTCCATAATTCCATAGGGCTGGACCGCACATGAACATATGACATAATCAACTTGCGACAGGAGCAGAAAGATTCTCTATTTATGAAAGAAATAAAATATTTAAGGTGTTTTTATTTTTTTTAAATAGTAATGCATGGCAAGTATAATGTTTTAAGACATATTTGTCTAATTAGCCAGGGATCCTTTTAACACTAGGACGTCGGAGCAGCCGTTCTGACCGATTTTGAGATTTTAAAGTTTATTTTCTTAGCCCAAGGGAGATGTAACACACTGCATGTATTTAAACCACCACACGATGGTGCTGTAACAGACCACCTGTTACACACTGAGATCCAAGATGGCGGAATAAACAAACCTATAGACCGATTCCGTAGCGGGTCTCATGGTCGCAGCCTACGTATTTCCTGTAGGCGGACTCGACGTAGCTGCGGGGGTAAAACCCTCACCAGGCGCACCTCTTCCACTACAGTGAACGGCAGAGTGACTGATGTTAGTTTGCCTCAAACTTTACTCCTTTACCTGCTTTTTTACTAACACTAACATTACAAAGATGCCCAGAACATCGAGATGATGTTGGCTGCTCCAACAGTAGTGGCAACATAAAAAAAAAAAAAAAAACGGAATGTCTAATATCCACCGCGGTGGCGGAGACCAGAGCCATTGAGTAATGGTTGAGACAAAGCAGTGAAAGATACATAACGCAAGTCTTACCCAATACCCAATATTTCTGTTTTATTAACACAAGGCTGCTGTACTTTATACCTCATACTTGAAATGCTTAGTATGAGGAAAATACAGCAGCCTTGTGTTCATAAAACAGAAAGATTGGGTATTGGGTAAGACTGAAATTATGTATCTTTCAGGACCCTTCACTGCTTTGTCTCAACCATTACTCAATGGCTCTGGTCTCAGCCACCACGGACATTCCGTTTTTTTTTTTTTTATGTTGCCACTACTGTTGGAGCAGCCATAAACTACACAGGTTCATCTCGATGTTCTGGGCATCTTTGTAATGTTAGTGTTAGTAAAAAAGCAGGTAAAGGAGTAAAGTTTGAGGCAAACTAACATCAGTCACTCTGCCGTTCACTGTAGTGGAAGAGGTGCGCCTGGTGAGGGTTTTACTCCCGCAGCTATGTCGAGTCCGCCTACAGGAAATACGTAGGCTGCGACCATGAGACCCGCTACGGAATCGGTCTATATGGCTGATACAGACAAACACTGTGTTTATTAATATAGGTGTTTATAGGTGTGTGTGTGTGTGTGTGTGTGTGTGTGTGTGTGTGTGCGTGCGTGTGTGCGTGCGCCTTCATGATGTCATCCTACATCACATAATGAACATAGGTTAGGTTAGGGCTAGGTATGTGATGTTGGTTGATGTGATGCATGTCTTTTATAATGTGCGAGTGAAGCTTCATCACGTCGGTTCACATCACATTATGTGGTTTGTATTGATGTGATTTTATGCTGCCATTTGCAGCTAAAACGTCTTAATTCATGCCAGTCAGTAGGCGAGGCATTGACGATGTGCCTATGACCCACTAGTTTTCTGCAGCTGCACTTCAGTATTTGGAGTTAGTCTTCTTCCGGTTTTCAATTGTATAAAGACATAATCATTGCTATCATTCTTTTTTAATCATCAAATTATCTTGCTGCAGGAGGTCGGCAAGAGTACGTATAAAAAATATTTTGTAAATTTGAAACTAATGACTGATTTTGGACCTGTAAATTATAAAACAAAAACGAAGGCACTGGTGTGGTACTCCTGGTTTACCAGAATGGGGTTCAAGTCCCTGCAGTGCCCTCAATTTGTTGTATTTACATGGTTCATTTTCTGCTCATTGTGTTGCCTTTCCATAGATGACACCCAGGTTCTTTACTGTGTTTGTACTCTCTACAAGTCTATTTAGGGACCAAGCCCGAAGGGACTCTTGGCCGTACGATATGCCCAATGCATTCTCTATGGCAATAGCACAAACTTTGGCATGCTACTAGTCCTATACTTACACCTAGCAACCCCATAGCAACCCCATAGTTTTAGAAATATAATGCTTTCTAATTTACAATGGGGCTCAATGGCAGACATTGGCACGTCAAAAATCACTTTCACCTAGAAACTCCATTCACACTTTTTATTATTCAGCTTACTGTGGAAAGACACATGCTGGAACTTTTTACTTTGAAATGTTTTATAGTTTCTGAGTTATTTAACTTAAACGCCCAATGCATTCTCCATGGCAATAGCACAAACTGTGGCATGCTACTAGTCCTACATACAAAATGATGAAAAACGAGGATAAAAAAAAATTCAAAAATTCAAAAAACGATGGGCTATAACCCTTTTTTTTCTTAATTTTTTTTAAAATGGTGAAAAACGCGTGCTATAGTATGCCGTACGATATGGGCTATAGCCCATACTCAAAAATGATGAAAACGAGGATAATATTTTTTTTCAAAAATTCAAAAAACGATATATATATATATATATATATATATATATATATATATATATAACCCATGTTTTTTTTATTTTTTTATTTTTTTCAAATCTTCAAAAATTATGAAAAACGGCGTGCTATGGTATGCCGTACGATATGGGCTATAGCCCATACTCAAAAACGATGAAAAACGAGGATTTTCTTTTTTCAAAAATTCTAAAAACGATGGGCTATAGTATGCCGTACGATATGGGCTATAGCCCATACTCAAAAATGATGAAAACGAGGATAAATAAAAAATCAAAAATTCAAAAAACGATGGGCTATAACCCATGTTTTTTGAATTTTTGATTTTTTTTCAAATCCTCAAAAATGATGAAAAACGGCGTGCTATAGTATGCCGTACGATATGGGCTATAGCCCATACTCAAAAATGATGAAAAACGAGGATAAAAAAAAAATTCAAAAATTCAAAAAACAATGGGCTATAACCCATGTTTTTTGAATTTTTGAATTTTTTTCAAATCCTCAAAAATGATGAAAAACGGCGTGCTATAGTATGCCGTATGATATGGGCTAAAGCCCATACTCAAAAACGATGAAAAACGAGGATAAAAAAAAATTCAAAAATTCAAAAAACGATGGGCTATAACCCATGTTTTTTTATTTTTTTTCAAATCCTCAAAAATTATGAAAAACGGCGTGCTATGGTATGCCGTACGATATGGGCTATAGCCCATACTCAAAAACGATGAAAAACGAGGATTTTCTTTTTTCAAAAATTCTAAAAACGATGGGCTATAGTATGCCGTATGATATGGGCTAAAGCCCATACTCAAAAACGATGAAAAACGAGGATAATTTTTTTTTCAAAAATTCAAAAAACGATGGGCTATAACCCATGTTTTTTTATTTTTTTTCAAATCCTCAAAAATGATGAAAAACAGCGTTCTATAGTATGCCGTACGATATGGGCTATAGCTCATACTCAAAAATGATGAAAAACGAGGATTCAAAAATTTTCAAAAATTCAAAAAACGATGGGCTATAACCCATGTTTTTTGAATTTTTGATTTTTTTTTAAATCCTCAAAAATGATGAAAAACGGCGTGCTATAGTATGCCGTACGATATGGGCTAATGCCCATACTCAAAAATAATGAAAAACGAGGATAAAAAAAAACAAAAATTCAAAAAGCGATGGGCTATAACCCATGTTTTTTTTGTATTTTTGAATTTTTTTCAAATCCTCAAAAGTTATGAAAAATGGCATGCTATAGTATGCCGTACGATATGGGCTATAGCACATACTCAAAAACGATGAAAAACGAGGTATTTTTTTTTTTCTAAATTTCAAAAAACGATGGGCTATAACCCATGGGCTATAAAAAAATCTAAAATTCAAAAAATGATGGGCTATGTTTTTTAAATTTTGATTTTTTTTCAAAATCTCAAAAATTATGAAAAACGGCGTGCTATAGTTTGCCGTACGGTAGGGGCTATAGCCCATGTTCAAAAATGATGAAAAACGAGGTTGAAAAAAAAATCAAAATTTCAAAAAACGATGGGCTATAACCCATGTTTTTTGAATTTTTTTAATTTTTTAAAATCCTCAAAAATGATGAAAAACGGCGTGCTATAGTATGCCGTACGGTAGGGGCTATAGCCCATGTTCAAAAATGATGAAAAACGAGGTTAATTTTTTTTTTCAAAATTTCAAAAAACGATGGGCTATAACCCATGTTTTTTGAAACTTTGACATTTTTTCAAATCCTCAAAAATGATGAAAAACGGCGTGCTATAGTATGCCGTACGGTAGGGGCTATAGCCCATGTTCAAAAATGATGAAAAACGAGGTAATTTTGTTTTTTCAAAATTTCAAAAAAAGATGGGCTATAACCCATGTTTTTTTACATTTTGATTTTTTTTCAAAACCTCAAAAATGATGAAAAACGGCGTGCTATAGTATGCCGTACGGTAGGGGCTATATCCCATGTTCAAAAATGATGAAAAACGAGGTTATTTTTTTTTCAAAATTTCAAAAAACGATGGGCTATAACCCATGTTTTTTGAAATTTTGTAATTTTTTCAAATCCTCAAAAATTATGAAAAACGGCGTGCTATAGTATGCCATACGGTAGGGGCTATAGCCCATGTTCAAACATGATGAAAAACGAGGTTAAATTTTTTTTTCTAAATTTCAAAAAACGATGGGCTATAACCCATGTTTTTTGAAATTTTGAATTTTTTTCAAATCCTCAAAAATGATGAAAAACGGCGTGCTATAGTATGCCGTACGGTAGGGGCTATAGCCCATGTTCAAAAATGATGAAAAACGAGGTTGAAAAAAAAAATTCAAAAAACGATGGGCTATAACCCATGTTTTTTGAAATTTTGAATTTTTTTCAAATCCTCAAAAATGATGAAAAACGGCGTGCTATAGTATGCCGTACGGTAGGGGCTATAGCCCATGTTCAAAAATGATGAAAAACGAGGTAATTTTGTTTTTTCAAAATTTCAAAAAACGATGGGCTAACCCATGTTTTTTTTTATTTAGATTTTTTTTCAAAACCTCAAAAATGATAAAAAACGGCGTGCTATAGTATGCCGTACGGTAGGGGCTATAGCCCATGTTCAAAAATGATGAAAAACGAGGTTACATTTTTTTTTTTTTCAAAAAACGATGGGCTATAACCCATGTTTTTTGAAATTTCGAATTTTTTTCAAATCCTCAAAAATGATGAAAAACGGCGTGCTATAGTATGCCGTACGGTAGGGGTATAGCCCATGTTAAAAGAATATGAAAAACGAGGTTAATCTTTTTTTCAAAATTTCAAAAAACGATGGGCTATAACCCATGTTTTTTAAATTTAGATTTTTTTTTTAAATCTCAAAAATGATGAAAAACGGCGTGCTATAGTATGCCGTACGATATGGGCTAATGCCCATACTCAAAAATGATGAAAAACGAGGAAAAAAAAATCAAAAATTCAAAAAATGATGTGCTATAACCCATGTTTTTTGAATTTTTGATTTTTTTTCAAATCCTCAAAAATGATGAAAAACGGCGTGCTATAGTATGCCGTACGATATCGGCTATAGCCCATACTCAAAAATGATGAAAAACGAGGATAAAAAAAAAATCAAAAATTAAAAAAATGATGGGCTATGTTTTTTGAATTTTTGAATTTTTTTCAAATCCTCAAAAATGATGACAAACGGCGTGCTATAGTATGCCGTACGATATGGGCTATAGCCCATACTCAAAAATGATGAAAAACGAGGATAAAAAAAAATCTAAACTTCAAAAAACGATGGGCTATAACCCATGTTTTTTGAAATTTTGAATTTTTTTCAAATCCTCAAAAATGATGAAAAATGGCGTGCTATAGTATGCCGTACGATATGGGCTATAGCTCATACTCAAAAATGATGAAAAACGAGGATAAAAAAAAAATCTAAACTTCAAAAAACGATGGGCTATAACCCATGTTTTTTGAAATTTTGAATTTTTTTCAAATCCTCAAAAATGATGAAAAATGGCGTGCTATAGTATGCCGTACGATATGGGCTATAGCCCATACTCAAAAATGATGAAAAACGAGGATAAAAAAAAATCTAAACTTCAAAAAACGATGGGCTATAACCCATGTTTTTTGAAATTTTGAATTTTTTTCAAAAATGATGAAAAATGGCGTGCTATAGTATGCCGTACGATATGGGCTAATGCCCATACTCAAAAATGATGAAAAACGAGGAAAAAAAAATCAAAAATTCAAAAAATGATGTGCTATAACCCATGTTTTTTGAATTTTTGAATTTTTTTCAAATCCTCAAAAATGATGAAAAACGGCGTGCTATAGTATGCCGTACGATATGGGCTAATGCCCATACTCAAAAATGATGAAAAACGAGGAAAAAAAAATCAAAAATTCAAAAAATGATGTGCTATAACCCATGTTTTTTGAATTTTTTAATTTTTTTCAAATCCTCAAAAATGATGAAAAATGGCGTGCTATAGTATGCCGTACGATATGGGCTATAGCTCATACTCAAAAATGATGAAAAACGAGGATAAAAAAAAAATCAAAACTTCAAAAAACGATGGGCTATAACCCATGTTTTTTGAAATTTTGAATTTTTTTCAAATCCTCAAAAATGATGAAAAATGGCGTGCTATAGTATGCCGTACGATATGGGCTATAGCTCATACTCAAAAATGATGAAAAACGAGGATAAAAAGAAAATCAAAAATTAAAAAAATGATGGGCTATGTTTTTTGAATTTTTGAATTTTTTTCAAATCCTCAAAAATGATGACAAACGGCGTGCTATAGTATGCCGTACGATATGGGCTATAGCCCATACTCAAAAATGATGAAAAACGAGGATAAAAAAAAATCTAAACTTCAAAAAACGATGGGCTATAACCCATGTTTTTTGAAATTTTGAATTTTTTTCAAATCCTCAAAAATGATGAAAAATGGCGTGCTATAGTATGCCGTACGATATGGGCTATAGCTCATACTCAAAAATGATGAAAAACGAGGATAAAAAAAAAATCAAAACTTCAAAAAACGATGGGCTATAACCCATGTTTTTTGAAATTTTGAATTTTTTTCAAATCCTCAAAAATGATGAAAAATGGCGTGCTATAGTATGCCGTACGATATGGGCTATAGCCCATACTCAAAAATGATGAAAAACGAGGATAAAAAAAAATCTAAACTTCAAAAAACGATGGGCTATAACCCATGTTTTTTGAAATTTTGAATTTTTTTCAAAAATGATGAAAAATGGCGTGCTATAGTATGCCGTACGATATGGGCTAATGCCCATACTCAAAAATGATGAAAAACGAGGAAAAAAAAATCAAAAATTCAAAAAATGATGTGCTATAACCCATGTTTTTTGAATTTTTGAATTTTTTTCAAATCCTCAAAAATGATGAAAAACGGCGTGCTATAGTATGCCGTACGATATGGGCTATAGCCCATACTCAAAAATGATGAAAAACGAGGATAAAAAAAAATTCAAAAATTCAAAAAATAATGGGCTATGTTTTTTGAATTTTTGAATTTTTTTCAAATCCTCAAAAATGATGACAAACGGCGTGCTATAGTATGCCGTACGATATGGGCTATAGCCCATACTCAAAAATGATGAAAAACGAGGATAAAAAAAAATCTAAACTTCAAAAAACGATGGGCTATAACCCATGTTTTTTGAAATTTTGAATTTTTTTCAAATCCTCAAAAATGATGAAAAATGGCGTGCTATAGTATGCCGTACGATATGGGCTATAGCTCATACTCAAAAATGATGAAAAACGAGGATAAAAAAAAAATCAAAACTTCAAAAAACGATGGGCTATAACCCATGTTTTTTGAAATTTTGAATTTTTTTCAAATCCTCAAAAATGATGAAAAATGGCGTGCTATAGTATGCCGTACGATATGGGCTATAGCTCATACTCAAAAATGATGAAAAACGAGGATAAAAAAAAAATCAAAACTTCAAAAAACGATGGGCTATAACCCATGTTTTTTGAAATTTTGAATTTTTTTCAAATCCTCAAAAATGATGAAAAATGGCGTGCTATAGTATGCCGTACGATATGGGCTATAGCTCATACTCAAAAATGATGAAAAACGAGGATTAAAAAAAAATCAAAAATTAAAAAAACGATGGGCTATAACCCATGTTTTTTGAATTTTTGATTTTTTTTCAAATCCTCAAAAATGATGAAAAACGGCGTGCTATAGTATGCCGTACGATATGGGCTATGGCCCATACTCAAAAATGATGAAAAACGAGGATTAAAAAAAAATCAAAAATTCAAAAAATGATGGGCTATGTTTTTTGAATTTTTGAATTTTGTTCAAATCCTCAAAAATGATGAAAAACGGCGTGCTATAGTATGCCATACGGTAGGGGCTATAGCCCATGTTCAAAAATTAAAAAAAAGAGGTTAAAAAAAAAATTCAAAAAACGATGGGCTATGACCCATGTTTTTTGAAATCCTCAAAAATGATGAAAAACGGCGTGCTATAGTATGCCGTACGGTAGGGGCTATAGCCCATGTTCAAAAATGATGAAAAACGAGGTAATTTTGTTTTTTCAAAATTTCAAAAAACGATGGGCTGTAACCCATGTTTTTTAATTTTTTTAATTTTTTCAAATCCTCAAAAATGATGAAAAACGGCGTGCTATAGTATGCCGTACGGTAGGGGCTATAGCCCATGTTCAAAAATGATGAAAAACGAGGTTACATTTTTTTTTCAAAATTTCAAAAGACAATGGGCTATAACCCATGTTTTTTGAAATGTTGAATTTTTTTCAAATCCTCAAAAATGATGAAAAACGGCGTGCTATAGTATGCCGTACGGTAGGGGCTATAGCCCATGTTCAAAAATGATGAAAAACGAGGTTAATTTTTTTTTCAAAATTTCAAAAAACGATGGGCTATAACCCATGTTTTTTAATTTTTAAAATTTGTTCAAATCCTCAAAAATGATGAAAAACGGCGTGCTATAGTATGCCGTACGGTAGGGGCTATAGCCCATGTTAAAAAATGATGAAAAACGAGGTTACATTTTTTTTTCAAAATTTCAAAAAACGATGGGCTATAACCCATTTTTTTTGAAATTTCGATTTTTTTTCAAATCCTCAAAAATGATGAAAAACGGCGTGCTATAGTATGCCGTACGGTAGGGGTATAGCCCATGTTAAAAAAGTATGAAAAACGAGGTTAATCTTTTTTTCAAAATTTCAAAAAACGATGGGCTATAACCCATGTTTTTTGAAATTTTGAAATTTTTTCAAATCCTCAAAAATGATGAAAAACGGCGTGCTATAGTATGCCGTACGGTAGGGGCTATAGCCCATGTTCAAAAATGATGAAAAACTAGGTTAATTTTTTTTTCAAAATTTCAAAAAACGATGGGCTATAACCCATGTTTTTTAAATTTTGATTTTTTTTTCAAAATCTCAAAAATGATGAAAAACGGCGTGCTATAGTATGACGTACGGTAGGGGCTATATCCCATGTTCAAAAATTATGAAAAACGAGGTAATTTTGTTTTTTTTTTATTTCAAAAAACGATGGGCTATAACCCATGTTTTTTGAAATTTTTAAATTTTTTCAAATCCTCAAAAATGATGAAAAACGGCGTGCTATAGTATGCCGTACGGTAGGGGCTATAGCCCATGTTCAAAAATGATGAAAAACTAGGTTAATTTTTTTTTCAAAATTTCAAAAAACGATGGGCTATAACCCATGTTTTTTAAATTTTGATTTTTTTTTCAAAATCTCAAAAATGATGAAAAACGGCGTGCTATAGTATGACGTACGGTAGGGGCTATATCCCATGTTCAAAAATTATGAAAAACGAGGTAATTTTGTTTTTTTTTTATTTCAAAAAACGATGGGCTATAACCCATGTTTTTTAATTTTTTAAATTTGTTCAAATCCTCAAAAATGATGAAAAACGGCGTGCTATAGTATGCCGTAGGGTAGGGGTATAGCCCATGTTAAAAAAATATGAAAAACGAGGTTAATCTTTTTTTCAAAAAACGATGGGCTATAACCCATGTTTTTTGAAATTTTGAATTTTTTTCAAATCCTCAAAAATTGATGAAAAACGGCGTGCTATAGTATGCCGTACGGTAGGGGCTATAGCCCATGTTCAAAAATGATGAAAAACGAGGTTAATTTTTTTTTCAAAATTTCAAAAAACGATGGGCTATAACCCATGTTTTTTAAATTTTGATTTTTTTTTCAAAATCTCAAAAATGATGAAAAACGGCGTGTTATAGTATGCCGTACGGTAGGGGCTATATCCCATGTTCAAAAATGATGAAAAACGAGGTCATTTTGTTTTTTTAAATTTTCAAAAAACGATGGGCTATAACCCATTTTTTTTTAAATTTCGATTTTTTTTCAAAACCTCAAAAATGATGAAAAACGGCGTGCTATAGTATGCCGTACGGTAGGGGTATAGCCCATGTTAAAAAAGTATGAAAAACGAGGTTAATCTTTTTTTCAAAATTTCAAAAAACGATGGGCTATAACCCATGTTTTTTGAAATTTTGAAATTTTTTCAAATCCTCAAAAATGATGAAAAACGGCGTGCTATAGTATGCCGTACGGTAGGGGCTATAACCCATGTTCAAAAATGATGAAAAACTAGGTTTATTTTTTTTTCAAATTTTCAAAAAACGATGGGCTATAACCCATGTTTTTTAAATTTTGATTTTTTTTTTCAAAATCTCAAAAATGATGAAAAACGGCGTGCTATAGTATGACGTACGGTAGGGGCTATATCCCATGTTCAAAAATGATGAAAAACGAGGTAATTTTGTTTTGTTTTTATTTCAAAAAACGATGGGCTATAACCCATGTTTTTTAATTTTTAAAATTTGTTCAAATCCTCAAAAATGATGAAAAACGGCGTGCTATAGTATGCCGTACAGTAGGGGCTATGGCCCATGTTCAAAAATGATGAAAAACGAGGTAATTTTGTTTTTTCAAAATTTCAAAAGACAATGGGCTATAACCCATGTTTTTTGAAATTTCGATTTTTTTTCAAATCCTCAAAAATGATGAAAAACGGCGTGCTATAGTATGCCGTAGGGTAGGGGTATAGCCCATGTTAAAAAAATATGAAAAACGAGGTTAATCTTTTTTTCAAAAAACGATGGGCTATAACCCATGTTTTTTGAAATTTTGAATTTTCTTCAAATCCTCAAAAATGATGAAAAACGGCGTGCTATAGTATGCCGTACGGTAGGGGCTATAGCCCATGTTCAAAAATGATGAAAAACGAGGTAATTTTTTTTTTCAAAATTTCAAAAAACGATGGGCTATAACCCATGTTTTTTAAATTTTGATTTTTTTTTCAAAATCTCAAAAATGATGAAAAACGGCGTGTTATAGTATGCCGTACGGTAGGGGCTATATCCCATGTTCAAAAATGATGAAAAACGAGGTCATTTAGTTTTTTTAAATTTTCAAAAAACGATGGGCTATAACCCATGTTTTTTAATTTTTAAAATTTGTTCAAATCCTCAAAAATGATGAAAAACGGCGTGCTATAGTATGCCGTACGGTAGGGGCTATAGCCCATGTTAAAAAATGATGAAAAAAGAGGTTAATTTTTTTTTTCAAAATTTCAAAAAACGATGGGCTATAACCCATGTTTTTGAAATTTCGAATTTTTTTCAAATCCTCAAAAATGATGAAAAACGGCGTGCAATAGTATGCCGTACGGTAGGGGTATAGCCCATGTTAAAAAATGATGAAAAACGAGGTTAATCTTTTTTTCAAAATTTCAAAAAACGATGGGCTATAACCCATGTTTTTTGAAATTTTGATTTTTTTTCAAATCCTCAAAAATGATGAAAAACAGCGTGCTATAGTATGCCGTACGGTAGGGGCTATAGCCCATGTTCAAAAATGATGAAAAACGAGGTTAAAAAAAAAAAAAGAAATCAAAAAACGATGGGCTATAACCCATGTTTTTTGAAATTTTGAAATTTTTTAAAATCCTCAAAAATGATGAAAAACGGCGTGCTATAGTATGCGAGGTAATTTTGTTTTTTTTTTATTTCAAAAAACGATGGGCTATAACCCATGTTTTTTAATTTTTAAAATTTGTTCAAATCCTCAAAAATGATGAAAAACGAGGTTATTTTTTTTTTCAAAATTTCAAAAAACGATGGGCTATAACCCATGTTTTTTAAATTTTGATTTTTTTTTCAAAATCTCAAAAATGATGAAAAACGGCGTGCTATAGTATGACGTACGGTAGGGGCTATATCCCATGTTCAAAAATGATGAAAAACAAGGTAATTTTGTTTTTTTTTTAATTTCAAAAAACGATGGGCTATAACCCATGTTTTTTAATTTTTAAAATTTGTTCAAATTCTCAAAAATGATGAAAAACGGCGTGCTATAGTATGCCGTACGGTAGGGGCTATAGCCCATGTTCAAAAATGATGAAAAACGAGGTTAATTTTTTTTTTCAAAATTTCAAAAAACGATGGGCTATAACCCATGTTTTTTGAAATTTCGAATTTTTTTCAAATCCTCAAAAATGATGAAAAACGGCGTGCTATAGTATGCCGTACGGTAGGGGCTATAGCCCATGTTCAAAAATGATGAAAAACGAGGTTAATTTTTTTTTCAAAATTTCAAAAAACGATGGGCTATAACCCATGTTTTTTGAAATTTTGAATTTTTTTCAAATCCTCAAAAATGATGAAAAACAGCGTGCTATAGTATGCCGTACGGTAGGGGCTATAGCCCATGTTCAAAAATGATGAAAAACGAGGTTGAAAAAAAATATATATATCAAAAAACGATGGGCTATAACCCATGTTTTTTGAAATTTTGAATTTTTTTAAAATCCTCAAAAATGATGAAAAACGGCGTACGGTAGGGGCTATAGCCCATGTTCAAAAATGATGAAAAACGAGGTTACATATTTTTTTTAAATTTTCAAAAAACGATGGGCTATAACCCATGTTTTTTGAAATTTCGAATTTTTTTCAAATCCTCGAAAATGATGAAAAACGGCGTGCTATAGTATGCCGTACGGTAGGGGCTATAGCCCATGTTCAAAAATGATGAAAAACGAGGTTACATTTTTTTTTCAAAATTTCAAAAAACGATGGGCTATAACCCATGTTTTTTGAAATTTCAAATTTTTTTCAAATCCTCGAAAATGATGAAAAACGGCGTGCTATAGTATGCCGTACGGTAGGGGCTATAGCCCATGTTCAAAAATGATGAAAAACGAGGTTAAATTTTTTTTTCAAAATTTCAAAAAACGATGGGCTATAACCCATGTTTTTTGAAATTTCGAATTTTTTTCAAATCCTCGAAAATGATGAAAAACGGCGTGCTATAGTATGCCGTACGGTAGGGGCTATAGCCCATGTTCAAAAATGATGAAAAATGAGGTTACATTTTTTTTTCAAAATTTCTAAAAACGATGGGCTATAACCCATGTTTTTTTATTTTTTAAATTTGTTTAAATCCTCAAAAATGATGAAAAACGGCGTGCTATAGTATGCCGTACGGTAGGGGCTATAGCCCATGTTCAAAAATGATGAAAAACGAGGTTACATTTTTTTTTTCAAAATTTCAAAAAACGATGGGCTATAACCCATGTTTTTTGAAATTTCGAATTTTTTTCAAATCCTCAAAAATGATGAAAAACGGCGTGCTATAGTATGCCGTACGGTAGGGGCTATAGCCCATGTTCAAAAATGATGAAAAACGAGGTTAATTTTTTTTTCAAAATTTCAAAAAACGATGGGCTATAACCCATGTTTTTTGAAATTTTGAATTTTTTTCAAATCCTCAAAAATGATGAAAAACAGCGTGCTATAGTATGCCGTACGGTAGGGGCTATAGCCCATGTTCAAAAATGATGAAAAACGAGGTTGAAAAAAAAAAAAAAAAATCAAAAAACGATGGGCTATAACCCATGTTTTTGAAATTTTGAATTTTTTTAAAATCCTCAAAAATGATGAAAAACGGCGTGCTATAGTATGCCGTACGGTAGGGGCTATAGCCCATGTTCAAAAATGATGAAAAACGAGGTTACATATTTTTTTCAAATTTTCAAAAAACGATGGGCTATAACCCATGTTTTTTGAAATTTCGACATTTTTTCAAATCCTCGAAAATGATGAAAAACGGCGTGCTATAGTATGCCGTACGGTAGGGGCTATAGCCCATGTTCAAAAATGATGAAAAACGAGGTTACATTTTTTTTTCAAAATTTCAAAAAACGATGGGCTATAACCCATGTTTTTTGAAATTTCGAATTTTTTTCAAATCCTCGAAAATGATGAAAAACGGCGTGCTATAGTATGCCGTACGGTAGGGGCTATAGCCCATGTTCAAAAATGATGAAAAACGAGGTTACATTTTTTTTTCAAAATTTCAAAAAACGATGGGCTATAACCCATGTTTTTTGAAATTTCGAATTTTTTTCAAATCCTCGAAAATGATGAAAAACGGCGTGCTATAGTATGCCGTACGGTAGGGGCTATAGCCCATGTTCAAAAATGATGAAAAATGAGGTTACATTTTTTTTTCAAAATTTCTAAAAACGATGGGCTATAACCCATGTTTTTTTATTTTTTAAATTTGTTTAAATCCTCAAAAATGATGAAAAACGGCGTGCTATAGTATGCCGTACGGTAGGGGCTATAGCCCATGTTCAAAAATGATGAAAAACGAGGTTACATTTTTTTTTTCAAAATTTCAAAAAACGATGGGCTATAACCCATGTTTTTTGAAATTTCGAATTTTTTTCAAATCCTCAAAAATGATGAAAAACTGCGTGCTATAGTATGCCGTACGGTAGGGGTATAGCCCATGTTAAAACATGATGAAAAACGAGGTTAATCTTTTTTTCAAAATTTCAAAAAACGATGGGCTATAACCCATGTTTTTTGAAATTTTGATTTTTTTTCAAATCCTCAAAAATGATGAAAAACGGCGTGCTATAGTATGCCGTACGGTAGGGGCTATAGCCCATGTTCAAAAATGATGAAAAACGAGGTTAATTTTTTTCTTCAAAATTTCAAAAAACGATGGGCTATAACCCATGTTTTTTAAATTTTGATTTTTTTTCAAAATCTCAAAAATGATGAAAAACGGCGTGCTATAGTATGCCGTACGGTAGGGGCTATATCCCATGTTCAAAAATGATGAAAAACGAGGTAATTTTTTTTTTCAAAATTTCAAAAAACGATGGGCTATAACCCATGTTTTTTAAATTTTGATTTTTTTTTCAAAATCTCAAAAATGATGAAAAACGGCGTGCTATAGTATGCCGTACGGTAGGGGCTATATCCCATGTTCAAAAATGATGAAAAACGAGGTAATTTTGTTTTTTTTTAATTCAAAAAACGATGGGCTATAACCCATGTTTTTTAATTTTTAAAATTTGTTCAAATCCTCAAAAATGATGAAAAACGGCGTGCTATAGTATGCCGTACGGTAGGGGCTATAGCCCATGTTAAAAAATGATGAAAAACGAGGTTACATTTTCTTTTCAAAATTTCAAAAAACGATGGGCTATAACCCATGTTTTTTGAAATTTCGATTTTTTTTCAAATCCTCAAAAATGATGAAAAACGGCGTGCTATAGTATGCCGTACGGTAGGGGTATAGCCCATGTTAAAAAATTATGAAAAACGAGGTTAATCTTTTTTTCAAAATTTCAAAAAATGATGGGCTATAACCCATGTTTTTTGAAATTTTGAATTTTTTTCAAATCCTCAAAAATGATGAAAAACGGCGTGCTATAGTATGCCGTACGGTAGGGGCTATAGCCCATGTTCAAAAATGATGAAAAACGAGGTTAATTTTTTTTTTCAAAATTTCAAAAAACGATGGGCTATAACCCATGTTTTTTAAATTTTGATTTTTTTTTCAAAATCTCAAAAATGATGAAAAACGGCGTGCTATAGTATGCCGTACGGTAGGGGCTATATCCCATGTTCAAAAATGATGAAAAACGAGGTAATTTTGTTTTTTTTTAATTCAAAAAACGATGGGCTATAACCCATGTTTTTTAATTTTTAAAATTTGTTCAAATCCTCAAAAATGATGAAAAACGGCGTGCTATAGTATGCCGTACGGTAGGGGCTATAGCCCATGTTCAAAAATGATGAAAAACGAGGTTACATTTTCTTTTCAAAATTTCAAAAAACGATGGGCTATAACCCATGTTTTTTGAAATTTTGAATTTTTTTCAAATCCTCAAAAATGATGAAAAACAGCGTGCTATAGTATGCCGTACGGTAGGGGCTATAGCCCATGTTCAAAAATGATGAAAAACAAGGTTAATTTTTTTTTTTTCAAATTTCAAAAAACGATGGGCTATAACCCATGTTTTTTGAAAATTTGATTTTTTTTCAAAACCTCAAAAATGATGAAAAACGGCGTGCTATAGTATGCCGTACGGTAGGGGCTATAGCCCATGTTCAAAAATGATGAAAAACGAGGTTACATTTTTTTTTCAAAATTTCAAAAAACGATGGGCTATAACCCATGTTTTTTAAATTTTGATTTTTTTTCAAAACCTCAAAAATGATGAAAAACGGCGTGCTATAGTATGCCGTACGGTAGGGGCTATAGCCCATGTTCAAAAATGATGAAAAACGAGGTAATTCTTTTTTTCAAATTTTCAAAAAACGATGGGCTATAACCCATGTTTTTTGAAATTTTGAATTTTTTTCAAATCCTCAAAAATGATGAAAAACGGCGTGCTATAGTATGCTGTACGGTAGGGGCTATAGCCCATGTTCAAAAATGATGAAAAACTAGGTTAATTGTTTTTTCAAAATTTCAAAAAACGATGGGCTATAACCCATGCTTTTTGAAATTTTGAATTTTTTTCAAATCCTCAAAAATGACGAAAAACGGCGTGCTATAGTATGCTGTACGGTAGGGGCTATAGCCCATGTTCAAAAATGATGAAAAACTAGGTTAATTGTTTTTTCAAAATTTCAAAAAACGATGGGCTATAACCCATGCTTTTTGAAATTTTGAATTTTTTTCAAATCCTCAAAAATGACGAAAAACGGCGTGCTATAGTATGCCATACGGTAGGGGCTATAGCCCATGTTCAAAAATGATGAAAAACGAGGTTAATTTTTTTTTCTTCAAATTTCAAAAAACGATGGGCTATAACCCATGTTTTTTGAAATTTTGAATTTTTTTCAAATCCTCAAAAATGATGAAAAACAGCGTGCTATAGTATGCCGTACGGTAGGGGCTATAGCCCATGTTCAAAAATGATGAAAAACGAGGTTGAAAAAAAAATCAAAATTTCAAAAAACGATGGGCTATAACCCATGTTTTTTGAATTTTTTTCAAATCCTCAAAAATTATGAAAAACGGCGTGCTATAGTATGCCGTACGGTAGGGGCTATAGCCCATGTTCAAAAATGATGAAAAATGAGGTTGAAAAAAAAATCAAAATTTCAAAAAACGATGGGCTATAACCCATGTTTTTTGAATTTTTTTCAAATCCTCAAAAATTATGAAAAACGGCGTGCTATAGTATGCCGTACGGTAGGGGCTATAGCCCATGTTCAAAAATGATGAAAAACGAGGTTAATTTTTTTTTCAAAATTTCAAAAAAAGATGGGCTATAACCCATGTTTTTTGAAATTTTGAATTTTTTTCAAATCCTCAAAAATGATGAAAAACGGCGTGCTATAGTATGCCGTACGGTAGGGGCTATAGCCCATGTTCAAAAATGATGAAAAACAAGGTTAATTCTTTTTTCAAATTTTCAAAAAACGATGGGCTATAACCCATGTTTTTTTAATTTTTTTAATTTTTTAAAATCCTCAAAAATGATGAAAAACGGCGTGCTATAGTATGCCATACGGTAGGGGCTATAGCCCATGTTCAAAAATGATGAAAAATGAGGTTGAAAAAAAAATCAAAATTTCAAAAAACGATGGGCTATAACCCATGTTTTTTGAATTTTTTTCAAATCCTCAAAAAATATGAAAAACGGCGTGCTATAGTATGCCGTACGGTAGGGGCTATAGCCCATGTTCAAAAATGATGAAAAACGAGGTTAATTTTTTTTTCAAAATTTCAAAAAACGATGGGTTATAACCCATGTTTTTTGAACTTTTGAATTTTTTTCAAATCCTCAAAAATGATGAAAAACAGCGTGCTATAGTATGCTGTACGGTAGGGGCTATAGCCCATGTTCAAAAATGATGAAAAACGAGGTTAATTTTTTTTTGAAAAATTTCAAAAAACGATGGGCTATAACCCATGTTTTTTGAAATTTTGAATTTTTTTCAAATCCTCAAAAATGATGAAAAACGGCGTGCTATAGTATGCCATACGGTAGGGGCTATAGCCCATGTTCAAAAATGATGAAAAACGAGGTTAATTTTTTTTTTCAAATTTCAAAAAACGATGGGCTATAACCCATGTTTTTTGAAATTTTGAATTTTTTTCAAATCCTCAAAAATGATGAAAAACAGCGTGCTATAGTATGCCGTACGGTAGGGGCTATAGCCCATGTTCAAAAATGATGAAAAACGAGGTTACATTTTTTTTTCAAAATTTCAAAAAACGATGGGCTATAACCCATGTTTTTTGAAATTTCGAATTTTTTTCAAATCCTCGAAAATGATGAAAAACGGCGTGCTATAGTATGCCGTACGGTAGGGGCTATAGCCCATGTTCAAAAATGATGAAAAATGAGGTTACATTTTTTTTTCAAAATTTCTAAAAACGATGGGCTATAACCCATGTTTTTTTATTTTTTAAATTTGTTTAAATCCTCAAAAATGATGAAAAACGGCGTGCTATAGTATGCCGTACGGTAGGGGCTATAGCCCATGTTCAAAAATGATGAAAAACGAGGTTACATTTTTTTTTTCAAAATTTCAAAAAACGATGGGCTATAACCCATGTTTTTTGAAATTTCGAATTTTTTTCAAATCCTCAAAAATGATGAAAAACTGCGTGCTATAGTATGCCGTACGGTAGGGGTATAGCCCATGTTAAAACATGATGAAAAACGAGGTTAATCTTTTTTTCAAAATTTCAAAAAACGATGGGCTATAACCCATGTTTTTTGAAATTTTGATTTTTTTTCAAATCCTCAAAAATGATGAAAAACGGCGTGCTATAGTATGCCGTACGGTAGGGGCTATAGCCCATGTTCAAAAATGATGAAAAACGAGGTTAATTTTTTTCTTCAAAATTTCAAAAAACGATGGGCTATAACCCATGTTTTTTAAATTTTGATTTTTTTTCAAAATCTCAAAAATGATGAAAAACGGCGTGCTATAGTATGCCGTACGGTAGGGGCTATATCCCATGTTCAAAAATGATGAAAAACGAGGTAATTTTTTTTTTCAAAATTTCAAAAAACGATGGGCTATAACCCATGTTTTTTAAATTTTGATTTTTTTTTCAAAATCTCAAAAATGATGAAAAACGGCGTGCTATAGTATGCCGTACGGTAGGGGCTATATCCCATGTTCAAAAATGATGAAAAACGAGGTAATTTTGTTTTTTTTTAATTCAAAAAACGATGGGCTATAACCCATGTTTTTTAATTTTTAAAATTTGTTCAAATCCTCAAAAATGATGAAAAACGGCGTGCTATAGTATGCCGTACGGTAGGGGCTATAGCCCATGTTAAAAAATGATGAAAAACGAGGTTACATTTTCTTTTCAAAATTTCAAAAAACGATGGGCTATAACCCATGTTTTTTGAAATTTCGATTTTTTTTCAAATCCTCAAAAATGATGAAAAACGGCGTGCTATAGTATGCCGTACGGTAGGGGTATAGCCCATGTTAAAAAATTATGAAAAACGAGGTTAATCTTTTTTTCAAAATTTCAAAAAATGATGGGCTATAACCCATGTTTTTTGAAATTTTGAATTTTTTTCAAATCCTCAAAAATGATGAAAAACGGCGTGCTATAGTATGCCGTACGGTAGGGGCTATAGCCCATGTTCAAAAATGATGAAAAACGAGGTTAATTTTTTTTTTCAAAATTTCAAAAAACGATGGGCTATAACCCATGTTTTTTAAATTTTGATTTTTTTTTCAAAATCTCAAAAATGATGAAAAACGGCGTGCTATAGTATGCCGTACGGTAGGGGCTATATCCCATGTTCAAAAATGATGAAAAACGAGGTAATTTTGTTTTTTTTTAATTCAAAAAACGATGGGCTATAACCCATGTTTTTTAATTTTTAAAATTTGTTCAAATCCTCAAAAATGATGAAAAACGGCGTGCTATAGTATGCCGTACGGTAGGGGCTATAGCCCATGTTCAAAAATGATGAAAAACGAGGTTACATTTTCTTTTCAAAATTTCAAAAAACGATGGGCTATAACCCATGTTTTTTGAAATTTTGAATTTTTTTCAAATCCTCAAAAATGATGAAAAACAGCGTGCTATAGTATGCCGTACGGTAGGGGCTATAGCCCATGTTCAAAAATGATGAAAAACAAGGTTAATTTTTTTTTTTTCAAATTTCAAAAAACGATGGGCTATAACCCATGTTTTTTGAAAATTTGATTTTTTTTCAAAACCTCAAAAATGATGAAAAACGGCGTGCTATAGTATGCCGTACGGTAGGGGCTATAGCCCATGTTCAAAAATGATGAAAAACGAGGTTACATTTTTTTTTCAAAATTTCAAAAAACGATGGGCTATAACCCATGTTTTTTAAATTTTGATTTTTTTTCAAAACCTCAAAAATGATGAAAAACGGCGTGCTATAGTATGCCGTACGGTAGGGGCTATAGCCCATGTTCAAAAATGATGAAAAACGAGGTAATTCTTTTTTTCAAATTTTCAAAAAACGATGGGCTATAACCCATGTTTTTTGAAATTTTGAATTTTTTTCAAATCCTCAAAAATGATGAAAAACGGCGTGCTATAGTATGCTGTACGGTAGGGGCTATAGCCCATGTTCAAAAATGATGAAAAACTAGGTTAATTGGTTTTTCAAAATTTCAAAAAACGATGGGCTATAACCCATGCTTTTTGAAATTTTGAATTTTTTTCAAATCCTCAAAAATGACGAAAAACGGCGTGCTATAGTATGCTGTACGGTAGGGGCTATAGCCCATGTTCAAAAATGATGAAAAACTAGGTTAATTGTTTTTTCAAAATTTCAAAAAACGATGGGCTATAACCCATGCTTTTTGAAATTTTGAATTTTTTTCAAATCCTCAAAAATGACGAAAAACGGCGTGCTATAGTATGCCATACGGTAGGGGCTATAGCCCATGTTCAAAAATGATGAAAAACGAGGTTAATTTTTTTTTCTTCAAATTTCAAAAAACGATGGGCTATAACCCATGTTTTTTGAAATTTTGAATTTTTTTCAAATCCTCAAAAATGATGAAAAACAGCGTGCTATAGTATGCCGTACGGTAGGGGCTATAGCCCATGTTCAAAAATGATGAAAAACGAGGTTGAAAAAAAAACCAAAATTTCAAAAAACGATGGGCTATAACCCATGTTTTTTGAATTTTTTTCAAATCCTCAAAAATTATGAAAAACGGCGTGCTATAGTATGCCGTACGGTAGGGGCTATAGCCCATGTTCAAAAATGATGAAAAATGAGGTTGAAAAAAAAATCAAAATTTCAAAAAACGATGGGCTATAACCCATGTTTTTTGAATTTTTTTCAAATCCTCAAAAATTATGAAAAACGGCGTGCTATAGTATGCCGTACGGTAGGGGCTATAGCCCATGTTCAAAAATGATGAAAAACGAGGTTAATTTTTTTTTCAAAATTTCAAAAAACGATGGGCTATAACCCATGTTTTTTGAAATTTTGAATTTTTTTCAAATCCTCAAAAATGATGAAAAACGGCGTGCTATAGTATGCCGTACGGTAGGGGCTATAGCCCATGTTCAAAAATGATGAAAAACAAGGTTAATTCTTTTTTCAAATTTTCAAAAAACGATGGGCTATAACCCATGTTTTTTTAATTTTTTTAATTTTTTAAAATCCTCAAAAATGATGAAAAACGGCGTGCTATAGTATGCCATACGGTAGGGGCTATAGCCCATGTTCAAAAATGATGAAAAATGAGGTTGAAAAAAAAATCAAAATTTCAAAAAACGATGGGCTATAACCCATGTTTTTTGAATTTTTTTCAAATCCTCAAAAAATATGAAAAACGGCGTGCTATAGTATGCCGTACGGTAGGGGCTATAGCCCATGTTCAAAAATGATGAAAAACGAGGTTAATTTTTTTTTCAAAATTTCAAAAAACGATGGGTTATAACCCATGTTTTTTGAACTTTTGAATTTTTTTCAAATCCTCAAAAATGATGAAAAACAGCGTGCTATAGTATGCTGTACGGTAGGGGCTATAGCCCATGTTCAAAAATGATGAAAAACGAGGTTAATTTTTTTTTGAAAAATTTCAAAAAACGATGGGCTATAACCCATGTTTTTTGAAATTTTGAATTTTTTTCAAATCCTCAAAAATGATGAAAAACGGCGTGCTATAGTATGCCATACGGTAGGGGCTATAGCCCATGTTCAAAAATGATGAAAAACGAGGTTAATTTTTTTTTTCAAATTTCAAAAAACGATGGGCTATAACCCATGTTTTTTGAAATTTTGAATTTTTTTCAAATCCTCAAAAATGATGAAAAACAGCGTGCTATAGTATGCCGTACGGTAGGGGCTATAGCCCATGTTCAAAAATGATGAAAAACAAGGTTAATTTTTTTTCCAAATTTCAAAAAACGATGGGCTATAACCCATGTTTTTTGAAATTTTGAATTTTTTTCAAATCCTCAAAAATGATGAAAAACAGCGTGCTATAGTATGCCGTACGGTAGGGGCTATAGCCCATGTTCAAAAATGATGAAAAACAAGGTTAATTTTTTTTCCAAATTTTCAAAAAACGATGGGCTATAACCCATGTTTTTTGAATTTTTTGAATTTTTTAAAATCCTCAAAAATGATGAAAAACGGCGTGCTATAGTATGCCGTACGGTAGGGGCTATAGCCCATGTTCAAAAATGATGAAAAACGAGGTTACATATTTTTTTCAAAATTTCAAAAAACGATGGGCTATAACCCATGTTTTTTGATTTTTTTTCAAATCCTCAAAAATGATGAAAAACGGCGTGCTATAGTATGCCGTACGGTAGGGGCTATAGCCCATGTTCAAAAATGATGAAAAACGAGGTTACATTTTATTTTCAAAATTTCAAAAAACGATGGGCTATAACCCATGTTTTTTGAAATTTTGAATTGTTTTCAAATCCTCAAAAATGATGAAAAACAGCGTGCTATAGTATGCCGTACGGTAGGGGCTATAGCCCATGTTCAAAAATGATGAAAAACGAGGTTGAAAAAAAAAAATAATAATAAAAAAACGATGGGCTATAACCCATGTTTTTTGAATTTTTTAAATTTTTAAAAATCCTCAAAAATGATGAAAAACGGCGTGCTATAGTATGCCGTACGGTAGGGGCTATAGCCCATGTTCAAAAATGATGAAAAACGAGGTAATTTTGTTTTTTCAAAATTTCAAAAAACGATGGGCTATAACCCATGTTTTTTAAATTTTGATTTTTTTTCAAAACCTCAAAAATGATGAAAAACGGCGTGCTATAGTATGCCGTACGGTAGGGGCTATAGCCCATGTTCAAAAATGATGAAAAACGAGGTTACATTTTTTTTTCAAAATTTCAAAAAACGATGGGCTATAACCCATGTTTTTTAAATTTTGATTTTTTTTTAAAACCTCAAAAATGATGAAAAACGGCGTGCTATAGTATGCCGTACGGTAGGGGCTATAGCCCATGTTCAAAAATGATGAAAAACGAGGTAATTCTTTTTTTCAAAATTTCAAAAAACGATGGGCTATAACCCATGTTTTTTGAAATTTTGAAATTTTTTCAAATCCTCAAAAATGATGAAAAACGGCGTGCTATAGTATGCCGTACGGTAGGGGCTATAGCCCATGTTCAAAAATGATGAAAAACGAGGTTAATTTTTTTTTCAAATTTTCAAAAAACGATGGGCTATAACCCATGTTTTTTAAATTTTGATTTTTTTTCAAAACCTCAAAAATGATGAAAAACGGCGTGCTATAGTATGGCGTACGGTAGGGGCTATAGCCCATGTTCAAAAATGATGAAAAACGAGGTAATTCTTTTTTTCAAAATTTCAAAAAACGATGGGTTATAACCCATGTTTTTTGAATTTTTGATTTTTTTTCAAATCCTCAAAAATGATGAAAAACAGCGTGCTATAGTATGCCGTACGGTAGGGGCCATAGCCCATGTTCAAAAACGATGAAAAACGAGGTTGAAAAAATAAAATAAAATCAAAAAACGATGGGCTATAACCCATGTTTTTTGAAATTTAGATTTTTTTTTAAATCCTCAAAAATGATGAAAAACGGCGTGCTATAGTATGCCGTACGGTAGGGGCTATAGCCCATGTTCAAAAATGATGAAAAACGATGGGCTATAACCCATGTTTTTTTAATTTTTTTTAATTTTTTTTAATCCTCAAAAATGATGAAAAACGGCGTGCTATAGTATGCCGTACGGTAGGGGCTATAGCCCATGTTCAAAAATGATGAAAAACGAGGTTACATTTTTTTTTCAAAATTTCAAAAAACGATGGGCTATAACCCATGTTTTTTGAAATTTTGAATTTTTTTCAAATCCTCAAAAATGATGAAAAACGGCGTGCTATAGTATGCCGTACGGTAGGGGCTATAGCCCATGTTCAAAAATGATGAAAAACGAGGTTAATTTTTTTTTCAAATTTTCAAAAAACGATGGGTTATAACCCATGTTTTTTGAAATTTTAATTTTTTTTCAAATCCTCAAAAATGATGAAAAACAGCGTGCTATAGTATGCCGTACGGTAGGGGCCATAGCCCATGTTCAAAAATGATGAAAAACGAGGTTGAAAAAAAAATCAAAATTTCAAAAAACGATGGGCTATAACCCATGTTTTTTAAATTTTGATTTTTTTTCAAAACCTCAAAAATGATGAAAAACGGCGTGCTATAGTATGCCGTACGGTAGGGGCTATAGCCCATGTTCAAAAATGATGAAAAACGAGGTAATTCTTTTTTTCAAAATTTCAAAAAACGATGGGCTATAACCCATGTTTTTTGAAATTTTGAATTTTTTTCAAATCCTCAAAAATGATGAAAAACGGCGTGCTATAGTATGCCGTACGGTAGGGGCTATAGCCCATGTTCAAAAATGATGAAAAACGAGGTTAATTTTTTTTTCAAATTTTCAAAAAACGATGGGTTATAACCCATGTTTTTTGAATTTTTGATTTTTTTTCAAATCCTCAAAAATGATGAAAAACAGCGTGCTATAGTATGCCGTACGGTAGGGGCCATAGCCCATGTTCAAAAATGATAAAAAACGAGGTTGAAAAAAAAAAAAAAAATCAAAAAACGATGGGCTATAACCCATGTTTTTTGAAATTTAGATTTTTTTTTAAATCCTCAAAAATGATGAAAAACGGCGTGCTATAGTATGCCGTACGGTAGGGGCTATAGCCCATGTTCAAAAATGATGAAAAACGATGGGCTATAACCCATGTTTTTTTAATTTTTTTAATTTTTTTAAATCCTCAAAAATGATGAAAAACGGCGTGCTATAGTATGCCGTACGGTAGGGGCTATAGCCCATGTTCAAAAATGATGAAAAACGAGGTTACATTTTTTTTTCAAAATTTCAAAAAACGATGGGCTATAACCCATGTTTTTTAAATTTTGATTTTTTTTCAAAACCTCAAAAATGATGAAAAACGGCGTGCTATAGTATGCCGTACGGTAGGGGCTATAGCCCATGTTCAAAAATGATGAAAAACGAGGTTAATTATTTTTTCAAATTTTCAAAAAACGATGGGCTATAACCCATGTTTTTTTAATTTTTTTAATTTTTTAAAATCCTCAGAAATGATGAAAAACGGCGTGCTATAGTATGCCGTACGGTAGGGGCTATAGCCCATGTTCAAAAATGATGAAAAACGAGGTTACATTTTTTTTTCAAAATTTCAAAAAACGATGGGCTATAACCCATGTTTTTTGAAATTTTGAATTTTTTTCAAATCCTCAAAAATGATGAAAAACGGCGTGCTATAGTATGCCGTACGGTAGGGGCTATAGCCCATGTTCAAAAATGATGAAAAACGAGGTTAATTTTTTTTTCAAATTTTCAAAAAACGATGGGTTATAACCCATGTTTTTTTAAATTTTAATTTTTTTTCAAATCCTCAAAAATGATGAAAAACAGCGTGCTATAGTATGCCGTACGGTAGGGGCCATAGCCCATGTTCAAAAATGATGAAAAACGAGGTTGAAAAAAAAATCAAAATTTAAAAAAACGATGGGCTATAACCCATGTTTTTTGAAATTTTTAATTTTTTTAAAATCCTCAAAAATTATGAAAAACGGCGTGCTATAGTATGCCGTACGGTAGGGGCTATAGCCCATGTTCAAAAATGATGAAAAACGAGGTAATTTTGTTTTTTCAAAATTTCAAAAAACGATGGGCTATAACCCATGTTTTTTAAATTTTGATTTTTTTTCAAAACCTCAAAAATGATGAAAAACAGCATGCTATAGTATGCCGTACGGTAGGGGCTATAGCATATGTTCAAAAATGATGAAAAACGAGGTTAATTCTTTTTTTCAAAATTTTAAAAAACGATGGGCTATAACCCATGTTTTTTGATTTTTTTTATTTTTTTCAAATCCTCAAAAATGATGAAAAACGGCGTGCTATAGTATGCCGTACGGTAGGGGCTATAGCCCATGTTCAAAAAAGATGAAAAACGAGAAAAAAAAGAAAAAAAAAAAAGAAAAAAACGATGGGCTATAACCCATGTTTTTTGAAAATTTGATTTTTTTTTTAATCCTCAAAAATGATGAAAAACGGCGTGCTATAGTATGCAGTACAGTAGTGGCTATAGCCCATGTTCAAAAATGATGAAAAACGAGGTTAATTCTTTTTTTCAAAATTTCAAAAAATGATGGGCTATAACCCATGTTTTTTTATTTTTTTTATTTTTTTTCAAATCCTCAAAAATGATGAAAAACGGCGTGCTATAGTATGCCGTACGGTAGGGGCTATAGCCCATGTTCAAAAATGATGAAAAACGAGGTTAATTTTTTTTTCAAAATTTCAAAAAACGATGGGCTATAACCCATGTTTTTTGAAATTTTGAATTTTTTTCAAATCCTCAAAAATGATGAAAAACAGCGTGCTATAGTATGCCGTACGGTAGGGGCTATAGCCCATGTTCAAAAATGATGAAAAACGAGGTTGAAAAAAAAAAAAAAAAATCAAAAAACGATGGGCTATAACCCATGTTTTTTGAAATTTTGAATTTTTTTCAAATCCTCAAAAATTATGAAAAACAGCGTGCTATAGTATGCCGTACGGTAGGGGCTATAGCCCATGTTCAAAAATGATGAAAAACGAGGTTGAAAAAAAAATCAAAATTTCAAAAAACGATGGGCTATAACCCATGTTTTTTGAATTTTTTGAATTTTTTAAAATCCTCAAAAATGATGAAAAACGGCGTGCTATAGTATGCCGTACGGTAGGGGCTATAGCCCATGTTCAAAAATGATGAAAAACGAGGTTTCATTTTTTTTTCAAAATTTCAAAAAACGATGGGCTATAACCCATGTTTTTTGAAATTTTTAAATTTTTTCAAATCCTCAAAAATGATGAAAAACGGCGTGCTATAGTATGCCGTACGGTAGGGGCTATAGCCCATGTTCAAAAATGATGAAACACGAGGTTAATTTTTTTTTTCAAATTTTCAAAAAACGATGGGTTATAACCCATGTTTTTTAAATTTAGATTTTTTTTCAAAACCTCAAAAATGATGAAAAACGGCGTGCTATAGTATGCCGTACGGTAGGGGCTATAGCCCATGTTCAAAAATGATGAAAAACGAGGTTAATTTTTTTTTCAAATTTTCAAAAAACGATGGGCTATAACCCATGTTTTTTGAATTTTTTGAATTTTTTAAAATCCTCAAAAATGATGAAAAACGGCGTGCTATAGTATGCCGTACGGTAGGGGCTATAGCCCATGTTCAAAAATGATGAAAAACGAGGTTACATTTTTTTTTCAAAATTTCAAAAAACGATGGGCTATAACCCATGTTTTTTGAAATTTTTATTTTTTTTCAAATCCTCAAAAATGATGAAAAACAGCGTGCTATAGTATGCCGTACGGTAGGGGCTATAGCCCATGTTCAAAAATGATGAAAAACGAGGTTAATTTTTTTTTCAAATTTTCAAAAAACGATGGGCTATAACCCATGTTTTTTGAATTTTTTGAATTTTTTAAAATCCTCAAAAATTATGAAAAACGGCGTGCTATAGTATGCCGTACGGTAGGGGCTATAGCCCATGTTCAAAAATGATGAAAAACGAGGTTAATTTTTTTTTCAAATTTTCAAAAAACGATGGGTTATAACCCATGTTTTTTGAAATTTTGATTTTTTTTCAAAACCTCAAAAATGATGAAAAACGGCGTGCTATAGTATGCCGTACGGTAGGGGCTATAGCCCATGTTCAAAAATGATGAAAAACGAGGTAAATTTTTTTTTCAAATTTTCAAAAAACGATGGGCTATAACCCATGTTTTTTGAATTTTTTGAATTTTTTAAAATCCTCAAAAATGATGAAAAACGGCGTGCTATAGTATGCCGTACGGTAGGGGCTATAGCCCATGTTAAAAAATGATGAAAAACGAGGTTACATTTTTTTTTCAAAATTTCAAAAAACGATGGGCTATAACCCATGTTTTTTGAAATTTTGAATTTTTTTCAAATCCTCAAAAATGATGAAAAACGGCGTGCTATAGTATGCCGTACGGTAGGGGCTATAGCCCATGTTCAAAAATGATGAAAAACGAGGTAATTTTTTTTTTCAAATTTTCAAAAAACGATGGGTTATAACCCATGTTTTTTGAAATTTTGATTTTTTTTCAAATCCTCAAAAATGATGAAAAACAGCGTGCTATAGTATGCCGTACGGTAGGGGCCATAGCCCATGTTAAAAAATGATGAAAAACGAGGTTGAAAAAAAAATCAAAATTTAAAAAAACGATGGGCTATAACCCATGTTTTTTGAAATTTTTAATTTTTTTAAAATCCTCAAAAATTATGAAAAACGGCGTGCTATAGTATGCCGTACGGTAGGGGCTATAGCCCATGTTCAAAAATGATGAAAAACGAGGTAATTTTGTTTTTTCAAAATTTCAAAAAACGATGGGCTATAACCCATGTTTTTTAAATTTTGATTTTTTTTCAAAACCTCAAAAATGATGAAAAACAGCGTGCTATAGTATGCCGTACGGTAGGGGCTATAGCATATGTTCAAAAATGATGAAAAACGAGGTAAAAAAAAAATCAAATTTTCAAAAAACGATGGGCTATAACCCATGTTTTTGAAATTTTGATTTTTTTCCAAATACTCAAAAATAATGAAAAACGGCGTGCTATAGTATGCCGTACGGTAGGGGCTATAGCCCATGTTCAAAAATGATGAAAAACGAGGTTAATTCTTTTTTTCAAAATTTCAAAAAACGATGGGCTATAACCCATGTTTTTTGAATTTTTTTATTTTTTTCAAATCCTCAAAAATGATGAAAAACGGCGTGCTATAGTATGCCGTACGGTAGGGGCTATAGCCCATGTTCAAAAAAGATGAAAAACGAGAAAAAAAACAAACAAAAAAAAGCAAAAAACGATGGGCTATAACCCATGTTTTTTGAAAATTTGATTTTTTTTAAATCCTCAAAAATGATGAAAAACGGCGTGCTATAGTATGCAGTACAGTAGTGGCTATAGCCCATGTTCAAAAATGATGAAAAACGAGGTTAATTCTTTTTTTCAAAATTTCAAAAAATGATGGGCTATAACCCATGTTTTTTTATTTTTTTTATTTTTTTTCAAATCCTCAAAAATGATGAAAAACGGCGTGCTATAGTATGCCGTACGGTAGGGGCTATAGCCCATGTTCAAAAATGATGAAAAACGAGGTTAATTTTCTTTTTCAAAATTTCAAAAAACGATGGGCTATAACCCATGTTTTTTTTTTTTTTTTTTTTTTTTTCAAAACCTCAAAAATGATGAAAAACGGCGTGCTATAGTATGCCGTACGGTAGGGGCTATAGCCCATGTTCAAAAATGATGAAAAACGATGGGCTATAACCCATGTTTTTTGAATTTTTTGAATTTTTTTAAAATCCTCAAAAATGATGAAAAACGGCGTGCTATAGTATGCCGTACGGTAGGGGCTATAGCCCATGTTAAAAAATGATGAAAAACGAGGTTAATTTTCTTTTTCAAAATTTCAAAAAACGATGGGCTATAACCCATGTTTTTTTTTTTTTCAAAACCTCAAAAATGATGAAAAACGGCGTGCTATAGTATGCCGTACGGTAGGGGCTATAGCCCATGTTCAAAAATGATGAAAAACGAGGTTGAAAAAAAAATCAAATTTTCAAAAAACGATGGGCTATAACCCATGTTTTTTGAAATTTTTTAATTTTTTAAAATCCTCAAAAATGATGAAAAACGGCGTGCTATAGTATGCCGTACGGTAGGGGCTATAGCCCATGTTCAAAAATGATGAAAAACGAGGTTAATTTTTTTTTCAAATTTTCAAAAAACGATGGGCTATAACCCATGTTTTTTGAATTTTTTAAATTTTTTAAAATCCTCAAAAATGATGAAAAACGGCGTGCTATAGTATGCCGTACGGTAGGGGCTATAGCCCATGTTCAAAAATGATGAAAAACGAGGTTAATTTTCTTTTTCAAATTTTCAAAAAACGATGGGCTATAACCCATGTTTTTAGAATTTTTTTAATTTTTTAAAATCCTCAAAAATGATGAAAAACGGCGTGCTATAGTATGCCGTACGGTAGGGGCTATAGCCCATGTTCAAAAATGATGAAAAACGAGGTTACATTTTTTTTTCAAAATTTCAAAAAACGATGGGCTATAACCCATGTTTTTTTAATTTTGATTTTTTTTCAAAACCTCAAAAATGATGAAAAACGGCGTGCTATAGTATGCCGTACGGTAGGGGCTATAGCCCATGTTCAAAAATGATGAAAAACGAGGTAATTTTTTTTTTCAAATTTTCAAAAAACGATGGGCTATAACCCATGTTTTTTTAATTTTTTTAATTTTTTAAAATCCTCAAAAATGATGAAAAACGGCGTGCTATAGTATGACGTACGGTAGGGGCTATAGCCCATGTTCAAAAATGATGAAAAACGAGGTTACATTTTTTTTTTCAAAATTTCAAAAAACTATGGGCTATAACCCATGTTTTTTAAATTTAGATTTTTTTTCAAAACCTCAAAAATGATGAAAAACGGCGTGCTATAGTATGCCGTACGGTAGGGGCTATAGCCCATGTTCAAAAATGATGAAAAACGAGGTAAATTTTTTTTTCAAATTTTCAAAAAACGATGTGCTATAACCCATGTTTTTTTATTTTTTTTAATTTTTTAAAATCCTCAAAAATGATGAAAAACGGCGTGCTATAGTATGCCGTACGGTAGGGGCTATAGCCCATGTTCAAAAATGATGAAAAACGAGGTTACATTTTTTTTTTCAAAATTTCAAAAAACGATGGGCTATAACCCATGTTTTTTGAAATTTTGAATTTTTTTCAAATCCTCAAAAATGATGAAAAACGGCGTGCTATAGTATGCCGTACGGTAGGGGCTATAGCCCATGTTCAAAAATGGTGAAAAACGAGGTTAATTTTTTTTTCAAATTTTCAAAAAACGATGGGTTATAACCCATGTTTTTTGAAATTTTTAATTTTTTTAAAATCCTCAAAAATTATGAAAAACGGCGTGCTATAGTATGCCGTACGGTAGGGGCTATAGCCCATGTTCAAAAATGATGAAAAACGAGGTAATTTTGTTTTTTCAAAATTTCAAAAAACGATGGGCTATAACCCATGTTTTTTAAATTTTGATTTTTTTTTCAAAACCTCAAAAATGATGAAAAACAGCGTGCTATAGTATGCCGTACGGTAGGGGCTATAGCATATGTTCAAAAATGATGAAAAACGAGGTAAAAAAAAAATCAAATTTTCAAAAAACGATGGGCTATAACCCATGTTTTTGAAATTTTGATTTTTTTCCAAATACTCAAAAATAATGAAAAACGGCGTGCTATAGTATGCCGTACGGTAGGGGCTATAGCCCATGTTCAAAAATGATGAAAAACGAGGTTAATTCTTTTTTTCAAAATTTCAAAAAACGATGGGCTATAACCCATGTTTTTTGAATTTTTTTATTTTTTTCAAATCCTCAAAAATGATGAAAAACGGCGTGCTATAGTATGCCGTACGGTAGGGGCTATAGCCCATGTTCAAAAAAGATGAAAAACGAGAAAAAAAAAAAAAAAAAAAAAAAAAAACGATGGGCTATAACCCATGTTTTTTGAAAATTTGATTTTTTTTTTAAATCCTCAAAAATGATGAAAAACGGCGTGCTATAGTATGCAGTACAGTAGTGGCTATAGCCCATGTTCAAAAATGATGAAAAACGAGGTTAATTCTTTTTTTCAAAATTTAAAAAAATGATGGGCTATAACCCATGTTTTTTGAATTTTTTTATTTTTTTTCAAATCCTCAAAAATGATGAAAAACGGCGTGCTATAGTATGCCGTACGGTAGGGGCTATAGCCCATGTTCAAAAATGATGAAAAACGAGGTTAATTTTCTTTTTCAAAATTTCAAAAAACGATGGGCTATAACCCATGTTTTTTTTTATTTTGATTTTTTTTTCAAAACCTCAAAAATGATGAAAAACGGCGTGCTATAGTATGCCGTACGGTAGGGGCTATAGCCCATGTTCAAAAATGATGAAAAACGAGGTTAATTTTTTTTTCAAATTTTCAAAAAACGATGGGCTATAACCCATGTTTTTTGAATTTTTTGAATTTTTTAAAATCCTCAAAAATGATGAAAAACGGCGTGCTATAGTATGCCGTACGGTAGGGGCTATAGCCCATGTTCAAAAATGATGAAAAACGAGGTTAATTTTCTTTTTCAAAATTTCAAAAAACGATGGGCTATAACCCATGTTTTTTTTTTTTTTTTATTATTTTTTCAAAACCTCAAAAATGATGAAAAACGGCGTGCTATAGTATGCCGTACGGTAGGGGCTATAGCCCATGTTCAAAAATGATGAAAAACGAGGTTGAAAAAAAAAAATCAAATTTTCAAAAAACGATGGGCTATAACCCATGTTTTTTAAATTTTGATTTTTTTTCAAAACCTCAAAAATGATGAAAAACTGCGTGCTATAGTATGCCGTACGGTAGGGGCTATAGCCCATGTTCAAAAATGATGAAAAACGAGGTTAATTTTTTTTTCAAATTTTCAAAAAACGATGGGCTATAACCCATGTTTTTTGAATTTTTTGAATTTTTTAAAATCCTCAAAAATGATGAAAAACGGCGTGCTATAGTATGCCGTACGGTAGGGGCTATAGCCCATGTTAAAAAATGATGAAAAACGAGGTTAATTTTCTTTTTCAAAATTTCAAAAAACGATGGGCTATAACCCATGTTTTTTTAATTTTTTTAATTTTTTTTTCAAAACCTCAAAAATGATGAAAAACGGCGTGCTATAGTATGCCGTACGGTAGGGGCTATAGCCCATGTTCAAAAATGATGAAAAACGAGGTTACATTTTTTTTTCAAAATTTCAAAAAACGATGGGCTATAACCCATGTTTTTTAAATTTTGATTTTTTTTCAAAACCTCAAAAATGATGAAAAACGGCGTGCTATAGTATGCCGTACGGTAGGGGCTATAGCCCATGTTCAAAAATGATGAAAAACGAGGTTAATTTTTTTTTCAAATTTTCAAAAAACGATGGGCTATAACCCATGTTTTTTGAATTTTTTGAATTTTTTAAAATCCTCAAAAATGATGAAAAACGGCGTGCTATAGTAACCGTACGGTAGGGGCTATAGCCCATGTTCAAAAATGATGAAAAATGAGGTTACATTTTTTTTTCAAAATTTCAAAAAACGATGGGCTATAACCCATGTTTTTTGAAATTTTGAATTTTTTTCAAATCCTCAAAAATGATGAAAAACGGCGTGCTATAGTATGCCGTACGGTAGGGGCTATATAGCCCATGTTCAAAAATGATGAAAAACGAGGTTAATTTTCTTTTTCAAATTTTCAAAAAACGATGGGCTATAACCCATGTTTTTTGAATTTTTTGAATTTTTTAAAATCCTCAAAAATGATGAAAAACGGCGTGCTATAGTATGCCGTACGGTAGGGGCTATAGCCCATGTTCAAAAATGATGAAAAACGAGGTTACATTTTTTTTTCAAAATTTCAAAAAACGATGGGCTATAACCCATGTTTTTTGAAATTTTGAATTTTTTTCAAATCCTCAAAAATGATGAAAAACGGCGTGCTATAGTATGCCGTACGGTAGGGGCTATAGCCCATGTTCAAAAATGATGAAAAACGAGGTTAATTTTCTTTTTCAAAATTTCAAAAAACGATGGGCTATAACCCATGTTTTTTTTTATTTTGATTTTTTTTCAAAACCTCAAAAATGATGAAAAACGGCGTGCTATAGTATGCCGTACGGTAGGGGCTATAGCCCATGTTAAAAAATGATGAAAAACGAGGTTAATTTTATTTTCAAATTTTCAAAAAACGATGGGTTATAACCCATGTTTTTTGAAATTTTGATTTTTTTTTCAAATCCTCAAAAATGATGAAAAACAGCGTGCTTTAGTATGCCGTACGGTAGGGGCTATAGCCCATGTTCAAAAATGATGAAAAACGAGGTTGAAAAAAAAATCAAAATTTCAAAAAACGATGGGCTATAACCCATGTTTTTTTAATTTTGATTTTTTTTCAAAACATCAAAAATGATGAAAAACGGCGTGCTATAGTATGCCGTACGGTAGGGGCTATAGCCCATGTTCAAAAATGATGAAAAACGAGGTAATTTTTTTTTTCAAATTTTCAAAAAACGATGGGCTATAACCCATGTTTTTTGAATTTTTTGAATTTTTTAAAATCCTCAAAAATGATGAAAAACGGCGTGCTATAGTATGCCGTACGGTAGGGGCTATAGCCCATGTTCAAAAATGATGAAAAACGAGGTTACATTTTTTTTTTCAAAATTTCAAAAAACGATGGGCTATAACCCATGTTTTTTAAATTTTGATTTTTTTTCAAAACCTCAAAAATGATGAAAAACGGCGTGCTATAGTATGCCGTACGGTAGGGGCTATAGCCCATGTTCAAAAATGATGAAAAACGAGGTAATTTTTTTTTTCAAATTTTCAAAAAACGATGGGCTATAACCCATGTTTTTTGAATTTTTTGAATTTTTTAAAATCCTCAAAAATGATGAAAAACGGCGTGCTATAGTATGCCGTACGGTAGGGGCTATAGCCCATGTTCAAAAATGATGAAAAACGAGGTAATTTTGTTTTTTCAAAATTTCAAAAAACGATGGGTTATAACCCATGTTTTTTAAATTTTGATTTTTTTTCAAAACCTCAAAAATGATGAAAAACAGCGTGCTATAGTATGCCGTACGGTAGGGGCTATAGCATATGTTCAAAAATGATGAAAAACGAGGTAAAAAAAAAAACAAATTTTCAAAAAACGATGGGCTATAACCCATGTTTTTGAAATTTTTAATTTTTTTCCAAATACTCAAAAATTATGAAAAACGGCGTGCTATAGTATGCCGTACGGTAGGGGCTATAGCCCATGTTCAAAAAAGATGAAAAACGAGAAAAAAAAAAAAAAAAAAAGCAAAAAACGATGGTATTTTTTTTTTCAAAATTTCAAAAAACTATGGGCTATAACCCATGTTTTTTGAAATTTTGAATTTTTTTCAAATCCTCAAAAATGATGAAAAACGGCGTGCTATAGTATGCCGTACAGTAGTGGCTATAGCCCATGTTCAAAAATGATGAAAAACGAGGTTAATTTTTTTTCAACATTTCAAAAAACGATGGGCTATAACCCATGTTTTTTGAAATTTAGATTTTTTTTCAAATCCTCAAAAATGATAAAAAACGGCGTGCTATAGTATGCCGTACAGTAGTGGCTATATCCCATGTTCAAAAATGATGAAAAACGAGGTAATTTTTTTTTTTAAATAAAAAAAAACGATGGGCTATAACCCATGTTTTTTGAAAATTTGATTTTTTTTTAAATCCTCAAAAATGATGAAAAACGGCGTGCTATAGTATGCAGTACAGTAGTGGCTATAGCCCATGTTCAAAAATGATGAAAAACGAGGTTAATTCTTTTTTTCAAAATTTCAAAAAATGATGGGCTATAACCCATGTTTTTTTATTTTTTTTATTTTTTTTCAAATCCTCAAAAATGATGAAAAACGGCGTGCTATAGTATGCCGTACGGTAGGGGCTATAGCCCATGTTCAAAAATGATGAAAAACGAGGTTAATTTTCTTTTTCAAAATTTCAAAAAACGATGGGCTATAACCCATGTTTTTTTTTATTTTGATTTTTTTTTCAAAACCTCAAAAATGATGAAAAACGGCGTGCTATAGTATGCCGTACGGTAGGGGCTATAGCCCATGTTCAAAAATGATGAAAAACGAGGTTGAAAAAAAAATCAAAATTTCAAAAAACGATGGGCTATAACCCATGTTTTTTTTAAATTTTTACATTTTTTAAAATCCTCAAAAATGATGAAAAACGGCGTGCTATAGTATGCCGTACGGTAGGAGCTATAGCCCATGTTCAAAAATGATGAAAAACGAGGTTACATTCTTTTTTCCAAATTTCAAAAAACGATGGGCTATAACCCATGTTTTTTAAATTTTGATTTTTTTTCAAAACCTCAAAAATGATGAAAAACGGCGTGCTATAGTATGCCGTACGGTAGGGGCTATAGCCCATGTTCAAAAATGATGAAAAACGAGGTTAATTTTTTTTTCAAATTTTCAAAAAACGATGGGCTATAACCCATGTTTTTTTGAATTTTTTGAATTTTTTAAAATCCTCAAAAATGATGAAAAACGGCGTGCTATAGTATGCCGTACGGTAGGGGCTATAGCCCATGTTCAAAAATGATGAAAAACGAGGTTAATTTTCTTTTTCAAAATTTAAAAAACGATGGGCTATAACCCATGTTTTTTTTTATTTTGATTTTTTTTTCAAAACCTCAAAAATGATGAAAAACGGCGTGCTATAGTATGCCGTACGGTAGGGGCTATAGCCCATGTTCAAAAATGATGAAAAACGAGGTTGAAAAAAAAAATCAAAATTTCAAAAAACGATGGGCTATAACCCATGTTTTTTGAATTTTTTGAATTTTTTAAAATCCTCAAAAATGATGAAAAACGGCGTGCTATAGTATGCCGTACGGTAGGGGCTATAGCCCATGTTCAAAAATGATGAAAAACGAGGTTACATTTTTTTTTCAAAATTTCAAAAAACGATGGGCTATAACCCATGTTTTTTAAATTTTGATTTTTTTTTCAAAACCTCAAAAATGATGAAAAACGGCGTGCTATAGTATGCCGTACGGTAGGGGCTATAGCCCATGTTCAAAAATGATGAAAAACGAGGTTAATTTTTTTTTCAAATTTTCAAAAAACGATGGGCTATAACCCATGTTTTTTTTAATTTTAAATTTTTTTAAAATCCTCAAAAATGATGAAAAACGGCGTGCTATAGTATGCCGTACGGTAGGGGCTATAGCCCATGTTCAAAAATGATGAAAAACGAGGTTACATTTTTTTTTCAAAATTTAAAAAAACGATGGGCTATAACCCATGTTTTTTGAAATTTTGAATTTTTTTCAAATCCTCAAAAATGATGAAAAACGGCGTGCTATAGTATGCCGTACGGTAGGGGCTATAGCCCATGTTCAAAAATGATGAAAAACGAGGTTAATTTTCTTTTTCAAAATTTCAAAAAACGATGGGCTATAACCCATGTTTTTTTTTATTTTGATTTTTTTTTCAAAACCTCAAAAATGATGAAAAACGGCGTGCTATAGTATGCCGTACGGTAGGGGCTATAGCCCATGTTCAAAAATGATGAAAAACGAGGTTGAAAAAAAAATCTAAATTTCAAAAAACGATGGGCTATAACCCATGTTTTTTGAAATTTTTTAATTTTTTAAAATCCTCAAAAATGATGAAAAACGGCGTGCTATAGTATGCCGTACGGTAGGGGCTATAGCCCATGTTCAAAAATGATGAAAAACGAGGTTACATTTTTTTTTCAAAATTTCAAAAAACGATGGGCTATAACCCATGTTTTTTAAATTTAGATTTTTTTTCAAAACCTCAAAAATGATGAAAAACGGCGTGCTATAGTATGCCGTACGGTAGGGGCTATAGCCCATGTTCAAAAATGATGAAAAACGAGGTTAATTTTTTTTTCAAATTTTCAAAAAACGATGGCCTATAACCCATGTTTTTTTAATTTTTTTAATTTTTTAAAATCCTCAAAAATGATGAAAAACGGCGTGCTATAGTATGCCGTACGGTAGGGGCTATAGCCCATGTTCAAAAATGATGAAAAATGAGGTTACATTTTTTTTTCAAATTTTCAAAAAACGATGGGTTATAACCCATGTTTTTTGAAATTTTGATTTTTTTTCAAATCCTCAAAAATGATGAAAAACAGCGTGCTATAGTATGCCGTACGGTAGGGGCTATAGCCCATGTTCAAAAATGATGAAAAACGAGGTTGAAAAAAAAAATCAAAATTTAAAAAAACGATGGGCTATAACCCATGTTTTTTGAAATTTTTAATTTTTTTCAAATCCTCAAATAATGAAAAACGGCGTGCTATAGTATGCCGTACGGTACGGGCTATAGCCCATGTTCAAAAATGATGAAAAACGAGGTAAAAAAAGAAAATCTAAATTTCAAAAAATGATGGGCTATAACCCATGTTTTTTGAAAATTTGATTTTTTTTCAAATCCTCAAAAATGATGAAAAACGGCGTGCTATAGTATGCCGTACAGTAGTGGCTATAGCCCATGTTCAAAAATGATGAAAAACGAGGTAATTTTTTTTTTCAACATTTCAAAAAACGATGGGCTATAACCCATGTTTTTTTTGTTTTTTTTTTTTCAAATCCTCAAAAATGATGAAAAACGGCGTGCTATAGTATGCCGTACGGTAGGGGCTATAGCCCATGTTCAAAAATGATGAAAAACGATGTTATTTTTTTTTTCAAATTTTCAAAAAACTATGGGCTATAACCCATGTTTTTGAAATTTTGAATTTTTTTCAAATCCTCAAAAATGATGAAAAACAGCGTGCTATAGTATGCCGTACGGTAGGGGCTATAGCCCATGTTCAAAAATGATGAAAAACGATGTTATTTTTTTTTTCAAAATTTCAAAAAACTATGGGCTATAACCCATGTTTTTTGAAATTTTGAATTTTTTTCAAATCCTCAAAAATGATGAAAGACGGCGTGCTATAGTATGCCGTACAGTAGTGGCTATAGCCCATGTTCAAAAATGATGAAAAACGAGGTTAATTTTTTTTCAACATTTCAAAAAACGATGGGCTATAACCCATGTTTTTTGAAATTTAGATTTTTTTTCAAATCCTCAAAAATGATAAAAAACGGCGTGCTATAGTATGCCGTACAGTAGTGGCTATATCCCATGTTCAAAAATGATGAAAAACGAGGTAATTTTTTTTTTTTAATAAAAAAAAACGATGGGCTATAACCCATGTTTTTTGAAATTTTGAATTTTTTTCAAATCCTCAAAAATGATGAAAAACTGCGTGCTATAGTATGCTGTACGGTAGGGGCTATAGCCCATGTTCAAAAATGATGAAAATCTAGGTTAATTTTTTTTTCAAAATTTCAAAAAACGATGGGCTATAACCCATGTTTTTTGAAATTTTGAATTTTTTTCAAATCCTCAAAAATGATGAAAAACGGCGTGCTATAGTATGCTGTACGGTAGGGGCTATAGCCCATGTTCAAAAATGATGAAAATCTAGGTTAATTTTTTTTTCAAAATTTCAAAAAACGATGGGCTATAACCCATGTTTTTTGAAATTTTGATTTTTTTTCAAATCCTCAAAAATGATGAAAAACGGCGTGCTATAGTATGCCATACGGTAGGGGCTATAGCCCATGTTCAAAAATGATGAAAAACGGGGTTAATTTTTTTTTCAAATTTCAAAAAACGATGGGCTATAACCCATGTTTTTTGAAATTTTGATTTTTTTTCAAATCCTCAAAAATGATGAAAAACAGCGTGCTATAGTATGCCGTACGGTAGGGGCTATAGCCCATGTTTAAAAATGATGAAAAACGAGGTTGAAAAAAAAAATCTATATTTCAAAAAACGATGGGCTATAACCCATGTTTTTTGAATTTTTTTCAAATCCTCAAAAATGATGAAAAACGGCGTGCTATAGTATGCCGTACGGTAGGGGCTATAGCCCATGTTCAAAAATGATGAAAAACGAGGTAATTTTGTTTTTTCAAAATTTCAAAAAACGATGGGCTATAACCCATGTTTTTTAAATTTTGATTTTTTTTCAAAACCTCAAAAATGATGAAAAACGGCGTGCTATAGTATGCCGTACGGTAGGGGCTATAGCCCATGTTCAAAAATGATGAAAAGCGAGGTTAATTATTATTATTTTTTTTCAAAAAACGATGGGCTATAACCCATGTTTTTTTAAATTTTGATTTTTTTTCAAATCCTCAAAAATGATGAAAAACAGCGTGCCATCGTATGCCGTACGGTAGGGGCTATAGCCCATGTTCAAAAATGATGAAAAACGAGGTAAAAAAAAAATCAACATTTCAAAAAACGATGGGTTATAACCCATGTTTTTTGAAAATTTCATTTTTTTTCAAATCCTCAAAAATGATGAAAAACGGCGTGCTATAGCAGTGTTTCTCAACCTTTTTTGTCCCGGGGCACACTTTTCATAGCCTAAAAATCTCGGGGCACACCTAGATATATGGTGTGTGTATATACTGTATATATACCAGTGTATATATATATATATATATATATATATATATATATATATATATATATATATATGAACCCAATATACTTTTAAAAACACACATGACGGCACTCGTCAAATAACTTTAAAGAGAAAGAAAAGGACAAAGACAGTGCCTCAGTTTCACCAATTTATTTTTGAAAACTCATACAAAATGTAGCACACACATGTTCAATTTGTCAATGCAAAGTAATACTTCTAAATAAAAAAAGGAGTTGTAAAAACAAGAACAAAAATCTTTTGCCACAATACAATGGTCTTAAACTTGAGCACTTTTGTACAAAGAAAATCGTAAAAAAATAATTGATGAAAAGAAAAGTAAAGTTTTGAGCTTGTTTTCCTGAACAAAGAGTTTTTATCCTGACTGGGATGCTGGACAAACAGACACGGAGCTCCTCATCAACTGCTCTCAGTCTCTCTCTGCGTTTGTTTTTTATGCAAGTCAGGCTTGAAAAGCTAAGCTCACACAGGTAGGTTGTGGAAAAGGGGATAGCAATTGTGCTATCTGAGAGCAACACATTTGCTAATTCCTTTGCAAGATCTGCTGGCACCAAGCCCACACCCCCCGCGAGTTTGAATGCTCTGGCTATTACTGTTTCTGCCAATGTATGTGGCATTTTTAACTGTGCCAACATCTGCGATTTGGTAGCTTAATTCCAGACCTTTTTCAGAAGTCTTAGTGGTACTGCGTATCAAGAGACTTGCCTGCTTCGTTGTGTCTTTCTCCTTTTTTTCTTTCAAGCTCACGGAAAAGTGTTTGTCCTTTGTAGCGAGTTCATCATGATTGGTATCAAGGTGGCGCTTCACCATCGGGTACGTTTTATCCCCAGTAAACGTGAAGCCAAACTTCATGTAATCATCACGGTACAGTCTGGCAGGGGCTTTCTTTGTAGGCGTTGCGTTGGTAGTAGTCGCCATGTTGTTTTCGCACGTCTATTTAGACGTGTGACAACAACAACGACGCAACAATAGGACGCCTAGCTATCGCTTTCGGGGGAGGGCTAGTGTTACTTTCAGTCAAAATCTCGAGGCACACCTGGACAAATCAAAGTCACAGTAAAGTGCCTCGGTACATAGGTTGAGAAACACTGTGCTATAGTATGCCGTACGGTAGGGGCTATAGCCCATGTTCAAAAATGATGAAAAACGAGGTTACATTTTTTTTTCAAAATTTCAAAAAACGATGGGCTATAACCCATGTTTTTTGAAATTTTGATTTTTTTTCAAATCCTCAAAAATGATGAAAGACGGCGTGCTATAGTATGCCGTACAGTAGTGGCTATAGCCCATGTTCAAAAATGATGAAAAACGAGGTAATTTTTTTTTTCAAAATTTCAAAAAACGATGGGCTATAACCCATGTTTTTTGAAATTTTGATTTTTTTTCAAATCCTCAAAAATGATGAAAAACGGCGTGCTATAGTATGCTGTACGGTAGGGGCTATAGCCCATGTTCAAAAATGATGAAAAACGAGGTTAATTTCTTTTTTCAAAATTTCAAAAAACGATGGGCTATAACCCATGTTTTTGAAATTTTGATTTTTTTTCCAAATCCTCAAAAATGATGAAAAACAGCGTGCTATAGTATGCCGTACGGTAGGGGCTATAGCCCATGTTCAAAAATGATGAAAAACGAGGTTAATTTTTTTTTCAAAATTTCAAAAAACGATGGGCTATAACCCATGTTTTTTGAAAATTTGATTTTTTTTCCAAATCCTCAAAAATGATGAAAAACAGCGTGCTATAGTATGCCGTACGGTAGGGGCTATAGCCCATGTTAAAAAATGATGAAAAACGAGGTAAAAAAAAAAAAAAAAATTCAAAAAACGATGGGCTATAACCCATGTTTTTTGAAAATTTGATTTTTTTTCCAAATCCTCAAAAATGATGAAAAACAGCGTGCTATAGTATGCCGTACGGTAGGGGCTATAGCCCATGTTAACAAATGATGAAAAACGAGGTAAAAAAAAAAAAAAAAAATCAAAAAACGATGGGCTATAACCCATGTTTTTTGAAAATTTGATTTTTTTTCAAATCCTCAAAAATGATGAAAGACGGCGTGCTATAGTATGCCGTACAGTAGTGGCTATAGCCGATGTTCAAAAATGATGAAAAACTAGGTAATTTTTTTTTTCAAAATTTCAAAAAACGATGGGCTATAACCCATGTTTTTTGAAATTTTGATTTTTTTTCAAATCCTCAAAAATGATGAAAAACGGCGTGCTATAGTATGCTGTACGGTAGGGGCTATAGCCCATGTTCAAAAATGATGAAAAACGAGGTTACATTTTTTTTTCAAATTTTCAAAAAACGATGGGCTATAACCCATGTTTTTTGAAATTTTGATTTTTTTTCAAATCCTCAAAAATGATGAAAGACGGCGTGCTATAGTATGCCGTACAGTAGTGGCTATAGCCCATGTTCAAAAATGATGAAAAACGAGGTAATTTTTTTTTCAAATTTTCAAAAAACGATGGGCTATAACCCATGTTTTTTGAAATTTTGATTTTTTTTTTCAAATCCTCAAAAATGATGAAAAACGGCGTGCTATAGTATGCTGTACGGTAGTGGCTATAGCCCATGTTCAAAAATGATGAAAAACGAGGTAATTTTTTTTTTCAAATTTTCAAAAAACGATGGGCTATAACCCATGTTTTTTGAAATTTTGATTTTTTTTCCAAATCCTCAAAAATGATGAAAAACAGCGTGCTATAGTATGCCGTACGGTAGGGGCTATAGCCCATGTTCAAAAATGATGAAAAACGAGGTAAAAAAAAAATCAAAATTTCAAAAAACGATGGGCTATAACCCATGTTTTTTTTTTTTTTTTTTTTTTTTTTCAAATCCTCAAAAATGATGAAAAACGGCGTGCTATAGTATGCTGTACGGTAGGGGCTATAGCCCATGTTCAAAAATGATGAAAAACGAGGCTATTTTTTTTTCAAAATTTCAAAAAACGATGGGCTATAACCCATGTTTTTTGAATTTTTTTCAAATCCTCAAAAATGATGAAAGATGGCGTGCTATAGTATGCCGTACGGTAGGGGCTATAGCCCATGTTCAAAAATGATGAAAAACGAGAATACATTTTTTTTTTCAAAATTTCAAAAAACGATGGGCTATAACCCATGTTTTTTGAAATTTTGATTTTTTTTCAAATCCTCAAAAATGATGAAAAACAGCGTGCTATAGTATGCCGTACGGTAGGGGCTATAGCCCATGTTCAAAAATGATGAAAAACTAGGTAATTTTGTTTTTTCAAAATTTCAAAAAACGATGGGCTATAACCCATGTTTTTTGAAATTTTGATTTTTTTTCAAATCCTCAAAAATGATGAAAAACGGCGTGCTATAGTATGCTGTACGGTAGGGGCTATAGCCCATGTTCAAAAATGATGAAAAACGAGGTTATTTTTTTTTTCAAAATTTCAAAAAACGATGGGCTATAACCCATGTTTTTTGAATTTTTTTCAAATCCTCAAAAATGATGAAAGACGGCGTGCTATAGTATGCCGTACAGTAGTGGCTATAGCCCATGTTCAAAAATGATGAAAAACGAGGTTATTTTTTTTTCCAAAATTTCAAAAAACGATGGGCTATAACCCATGTTTTTTGAAATTTTGAATTTTTTTCAAATCCTCAAAAATGATGAAAAACGGCGTGCTATAGTATGCCGTACGGTAGGGGCTATAGCCCATGTTCAAAAATGATGAAAAACGAGGTAATTTTGTTTTTTCAAAATTTCAAAAAACGATGGGCTATAACCCATGTTTTTTAAATTTTGATTTTTTTTCAAAACCTCAAAAATGATGAAAAACGGCGTGCTATAGTATGCCGTACGGTAGTGGCTATAGCCCATGTTCAAAAATGATGAAAAACGAGAATAATTTTTTTTTTCAAAATTTCAAAAAACGATGGGCTATAACCCATGTTTTTTGAAATTTTGATTTTTTTTCAAATCCTCAAAAATGATGAAAAACAGCGTGCTATAGTATGCCGTACGGTAGGGGCTATAGCCCATGTTCAAAAATGATAAAAAAACTAGGTAAAAAAAAAATCAAAATTTCAAAAAACGATGGGCTATAACCCATGTTTTTTGAAAATTTGGTTTTTTTCAAATCCTCAAAAATGATGAAAAACGGCGTGCTATAGTATGCCGTACAGTAGTGGCTATAGCCCATGTTCAAAAATGATGAAAAACGAGGTAAAATTTTTTTTTCAACATTTCAAAAAACGATGGGCTATAACCCATGTTTTTTTAAATTTTGATTTTTTTTCAAATCCTCAAAAATGATGAAAAACGGCGTGCTATAGTATGCTGTACGGTAGGGGCTATAGCCCATGTTCAAAAATGATGAAAAACGAGGTTAATTTTTTTTTTTCAAAATTTCAAAAAACGATGGGCTATAACCCATGTTTTTTGAAATTTTGATTTTTTTTCCAAATCCTCAAAAATGATGAAAAACATCGTGCTATAGTATGCCGTACGGTAGGGGCTATAGCCCATGTTCAAAAATGATGAAAAACGAGGTAAAAAAAAAATCAAAATTTCAAAAAACGATGGGCTATAACCCATGTTTTTTGAAAATTTGATTTTTTTTCAAATCCTCAAAAATGATGAAAGACGGCGTGCTATAGTATGCCGTACGGTAGGGGCTATAGCCCATGTTCAGAAAAAGATGAAAAACGAGGTTCTTTTTATTTATTTATTTTTTCAAAATCCTCAAAAATGATGAAAAACGAGGATTTTTAAATCCTGTAATATAACTGTAGGGAGTACAAACACAGTAAGGAACCTGGGGGTTATCTATGAAAAGGCAACACAATGAGCAGAAAATAAACCATGGAAATACAACAAATTGAGCAGTGCACCGCAGGGACTTGAACCCCGTTCTGGAAAACCAGGAAGTACCACACCAGTGCCTTGGTTTTTGTTTTGTTGTAATTTACAGGTCCAACTCGAATAAAACTAAAAACTCTAATAAAACTAAAAACTCTAATAAAACTCTAATAAAACTAAAAACTCTAATAAAACTCTAATAAAACTAAAAACTCTAATAAAACTTGAATAAAACTAAAAACTCTAATAAAACTAAAAACTCCAATAAAACTAAAAACTCCAATAAAACTCTAATAAAACTAAAAACTCTAATAAAAATCCTCTCTCTCTCTCTCTCTCTCCCCCTCTCCATCTCCATCTCTTTCTATCTCCCCCCTCTCCCCTCTCCCTCCCTCTGTCTCTCTCTTTGCCGTATATAGTTTCCCAAACAAACGATGCCTTCAGGGACTGCAGTGGTTCATAATGATCCAAAACAGCGTGCGCGTGTCCGTGCGTGTGAGCGTGCGTGCGCATTAATACCCTGTCTCTGCTGACTTGTACTGTACTGTACTGTGTCATTATGTCTAAAACGGAAAGTCGAGAAAACGGAAAATCGAGAAAACGGAAAATCGAGAAATCGAGGAACGGAAAATCGAGAAAATCGAGAAAACGGAAAACGGAAAAACGAGAAATCGAGAAAACGGAAAATCGAGAAAACGGAAAATTGAAAATCGAGAAAACGGAAAACGGAAAAACGAGAAAACGGAAAATCGAGAAAACGTAAAAACGGAAAATCGAGAAAACGGAAAATCGAGATAAAAGGAAAACGGAAAATCGAGATAACGGAAAATCGAGAAATCGAGTAACGGAAAATCGAGAAAACGGAAAACGGAAAATCGAGAAAACGGAAAATCGAGAAAACGGAAAATCGAAAATCGAGAAAAACGGAAAACGGAAAATCGAGATAACGGAAAATCGAGAAATCGAGAAACGGAAAATCGAGAAAACGGAAAACGGAAAAACGAGAAACGGAAAACGGAAAATCGAAAAAACGGAAAATCGAGAAAACGGAAAATCGAGAAAACGGAAAATCGAGAAAACGGAAAACGGAAAATCGAGAAAACGGAAAATCGAGAAAACGGAAAACGGAAAATCGAGAAAACGGAAAAACGGAAAATCGAGAAAACGGAAAATCGAGATAAAAGGAAAACGGAAAATCGAGATAACGGAAAATCGAGAAATCGAGAAACGGAAAATCGAGAAAACGGAAAACGGAAAATCGAGAAAACGGAAAATCGAGAAAACGGAAAATCGAGAAAAACGGAAAACGGAAAATCGAGATAACGGAAAATCGAGAAATCGAGAAACGGAAAATCGAGAAAACGGAAAACGGAAAAACGAGAAACGTAAAAACGGAAAATCGAGAAAACGGAAAATCGAGATAAAAGGAAAACGGAAAATCGAGATAACGGAAAATCGAGAAATCGAGAAAACGGAAAATCGAGAAAACGGAAAACGGAAAATCGAGAAAACGGAAAAACGGAAAATCGAGAAAACGGAAAATCGAGATAAAAGGAAAACGGAAAATCGAGATAACGGAAAATCGAGAAATCGAGAAACGGAAAATCGAGAAAACGGAAAACGGAAAAACGAGAAACGGAAAACGGAAAATCGAAAAAACGGAAAATCGAGAAAACGGAAAATCGAGAAAACGGAAAATCGAGAAAACGGAAAACGGAAAATCGAGAAAACGGAAAATCGAGAAAACGGAAAACGGAAAATCGAGAAAACGGAAAATCGAGGAAAACGGAAAATCGAGATAACGGAAAATCGAGAAATCGAGAAACGGAAAATCGAGAAAACGGAAAACGGAAAAACGAGAAAACGGAAAATCGAGAAAACGGAAAATCGAAAATCGAGAAAACGGAAAACGGAAAATCGAGAAAACGGAAAATCGAGAAAACGGAAAATCGAAAATCGAGAAAACGGAAAACGGAAAAACGAGAAATCGAGAAAACGGAAAATCGAGAAAACGGAAAATTGAAAATCGAGAAAACGGAAAACGGAAAAACGAGAAAACGGAAAATCGAGAAAACGTAAAAACGGAAAATCGAGAAAACGGAAAATCGAGATAAAAGGAAAACGGAAAATCGAGATAACGGAAAATCGAGAAATCGAGAAACGGAAAATCGAGAAAACGGAAAACGGAAAATCGAGAAAACGGAAAAACGGAAAATCGAGAAAACGGAAAATCGAGATAAAAGGAAAACGGAAAATCGAGATAACGGAAAATCGAGAAATCGAGAAACGGAAAATCGAGAAAACGGAAAACGGAAAATCGAGAAAACGGAAAATCGAAAAAACGGAAAATCGAGAAAAACGGAAAACGGAAAATCGAGAAAACGGAAAATCGAGAAAACGGAAAACGGAAAATCGAGAAAACGGAAAAACGGAAAATCGAGAAAACGGAAAATCGAGATAAAAGGAAAACGGAAAATCGAGATAACGGAAAATCGAGAAATCGAGAAACGGAAAATCGAGAAAACGGAAAACGGAAAATCGAGAAAACGGAAAATCGAGAAAACGGAAAATCGAGAAAAACGGAAAACGGAAAATCGAGAAAACGGAAAAACGGAAAATCGAGAAAACGGAAAATCGAGATAAAAGGAAAACGGAAAATCGAGATAACGGAAAATCGAGAAATCGAGAAACGGAAAATCGAGAAAACGGAAAACGGAAAATCGAGAAAACGGAAAATCGAAAAAACGGAAAATCGAGAAAAACGGAAAACGGAAAATCGAGAAAACGGAAAATCGAGAAAACGGAAAACGGAAAATCGAGAAAACGGAAAAACGGAAAATCGAGAAAACGGAAAATCGAGATAAAAGGAAAACGGAAAATCGAGATAACGGAAAATCGAGAAATCGAGAAACGGAAAATCGAGAAAACGGAAAACGGAAAATCGAGAAAACGGAAAATCGAGAAAACGGAAAATCGAGAAAAACGGAAAACGGAAAATCGAGATAACGGAAAATCGAGAAATCGAGAAACGGAAAATCGAGAAAACGGAAAACGGAAAAACGAGAAACGGAAAACGGAAAATCGAAAAAACGGAAAATCGAGAAAACGGAAAATCGAGAAAACGGAAAATCGAGAAAACGGAAAACGGAAAATCGAGAAAACGGAAAATCGAGAAAACGGAAAACGGAAAATCGAGAAAACGGAAAATCGAGGAAAACGGAAAATCGAGATAACGGAAAATCGAGAAATCGAGAAACGGAAAATCGAGAAAACGGAAAACGGAAAAACGAGAAAACGGAAAATCGAGAAAACGGAAAATCGAAAATCGAGAAAACGGAAAACGGAAAATCGAGAAAACGGAAAATCGAGAAAACGGAAAATCGAAAATCGAGAAAACGGAAAACGGAAAAACGAGAAAACGGAAAATCGAGAAAACGGAAAACGGAAAAACGAGAAAACGGAAAATCGAGAAAACGGAAAACGGAAAATCGAGAAAACGGAAAACGGAAAAACGAGAAAACGGAAAATCGAGAAAACGGAAAACGGAAAATCGAGAAAACGGAAAATCGAGAAAACGGAAAACGGAAAATCGAGAAAATCGAGAAAACGGAAAATCGAGAAAACGGAAAACGGAAAATCGAGAAAACGGAAAATCGAGAAAACGGAAAATCGAGAAAACGGAAAATCGAGAAAAACGGAAAACGGAAAATCGAGATAACGGAAAATCGAGAAATCGAGAAACGGAAAATCGAGAAAACGGAAAACGGAAAAACGAGAAACGGAAAACGGAAAATCGAAAAAACGGAAAATCGAGAAAACGGAAAATCGAGAAAACGGAAAATCGAGAAAACGGAAAACGGAAAATCGAGAAAACGGAAAATCGAGAAAACGGAAAACGGAAAATCGAGAAAACGGAAAATCGAGGAAAACGGAAAATCGAGATAACGGAAAATCGAGAAATCGAGAAACGGAAAATCGAGAAAACGGAAAACGGAAAATCGAGAAAACGGAAAACGGAAAATCGAGAAAACGGAAAATCGAGGAAAACGGAAAATCGAGATAACGGAAAATCGAGAAATCGAGAAACGGAAAATCGAGAAAACGGAAAACGGAAAATCGAGAAAACGGAAAATCGAGAAATCGAGAAACGGAAAATCGAGAAAACGGAAAACGGAAAAACGAGAAACGGAAAACGGAAAATCGAAAAAACGGAAAATCGAGAAAACGGAAAATCGAGAAAACGGAAAATCGAGAAAACGGAAAACGGAAAATCGAGAAAACGGAAAATCGAGAAAACGGAAAACGGAAAATCGAGAAAACGGAAAATCGAGGAAAACGGAAAATCGAGATAACGGAAAATCGAGAAATCGAGAAACGGAAAATCGAGAAAACGGAAAACGGAAAAACGAGAAACGGAAAACGGAAAATCGAAAAAACGGAAAATCGAGAAAACGGAAAATCGAGAAAACGGAAAATCGAGAAAACGGAAAACGGAAAATCGAGAAAACGGAAAATCGAGAAAACGGAAAACGGAAAATCGAGAAAACGGAAAATCGAGGAAAACGGAAAATCGAGATAACGGAAAATCGAGAAATCGAGAAACGGAAAATCGAGAAAACGGAAAACGGAAAATCGAGAAAACGGAAAACGGAAAATCGAGATAACGGAAAATCGAGGAAAACGGAAAATCGAGATAACGGAAAATCGAGAAATCGATAAACGGAAAATCGAGAAAACGGAAAACGGAAAAACGAGAAACGGAAAATCGAGAAAACGGAAAACGGAAAATCGAGAAAACGGAAAATCGAGAAAACGGAAAATCGAAAATCGAGAAAACGGAAAACGGAAAAACGAGAAAACGGAAAATCGAGAAAACGGAAAACGGAAAAACGAGAAAACGGAAAATCGAGAAAACGGAAAACGGAAAATCGAGAAAACGGAAAATCGAGAAAACGGAAAACGGAAAATCGAGAAAACGGAAAATCGAGAAAACGGAAAACGGAAAACGGAAAATCGAGAAAACGGAAAATCGAGAAAAACGGAAAACGGAAAATCGAGATAACGGAAAATCGAGAAATCGAGAAACGGAAAATCGAGAAAACGGAAAACGGAAAAACGAGAAAACGGAAAATCGAGAAAACGGAAAACGGAAAATCGAGAAAACGGAAAACGGAAAATCGAGAAAACGGAAAATCGAGGAAAACGGAAAATCGAGAAAACGGAAAATCGAGAAAACGGAAAATCGAGAAATCGAGAAACGGAAAATCGAGAAAACGGAAAATCCAGAAACGGAAAATCTAAAATCTAGAAAACGGAAAAACGAGAAAACGGAAAATCGAGAAAACGGAAAATCGAGAAAACGGAAAATCGAGAAAACTAACGGAAAGTCGAGAAAACGGAAAGTCGAGAAAACGGAAAATCGAGAAATCGAGAAAACGGAAAACCGAGATTTTCCGTTTCTCGATTTCTTGATTTTCCGTTTTCTCGATTTTCCGTTTTCCGTTTTCTCGATTTTCCGTTTTCTCGTTTTTCCTGAAAACGGAAAATCGAGAAAACGGAAAATCGAAAATCGAGAAAACGGAAAACGGAGAAACGAGAAAACGGAAAATCGAGAAAACGGAAAATCGACAAAACGGAAAATCGAGAAAACGGAAAATCGACAAAACGGAAAATCGAGAAAACGGAAAATCGAGAAAACGGAAAATCGAGAAATCGAGAAAACGGAAAATCGAGAAAACGGAAAACGGAAAATCGAGAAAACAAACGGAAAGTCGAGAAAACGGAAAATCGAGAAAACGGAAAACGGAAAATCGAGAAAACGGAAAACGGAAAATCGAGAAAACGGAAAATCGAGAAAACGGAAAATCGAGAAAACGGAAAATCGAAAATCTAGAAAACGGAAAATGGAAAAACGAGAAAACGGAAAATCAAGAAAACGGAAAACGGAAAATCAGCGACAGCGACAAAAGCGACAGCGACAAAAGCAACAGCGACAAAATCAAAAGCGACAGCGACAAAAGCAACAGCGACAGCGACAAAAGCGACAGCGACAAAAGCAACAGCGACAAAATCAAAAGCGACAGCGACAAAAGCAACAGCGACAAAATCAAAAGCGACAGCGACAGCGACAAAAGCGGCAAAAGCGATAGCGACAAAAGCGACAGCGACAAAAGCGACAAAAGCGACAAAAGCGATAGCGACAAAAGCGACAAAAGCGAAAAATCAAAAGCGACAAAATCAAATGCGACAAAAGCGACAGCGACAGCGACAAAAGCGACAAAATCAAAAGCGACAAAAACAAAAACGACAGCGACAAAAGCGACAGCGACAGCGACAAAAGCGACAGCGACAGCGACAAAAGCGACAAAAGCGACAGCGACAAAAGCGACAGCGACAGCGACAAAAGCGACAGCGACAGCGACAAAAGCGACAGCGACAAAAGCGACAGCGACAAAAGCGACAGCGACAAAAGCGACAAAAGCGACAAAAGCGACAAAAGCGACAAGCGACAAAAGCGACAGCGACAAAAGCGACAGCGACAAAAGCGACAGCGACAAAAGCGACAGGGACAAAAGCGACAGCGACAAAACCGACAGCGACAAAAGTGACAGCGACAGCGACAGCGACAAAAGCGACAGCGACAGCGACAAAAGCGACAAAATCAAAAGCGACAGCGACAAAAGCGACAAAAGCGACAGCGACAAAAGCGACAGCGACAAAAGCGACAGCGACAAAATCAAAAGTGACAGCGACAGCGACAAAAGCGACAAAAGCGACAGCGGCAAAAGCGACAGCGACAAAAGCAACAGCGACAAAATCAAAAGCGACAGCGACAAAAGCAACAGCGACAAAATCAAAAGCGACAGCGACAGCGACAAAAGCGGCAAAAGCGATAGCGACAAAAGCGACAGCGACAAAAGCGACAAAAGCGACAAAAGCGATAGCGACAAAAGCGACAAAAGCGAAAAATCAAAAGCGACAAAATCAAATGCGACAAAAGCGACAGCGACAGCGACAAAAGCGACAAAATCAAAAGCGACAAAAACAAAAACGACAAAATCAAAAGCGACAGCGACAGCGACAAAAGCGACAGCGACAGCGACAAAAGCGACAAAAGCGACAGCGACAAAAGCGACAGCGACAGCGACAAAAGCGACAGCGACAGCGACAAAAGCGACAGCGACAAAAGCGACAGCGACAAAAGCGACAGCGACAAAAGCGACAGCGACAAAATCAAAAGCGACGGCGACAAAAGCGACAAAAGTGACGGCGACAAAAGCGACAGCGTCAAAAGCGACAGCGACAAAAGCGACAGCGACAGCGACAAAAGCGACAGCAACAAAAGCGACAAAAGCGACAGCGACAAAAGCGACAGCGACAAAAGCGACAGCGACAAAAGCGACAAAAGCGACGGCGACAAAAGCGACAGCGACAAAAGCGACAGCGACAAAATCAAAAGCGACAGCGACAGCGACAAAAGCGACAGCGACAAAAGCGACAGCGACAAAAGCGACAGCGACAAAAGCGACAAAATCGGAAAGCGACAAAATCGGAAAGCGACAAAAGCGGAAAGCGGCAAAAGCGGAAAGCGGCAAAAGCGTCAAAATCGGAAAGCGACAAAATCGGAAAGCGACAAAAGCGACAAAATCGGAAAGCGACAAAATCGGAAAGCGACAAAAGCGACAAAATCGGAAAGCGACAAAATCGGAAAGCGACAAAATCGGAAAGCGACAAAAGCGACAAAATCGGAAAGCGACAAAATCGATAAGCGACAAAATCGGAAAGCGACAAAATCGGAAAGCGACAAAATCGGAAAGCGACAAAAGCGACAAAAGCGACAAAAGCGACAAAATCTGAAAGCGACAAAAGCGACAAAAGCGACAAAATCGGAAAGCGACAAAATCGGAAAGCGACAAAATCGGAAAGCGACAAAATCTTACTGAGACGAAAACAACCACGAAAGTCTAATTTTACCGCTTTCCTCGCAACAACAAAACTCCTGCTCTCCCAATTCTGTCTGTAACAGGCCGTCTGCCCCACACAGAATACTATCGCCATTTTATTTAATTGCGTCTAAATCCTCATTAATGCAAACTAGATTCAACATACTCAAGCCTGCACACATTCTAAATATGCCCCCGAAATATTGTACTGAGCAAATGGACTGTTACCACCTTCAATAATAATGATAATAATAGTCTTTATTGTCTCCACATTTTCTTTGTCATGGACACTTGTACAAAACATTAATAATTCTACTCGAGTTGGAAGCATTAAGACCCATTTTAACCCTCAATGGCTTCCTTTCTGAAAAATAACGTCATTGTAAAAAGATTCACGCATTTAGATATTCTATTTACAATGAGATGCGGACGGGAGCTGGTGCCACTTGGACCCGGATGTAATGTAGCACTACAAAATGACGTCGGACTTAAATACTGAATACTCTCCAGCGCTGGTGCAGACGATGATGGGTGGATGACGTCTTGACGCTGATGATCAAGCAGCAGAAGAAGAGCCATCAATAATGCAGAGAGCTGTCTCTGGACTGTATAGCTCTCACTTAAGAGAGAGCCCTGTTGAGTATACTGCAATGTGAAGGAAGGAAGGAAGGAAGGAAGGAAGGAAGGAAGGAAGGAAGGAAGGAAGGAAGGAAGGAAGGAAGGAAGGCAGGAAGGAAGGAAGGAAGGCAGGCAGGCAGGCAGGCAGGCAGGCAGGAAGGCAGGCAGGCAGGCACTAGAGAGCCTTACTGAGTACTGCACTATAATACGAATGAGGACAAATAGTTCCCAGTGCCCCCCCCCCCCCCCAGTAGGTGTCCTGCCTTTGGCAATTCAGTAGAGCCAGCGGTTTTCAACCACATCAAGGCCCATCATTTATTCCGCATTTGAGCCACGGACCGTGAGATTTATAGCCTCTGTAGATCCAAGACAAGATAACACACACGCTCCCGTGCTTGTGGTTATGGTTAGGTTATGGTTTGAGGTATAGGTTGTCGGTCTAATGACTGTCGGACCAATAATAGTGTCAGAACTCAGTACTGCACCCAATAATTAATCGAACATTGCCGAGGAACGCACATGTGGGCAGGTAAAAAGTGCACCTTGGTAGCCACAGAAACGTAGACCGCTACTTTTGCATGTGATGTGACAGACAAAAGATGGTGCACTTTGCCTGTCCATCATAAATGGACATAAATGGACAATTACTATTTGATTAAGGAATATAATATTCCTTTTGTATTCTTTATGTAGATTGTAAATGTAGATTTCTTTATGTTAGACATTGAGGGAAATTAAGATTCTCAGATTTATTTATTTATTTTACAAAAACGCTGCTTATACCACTTAATCGATCAATAAGGTTATCAACACTTAACTCAATAATCAATTAATGTATTAATCGATAATTCCCATGCCTATTCTCAACCTTGAAGGTGTTCCATGTGGTCACCAGTACAGCTAAATGATGGAGTATAGGTAACCAAATGGACCCTTATTAGATCTTAAACTCTTGAGAGCGTAACATGAAACCAAACGGGCCCTTATAGATCTTTAACTTAAGTTTAAACATCTGCATTACTTAATTTACAAGAAGGCTACAAAATTAGAGAATGTAGAAGAATTGTTACTTTGATCAAAGTGTGCCTGTTATCTCTCCTAATCGTACCAACATCAATACAGCATGGAATTTGTGGACCAAATCTTATCCAACGACAACTAAATATATTCCTTAGTATTTGATTGGTCTGAGAGGCTGAATGTCATCAAATGGACGTTCCGTGCGCTCCAACGACGAATAAATTATGTCCCTTGACATGTAAAGGGTTGAAAAAGCACTGCGTTGTACCGTTGCTGTTCTGGGTCATGTCATATAGCAGCTCATTAACATATTCTACGGCTCCTCTGTGGTCGAAAGAGACACGGAAACAATCCTCAATTCATCACACACGTCTCACTGTGCGGAAGGACTATTCCTTATGGACCTCTCTCTCTCTCTCTCTCTTTCTCTCTGTCTCTGTCTCTGTCTATGTCTCTCTCTCAGTCTTAAATATAGTGGTGCATTAATCATGTTGGTGTCAGACTTGAAGTGCACGTGGTGAAGATCTCCCCAACGGGAGTGGGTCACTGCACTGGATCACCTTCAACTCACCATCTCTCACCATCTCTCTCTCTCTCTCTGTCTCTCTCTCTCTCTGTCTGTCTCTCTCTCTCTCTCTCTCTCTCTCTCTCTCTCTCTCTCTCTCTCTCTCTCTACTATAATAAACTATAGTCAGCTAGATTCAGCCATACAATACAGTGAGGATAAAGTTGGTTATCAAAACATTTCACCTAATAATGCCACTAATAAAATACATCTATATGTGTATATGTGTGTGTGTGTGTGTGTGTGTGTGTGTGTGTGTGTGTGTGTGTGTGTGTGTGTGTGTGTGTGTGTGTGTGTGTGTGTGTGTGTGTGTGTGTGTGTACGTCTGTAATCGACATAACTCGAGAACCGTTCGCTCCCCTGACTCCACCCCCCCCACAGGGAGTGCAGTGCCCGGTGTTGAGTCCGTGGGATAGCCGGTTGTCCAGAACCAGCTCAAAAGCCTCTGCCCGGGACCTGGACAGGGCCCTAGATCTCCATATATGGAGCTGGCCTGTTCTGACATCACAATGATTTCTGACATCACAATGACGCTGATTCATGTAAAGGTGTGTGGATGTGTGTGTGTGAATGGGTGAATGTAATCATCAATCGTCAATCAAAATGTCATCACAGAACTCCACATACTGTATGGCCAGAAAAGGAATTCTGCATACAAAAATCATTGCATAAGTGGGTGTGCCATGCATTTACAATCATTCACGAGTATAGGCCCACCCCATCTCAAAATATGTTGTTTCAGGGAACCTCCCAGATCGCAGCGATGTGGGTTAAAAACGTTCGCTCTGAAATAATATATATTCAAAGACTTGCGCCACATTTTCACAAGTTTTCCCCCGAGAAAGCAGACGTACAAGCTCGTAGCGCGGCACTAAGAGCTTGTAGATCTGCTATTTTCCAATAGCTAAAGTAGGTCAGTAAAGGAGTCAAAGGAAAATACCCTCTTATGTAAGAGCTCAAGCTGAAGGCCAAAGATTAGGAAGAGAATGTGAGGGATTATAGCACTGCAGACTATTATTATGATATCACAGAACTCAATTACAGCCAATCACAAGGCAGGACCAGTGTGACATCACAGCACTGCATCATGCCACTGTCTCAGCTCCGGTTCTCCTTATTAAAACCCATTTTGACCTGAGATCAGATTCTAAAAATCAAAAATAGCTGTGAATCAAAAATAGCAGACCTACAAGCTCGTAGCGCGCCACTCGGTGGCGTGCTATGATCTGCTATTTTTCAATAGCTAAAGCATAACATGATGCTAACACCAAAAGGGGTTCCCGCCCAAAATGGGTTAAGGTTTGACTGTCAAGGTTTCAGCCCAAATTCCAAAGGGAAGACATCTGGTTGGCAGGTATCAATACACGTTTAGACCGACATGTTTGTGCCAGCATGGATTATTAGATTTATTTATTGATCGCCTCTTGTCTTGATTGTTTAAACATGACGTCATGGGCCGCTATGCTCGATAACAGGCTTGATAAGGCCCAGAGCTTATTGATACGAGGTACTGGATAAGCCCAAAGCTAATTTATACCGGGTACTGGATAAGCCCGAAGCTTATTGATACAAGGTACTCGATAAGCCCAAAGCTTATTGATACCAGGTTTTTTTTTTTAGTATCGGGTTTGGAGCTCCATCACTATTCAAGACCCACAGAATATTTGGCTCCACACTGGTCGACACGCTCTGAGAAAAAAAAGTGTCACCGTGACGCTCCGTTCTTTAGTTATTTGCAGTTGAATATAGCTTGTTCTTGCCAAAAACAACAACATAAAAACAAACAAGAGTTTTTTTTTTTTTTAATAAATCCATTAAGAGTAGATCGGACGGGGTTGGATTTGTTTTCCTCCCAGGTGTTATTATTCTCTGGAAGTCCTATAAGAGCAATCACAGGTTGGCCAAGAGCGCCCTCTATCGTAAATACTGAAAAACATCAACATACGAGTAGGAAACACAGACTATTCTGTGACTCTGGATTGCGGGCAGGCGGACAGATGGACGGACGGACAGACGGTCAGCTTCGCAGCACAAGCAGCAGAACACAACAAACCTGCATGCATGTGTGAGCGTCAAACACACTCTGCTAAAGTTATTTCATCTTCATCGTCATCATCATCATCATCATAAGGGAGAAGCAACTTGAAATAGTTGATCATCAAACGTGAGGACGAGCAGAGCATTTATTCCACCCCCCATCCCCCCCCCCCCCCCCCCCCTCTCTCTCTCTCTCTCTCTCTCTCTCTCTCTCTCTCTCTCTCTCTCTCTGGTATAGTTGTTCATTCACAAGCGGAGCTGTCCGGTGCTGAAGACAAGCGGAGCTGTCCGGTGCTAAAAACAAGCAGAGCTGTCCACGGTGCTAAAAACAAGCAGAGCTGTCACGGAGCTGAGAACAAGCGGAGCTGCGGTGCTGAGAACAAGCGGAGCTGTCCGCGGTGCTGAAACAAGCGGAGCTGTCCGCGGTGCTGAAACAAACGGAGCTGTCCGCGGTGCTGAAACAAACGGAGCTGTCCGCGGTGCTGAAACATGAGTGGTGCAGCTCAAAGTGCAGGAGCGGCTCAGAATGTTCGGAGATACTCCGATGATCCCAAGGTAAGCAATTTTTTCTTTCACCAACGCCTCGTCTTTTTAGCCTAAGTTGTTTGTGTTAACATGATCATTATTTGTTTGCATTCCTTTTGTATGTTCCCTATTGTTTTATTGCCGCTTCCACCTCCGTATGACGTAGTGCAGGGGTTCTCAACCTGTGGTTCGGGACCCTGGGGGTCCCTGAATGGTTTTGGGGGGTCCCCCAGATGACAGTGAAGTGATAATTTAAGGACTTGTAAGACCCTCAAAGAAAAGTATCAGTTTACTGTATCAAAATAAATCAACAAACTATGCTAAAAAAACATTGGCAAAATTGCCAAATAATATAAGAAAAGGAAAATAGCCAATCTACAGGCTCTACAGCTGTAGAGCTCTACAGCTCTACAGAGCCTGTAGATCTTCACAATATTGTAGAAATATTGTAGAATCTTCACAATATTTATCTGTGGAACAGAGTCAAACAAATTGGGGGTCATGGCCTGAAAAGGTTGAGAACCACTGACTTAGTGAACTGTTTCCCAAACAGTGGGGCAGTCGGAACCCGCTTGTGGGTCGCAGACCAATTTCCATGGGTCAAGTTTTGAGTAAAAAAAATCCTTTTCCATATATCTAAACAAAATTATGTATGTATTTTTCTAAAATGTTTTATTTGTTTGTTTAATAAAAGATGTAAAAGAAGGGTATACTTTTAAAAACAAACACGTGAATCTAAGACATTTCATAACGAATTAAGAAGTAGTGAAAATAGCAGATCTACAAGCTCACAACACGTCGCGACGCGTTGCGAGCTTGTGGATGGCCTATTTTTAGGGACGAACATTCATCCCGACCTATTCTCGGCGGTGGTGTTTCAGGTGGTGAGAGGAATTGAAGTTTGTAGTGTGTGGATTTGTCACCCAGGTCCAAGTATCCTATACGCTAAAACAACATGTTTTTAGTTGTTTCTTTGCTGCATCAGCTCAAGTACGTTGTGTGCGTTTGGAGACTGAGAGGTATCTGACCTCCAGGACTGTTGTCATCTCGTATGCAGCAGGCATGTCATTGATGGATACATTATATAACACTTGCATGACTGCAGTAAGGCCAGGTACCCCACAAGCTGACTTCAGGTCATGACTGTAGTAAGGCCAGGTACCACACAAGCTGACTTCAGGTCATGACTGTAGTAAGGCCAGGTACCACACAAGCTGACTTCAGGTCATGACTGCAGTAAGGCCAGGTACCACACAAGCTGACTTCAGGTCATGACTGCAGTAAGGCCAGGTACCACACAAGCTGACTTCAGGTCATGACTGTAGTAAGGCCAGGTACCACACAAGCTGACTTCAGGTCATGACTGCAGTAAGGCCAGGTACCAAACAAGCTGACTTCAGGTCATGACTGCAGTAAGGCCAGGTACCACACAAGCTGACTTCAGGTCATGACTGCAGTAAGGCCAGGTACCACACAAGCTGACTTCAGGTCATGACTGCAGTAAGGCCAGGTACCACACAAGCTGACTTCAGGTCATGACTGCAGTAAGGCCAGGTACCACACAAGTAGAGCCCTGCACGGGCCTAAAATATGGCCCGGGCCCGTGGAGTTAAGGGCCCTAAGCCCGTTGGTCAAGTCCAGAAAAGGCCCGGGCCCGAAAGCCTGCAAAGCCCGCTCGCGCGGTTTAGACCAGGTGAAATTCATTGCGCAAAATATTATAATGCATCTCGGGCTCGGCCCGCCCGGCCCGTGGCCCGTTGGGCAGTGACAATGTCGGCCCGGGCCCGGCCCGTTTTGACGGGCCGGGCCCGGGCCCCCGGCGGGTCCCGACGGGCTTGCAGGTCTCTACACACAAGCTGACTTCAGGTCATGACTGTAGTAAGGCCAGGTACCACACAAGCTGACTTCAGGTTGGCAACAAGCTTGGCACCATCATCTCCGCTCACAATCCTATCACTGCTATGCTGATGCCACACAACTGTTTCTATACTCCCCCCCCCCCCCCCCCTCTGCCACCCAAGTGAAAGAGCGCATCACTGCATGCCTGGCTGACATCTCACAATGGATGTCTTCCAACCACCTCAAGCTGAACCCAGACAAGACTGAACTTCTCTTCTTCCCAGCTGCCTGCCCTGCCCTTATGTGGGAGCTGACTATTTCCGTAGACAACGCCCTGGTATAGCGTATGGCAGGGCACAACTCTTTGAATATATATATTTCTTCAGAGGGAACGGTTTCAACTCTTTTTTTTGGGGGGGGGGGGGGGGGGTCGTCCCTGGAGCTACATATTTTCAGATGGGGGCTCCGTGGCCAAATACAGCACTGACATAGAAACATGAGGTTTTTCAGAAAACGTTTAGGATTTAGAAGAATTCTTTAGAATCTTGCAGGTCTCAGCCCTAAATGGGTTAATCATCAATGCATGAATAATTTAATCATCGATGGATAAATCATTCACGTGCGAGGGCGGGACAGATGGTTTGTGTGTTTGAGGAAAGTCTGTGTGAGTGCCACCCCCACACACCACCCCCGCCAGAACATCTTTGTCAATGATTCATGGGACTTTTGAAGACGGCCCGAGAAGAAGAAATGTGGCAACCGGTGCAATAGAATATGTAATAAGTTACATATATAGAACGCGTGTGGCCGCTCCACACGCGTTCTATCTATAAACATTGATGACTGAAATGATACACAGTGAGATATATAAGTATACAGTATGACATATATATATATATATATTTAAAAAGATCGATCATTATTTTTCATCAAGGTCAAAGGTCTTTTGGCGAATGATTGTGAGCTTCAGTTCCTGAGGGATCCTCACGGACCTCTACCATATTGCATATCGAACTATGGTCGCATTTACTATGAAAACCTGCATCTCCCGTCCGTCCGTCCGTCCGTCCATCAGCTTTTTAGTCACCCCACACCTCCATATATGGTCATGCCTCGTGACATAACACCTCCATATATGGTCACGTCTCGTGACATCACACCTCCATATATGGTCACGCCTCGTGACATCACGCCTCATACATGGCCATCTCCATATATATGAAGATCACGACACTGACCTCATCTAACCCTGGATATTAGCCATACATGGAGAAGCCTGGATCATCACCTAGATCTGCATAATGGAGCCGGCCACCAACTCGACATCTGACCTCAAACCCTTAGATTTCCATATATGGAGCTGACCTTTTCTCACATTCCATATGTTGATCTGACCTCATCAAACCCTGCATGTCCACTCAAGACATGCTCCATATACTGTATGGCCAGTGCATAATTCATAACAACAAAACCGTTATAGGTGAAGGCGCGCTCTACTCAGGGAGTCAAGTTGATAGTTTCTGTATAGCTGATGGGTGCAGATTATTGAAGATCAATGGAAAAAGGGAATTCATTCCATATGTTGATTAGACCCCCTGCCCCCCATGCCAAAGCGCCAGCGCTCGCCCAGCAGTCTGCTGTCACCCAGGCGGATGCGTGCACGCACCCTCATGGCGTCTTAACACCCATAACATACACTGGCCAGTTGTTCTTATAGTACACTAATAAAGTGACACGCAGCTTGCATCACATGCAGTCATATTCATAAAACACACACAAGGCAGCTGCTGTTTAAGATGGTACTCCTCCTGGGATAAATTAAAGTGCATGCGTGGCTTGCAGCGGACCCCCCCCCCCCCCCCCTCCCGACCCCCCCATTCACCACCCCTGCAGGGGGAGTGTGTGTCTGTGTGTGTGTGTGTGTGTGTGTGTGTGTGTGTGTGTGTGTGTGTGTGTGTGTGTGTGCGCGTGCGTACAGTATAGCTGCCCTAAGCACATGCATTTAACAGTATAGTTACTAGTTCACATTACTTGTTTGTATCGGTATCGGTCTTGAGAAGCAGGACGCGGTCGATATATCGGTACCGGTTTGAAAAAATATAAATAAAACAATTTTGTCATCGGAGATGTAGTGGAGTAGAAGTAAAAGTACTCGAAATCGGAAATACTGCATGTAAAGTACAAATACCTCAAAATTGTAATCATAAGTTAGGTATAAGTAAATGTACTTAAGTTACTCTGAGTGACATCCATGACCTTGGCCAGTGCCGTATTGTGTGTTATCTAACCAGTGGCAGATATGCGTGTGTGTGTGTGCGTGCATGTGTGTGTGTGTGCACGCTCATGCGTGCATGTGTGCATGCGTCTGTGTGTGTGCGCATACGTGTGCACGCGTGCGTGCAGCTACGTGTGTGCGTGTGCATGCATGTGTGTATGCGTGCGTGTGTGTGCGCTGTATCGTTCATAATGTTCTTAGAGGATGGTTGTGGAAAAGGCGAGGTGAAAAGCAAACCCTGACGTGGACTCTTCCATTAATACACGGATGTTGATATCCAGTCCTAGTCACTTTATAGGACAGCGCTGCTCAACCAGTGGTCCGGGGACCAACTAGTGGTCCTCGAGGGGGTTCCGGGCGGTCCCCAAGCTAAATAATGGGAGAGTTAGTTGGTAACCATATGGACCCTTATTGGATCTTTAACTGTTTGAAATTAAACCAAATGGACTTGGTTTAATTTTAGACTCTCACGTGACCAATATGAAGATAATTATGATATATTTTACTAATGAGTATTAGTGAGGACCAATTGACCTATAGCTAAGCCCCTCCCCAAACTGCTATGGTCCAATCACAGCTAAGCATAACATGGGTTAGACAAACCTCTCCACCAATAGTTTTTCTATATGATAAAACATTGTTTAAAAAAATAAATGTCAATTTTCCAGTGCATATGGCAGGCCTTGGCATTTGGAAGAGATGATTTACATTGGAATTAATGAGCCTGGCTGGAAAGTGTCCAAGTGGGAGTGTCTAAGTGGGAGAGGCTGGGTCTTAGCTATAGGTGAATTATAATGGAGATAATTATATAATCTATATGTTTTGCACTCCGTCCATGTGTCCGTCCGTCTGTCCGTCTGTCCGTTACCAGCTAATCTCCGTTGGCCCGATCCATGCAAAACTGTGCACACACACTCCCTGGATGAGCGATGAACCTCTGCCCCAGATATTCCTCAACTGCCTGTTATAGCACCACCATGAGCCCGATTTAGGCAAAAAATGTTTCTGTAGTTTACTCGTACACATTTTATCCATACAACACGCAATTCGGTATACACTATCTCCATGGTCATGTGATCAACACGGATCTGCACAATTTCCCATCTTCAATCCATCCTGATTGGCTAAGATTGGCTTCCAAAGCTCACGATTGGTTCGTTTCGAACAAAATGCCACAAATCACAAACACAGTGTGCAATTTCCTTGAAATTATACAGACACATTTCCATTAGACCAAGGACGACATGCCACTATTTGTTTTCCAAATCAGCCTCACGATGAGGCTCCAGATAGCCTAGAAAATACATTTGATAACTGATATGAACAGGGTCCATTATGCGCAGCAACAAACATGTATGGACCCCATGCTTCTAGAAAGCCTGGTGTTTCAATCACTGCACAGGTTGAGGTTCACAACATTTCTACTGTTATTTCAAATAGAGTGTCCAACACAAGGAGTGGTCTGCAGAGAGAATGCTGTTTGGTTACTGTACCTCACAGGCATCACAGCCCCCAAAAATGTGATAACAAGTTTAACCTTGCCTTGTTTAACATCAGGTCACTAACAAATAAGTCCTCCTCTGTAAATGATATCATCTGTAAAGAGAAGCTAGATATAATCTTTCTAACAGAGACATGGCTTGGCTCGGATGGAGCTGTTCTCCTAGCGCCAGCCTGTCCCGCAAACTACAGTTTCATTCACTCTGTTCGCGAAGCTAAGAAAGGAGGTGGACTGGCAATATTTTTTTCAGACACGTTAAAATTCAAGGCTCTGACCCTTGGCAGCTTTGCGCTTTGGGCTTGTACATCTGTGTTTTTCCCGCAGTTAGTTGAGAGGCAGAGCACAAACGAAACTGTCAACACAGAGAGCGCTCTGTAGTCTCTGCACTGCAGTCAGCAGCACAGAGACGCCTGTAATATGATAGACTCACGGAGCTGCGAGACTTTTCACTGATCACTTTTCACTGATCACATAAGTTGACAATAATGCCATAACGCAGGTAACACTCGCACAATAACTATAAGGCCGTTATGGAATGGGGAAATGTAAAGCGTTAGGTTACAAGTTACTGCAAACAGTAGTTACGTTATGTAACGTAACGCGATGTAAGGGCGTTAGTCACAACACTGGTGATCAAGACGAGACTGTTGAATTTCTCAGATTCTACACTGATTGGCTAAGATTGCCTTCATATAGTATACGGATGTCTACGAACATACGCGTATTTAGCACCTTTAGGTACCGATAGCCTATAGCTACGTTTATAGACGTAGATAGCAGCGAAAAAGTTAATCCCTTTGCACGCCGGAGCGACTGACCTTTTTGCGATGACGTCATCAAAACGCGTCTCATATCCCATCTTGACCGGTGGATTGCCTGTATGACTTAAAACTGATTAAAAACGTGGATTAAACACTGAAAACATAACTCAGGCAACTTGCGAAATCCTGGGAAAGTGTTCTACAATAAATTTACTTGAGCAACTCGTGAGTAGTCAAAGTGTTAAGTAAAACAACTGAGTGCTTTTCGACCCAACTGATGACGGGGATTAGAGACACTTTGGAGACGTTGTATCTGTGTCGTCCTCTCAGGAAGCAGAGCAGTTTGGGTTGGAGATAAAAAGGTAGCGAGAGTGAAAGCCGACAGGATACTGAGCTAAAGGAAGAAAACAGATGAAATATGTTAACAATGAAGTGCTTGTCATCACGGCTGTGTTAAAATAGAACAACGCTTTGTCTGCCCAGCGCTTCTAAGAACAGAGAGAGAGAGAGAGAGAGAGAGAGAGAGAGAGAGAGAGATGATCACGACCCCACATTGCACCAAACTTTCCTTATATGCATAAACACGTACAGTCTCTGTGTCCTGTGATCCCCAAATCATTATTTTTTATAATATATTTTTATAATATTATTATAATGATGACGACTTACATACGTTTATTTTATTTCATTAAGGATCCCCATTAGTCTACTCTACACCGTAGTGGAGAATTCTTCCTGGGGTCAAGGCAAATCAATCACAATGCAAATCATAAAATACAGTACAGCATGATCCATGTTTCAGAACAAACACACAAACCAAATTTATAACGGTAAAATTAAAATTAAATAAATAAAACTGATTTGTCAGTCTGAAAATATAATAAGAACCTAATTTAATATAATTTCCATTCTGATTATTGCTGCCTTGAGTTTCCTTTTGAGACCATTTAGAACTAGAACATCATGTGTTCAGAAGTAGTGCACTCATAAGAATGCAGTCTGTTCACAACATGTCGTAGTGCCATAATTGCCCACCACCGTATCCTATCTTATACATTACATGTATGCAGGCGGGTAGGCGGGCAGGCGGGCAGGAGGGCAGGAGGGCAGGAGGGCAGGCGAGCAGGCGGGCATGTACTGAATGTAAACTCCTCTCACGACGACATTAGCACGGCTCTGGGCCACAGATGTGTCCATACTGGCTGTGCCAAGTGTTTGTCATCCATGCGTGAAATAATCGTTCTGGATTGACACCAAGTTCCACAGTTCACATGAGAGGAAAGGCTTTGAAGCAGGCTGATGGTCACCAGGGATGGGAGATCAATCGGTCAACACGTCGCTATATCGACCGATATTGGCCTTAAACCATTTAGACCTGAGGCCGATTCTAAAAGAAAATGGATTCTAAAAGAAAATGGATTCTAAATCCTAGCAGTTTTCTGAAATGTCAGTTGGTTCTCAACCTTTTCCATGTCAATGACCCCAGGCACCCCCAGAAGCACAGATTTGAGTTAAAAATGTTCGCTGTGAAAGAATACATATTCAAAGATTTGCACCACATTTTGATGATTAAAAAAAAAAGAAAATGCAGATCTACAAGCTCGTAGCGTGGCACCTTGTAGATCGGACAGGACAATATTGATAGGCGATTCGTGAAAAAGAAGGAAAAAAAAGTTTGAACCTACTAAAATACCCGCATTAGAGGGGTGGGGAAAATGGAGAACAGGGGGGCATCTATGACACAATTCAAGGCCAACATGTATGTTGAGACAGGATTATAGGCTGATTCAGGGTACATGTATGTTGTTAGGACAGGATTATAGGCTGATTCAGGGTACTGTACATGTATGTTGTTAGGACAGGATTATAGGATGATTCAGGGTGGTTCATCTTCAATCTTAAAGTGGTCGAGTTATAGCTGATACTGAACAAACAATGATAGTAGGGGTGCACGGTTATGAAATTATGACCGATATCCGATCTCCGATTATTTGCAGGGTCATATATCTGCCGATACCGATTCTGACCGATTCCAATATTATACAGAGGAACACAATTGAAAAAATCCTATAGGGCCCAATTTGCCTTATTGGCCCAAAGCATGTTAATAAAGTATTAAATCAATACAACAAAATAGCCGAAACTCTTTTCCTTGTGTCTGTTTTCACAACTGAATACTGAATGAGAGGAGTACACAAATTAAAAATTTCATCATATTTGATTTGGCTTTTGTTCTAGACTAGAGGTACAGCCCACTTTGATTCATATTGAACTCATTGTTGATTTTTTTTACAATTCAACTATTTTTCGCTGGTGAAAACCGATTAAATAATCTGTATTATTTTGAGATCGCTCCGATACCGATATGGCATTTATATGGCCGATATGGCCTGTTCCGATCATGCTACCGATTAACAGTGCATCCCTAAATGATAGTTATTTATTTTTTATATAAAATACGTATTTGTACCAACACACATCACTGACCCGACACCTTTGATTCCTAATGTATTTTAGTAAACAAGTTCAGATTCTCTATGATTTCAGACGAACACATGCAGACCACCATGCAGTCCATTAGGCCATGATGTGATGCCATGTGGATGCTGTGAGTTCATTTCATGCTTCTGCCTCTGACATTTAAGGCAAAGCAGCACACATTCTTTATTCTCTCCCTGTTCTGTTGCACAGTGACACCATAAAAGCCGGTGGGGTGTGTGTGTGTGTGTGTGTGTGTGTGTGTGTGTGTGTGTGTGTGTGTGTGTGTGCGAGCGCCCGTGCGCGAAACTGAAAATCATAGAGAACATGCCCTTTGTTTTTTCAGTCTTTTTTAATAGCATAAGACTAATGGGTGAATATGAAAATAATCTCTGCCAAATATATATTGGCCCGGGTAGCCTATATATATATATATATATATATATATATATATATATATATATACATACAGTATGTCCGTACCAGTTCTATGCCCTATTAGAATATGCAACGTGTTGTAAGCTTATTGAGCATCAAAGTCTGACGTCACTTTCAGTAGAGGGCACCAGTACACAGGTTCATTTATTTTTTTATTTGCATTGAAAGGTCGCTTCATATAAGAACTGTGTTTGAAAAATAAACCGATCATCCCGGCCTTTCTGTCAGGGGGGTGGCTGTGCGTCGTTAATGATTCATATTTGATACAGCCAGTTTCTGGAGAAAATGGAATTAATTTGGCCGCAAAAGCCTTGAAACTACATATGAAAGCAATGTCGCTGCTAATATACGTCATGCCCAGCTGTCAACACATTGCATTCCTGAGATTCCTCGTTGACGTAAGCGCAGCTGGCAGTGACTCGACTCGTACTAACCACGAAACATTAAATATCATTAAATAATTTAATAACATTAAATATCAATACAATTATTTAAAAAACTGAATTAACATGTCAGTTTCTGTTGTGCGACGGGCAGCTGCAGCCACCCCGCCTACCCGGAAATGTAGTCTCTGGGTTGTTTGACTCGTTTCTAGCGCCTATTGTGTTACTCTTTGGTAGTTTGTACATTTCCACCTTCAGTCGATGCTTCATATCCATGTGAGTGAAAAGGCTGGGATGATCGGTTTATTTTTCAAACAGTTCTTATATGAAGAGAATGCAAATACAAAGTACATGAACCTGTGGACTGGCGTCCTCTACTGACAATGACGTCAGGACTTCGGTGCTCTATAGATCTTCTACTTTAACATTTTTAACACTACACCGTTGTGCATCAAAGTGTAATTTAACACATAAGTGATAAATAAGGATAATCAATTAATTATTAAATCTACAACTCACTACTGTAGCATATGTGACCAAATACAGCAAAAAGGCCCTCAACTCTACTTTTCCATTTTTCAGATTTTTACAGATTATTAAAGTACAGAATGTAAGCTTTCATATGATGTATCATTCAATGAAATTGGAGGAGATATAACCATTTTAAAATGACTGGGGCCTTTCACCCAAAGCTGAGAAAAGCCCTTTTCAATATTCACAACATTTTATCACCTTAGAGCTGGACAGAAGTGGGTGTGACAATGGGAGGGACAAGGGACAATAGGACGTTTTAGCTGTCAACAGTGCAACACTAGAAACACTGACATGTTTAAGCCAGTAGAACAAACAATGCAATTTGTAAGGTGCCCCAATAAACCCTTTTGAAAGTACTAAGTATTAAATACTACGTATAAGTATTCAAGTATTAAATACTAAGTTAAGTGTTCAATTTAACTTATACACTACCTGGTTGTAAATAGCTGCAGTACACAATTGTATGCAGGTCTACTTTAAGCAATCAAAGTCAGACAATTGACCCAGTATTTTAAATAAATAAAACCGACGCATCATGATGATCATGATGTTGTCGCTCTACGCTTGTAGATTTGCTATTTTAATAAACAGATCTGTCCACATGCAGTCACAATGCCTGGTTTCTATTTAGTGTGCAAGGCTTACATCCGGTCTAAAGCCCACCCACTGTATGCGCTGATTTATATACACAATACATACACGATCCGTATCCTCCCCTCACCGGATGTTGAATTAACAGTACTAACGGCCGTATTTGAAAAGACGTATCAATCTATTACACAATAAACCGATTTCCCGACATTTCCTTTTCACTTGATACCGTTTCGTAGAGAGGGCCTACACAAATATACCAAATGAAAGCCCCAATTCCGTAGTTTACATAGTATTTTGAATTTCTTTAAATGAGCAAAAAATGAGCGAGTTATGATTTAAAGAAAAGACGAGTGATCGTGGCTCTTTGCGGGTGGAGGAAAAAAACAACAAAGAACACTTGACACACGACACACAGACAGCTAGCTAACTAGGCTAGCTAGCTTCTAGCCTGTTGTGTGTTGCTTCCAGGCTGGGAAGCGTATTTGAGCGAGTAGCTACGTGGTTTTGTTTATTTTCTGTAAAGTATAACCCAAATGCTCCTCCATACTATATAACCATGTAGAATACTTCTGTGTTTACAAACACAAGCACGCTAATGGGCGGTGATCAGAGCGTGAAACCTGAGGACAAAGAGATTCCAGGACCAATCGAAAACAACATGCAAATATCGGAACTGCGCTTCTCTGATCCCAAAAACAATTATATGGAGATAACAGTGTGCATAACTGCAGTGTATATAATTATTGAGATAACAGCGTCCATTCCTAGCGACAGGATGGTAGGCCTAGAATGTGGTAAATATATTGTGGCGAAATCTGACTTTGACTGTGTAAAATAATGTTTTATACTTTCCAGATGTGCTCCAGGTGTAAATGATGGGCAAAGTGCGTTGTTAAGCATGCATGGTTAGTGTGTGAAGTCACTGACATCACGTCAGGCCACAGCTTATCAGGCTATATAAGATAAGAAGATGACTCTCACTTCACTTTGAGAGAGGCAACTTTAACGTCTGTGTGAGGGTTTAGAGAGAAGACAGAGTGGCAGAGGCAATTCGGACAGACACGACAGACACGACAGGAGAGATGCTTTGCACAGGAAAGAAAATCCACATCTGTAAAGAGTGTGGCAAGAGTTTCAGTCTGTCGCGCAACTTGAAGCGTCACCTGCGTATCCACACGGGAGAAAAACCCTTCCACTGTGCACATTGTGGCAAGAGTTTTACTCATTAGAGTCAGCTGAGAGTTCACCTGCGTATCCACACAGGAGAAAAACCCTTCCACTGTCAACGCTGTGGAAAGAGTTTTGGGTCGCTGGCTAATCTACACAGACACCAGCGTATCCACACTGGAGAAAGGCCTTTCCACTGCGAACAATGTCACAAGAGCTTCAACCAGACCGATCACCTGAAGATACACCAGCGTATCCACACTGGAGAGAGGCCTTTCCACTGCGAACAATGTCACAAGAGCTTCAACCAGACCGATCACCAGTGTTGTGACTAACGCCCTTACATCGCGTTACGTTACATAACGTAATTACTATTTGCAGTAACTTGTAACCTAACGCTTTACATTCCCCATTCCATAACGGCCTTATAGTTGTTGCGCGAGCGTTACCCACGTTATGGCGTTATGTCAACTTATGTGATCAGTGAAAAAAGTCTCGCCATGCAGCTCCGTGAGTCTATCATACAAGCGTCTCTGTGCTGCTGAAGTGAAGGGGCCGGGGGCAAATAAAGTTGTGAATCGATATAATTCAACTAAACTGCGGGAGAAACACAGATGTACAAGCCCAACACGCTGGGCATTGCGACGGGTAGATAACTTGTAGATCTGCTACTTCCAGCGCAGGAAGGGCGCATGCTTTTGACGCTCTTTAACTATGCATTCAGCAGCCAGTGACAGACTCACAACACAGAAGTTGACAGAACACACGCGCACTGCAGCAGACGGAATGCACAGGCAGATCCGACACAAATTTATTGCACACATCTGTGCTTTGCCTTTCATCCACGCTTCCATAGCCTTTTAAATTTATTTCCCATCCACGGGCACAAGCAACGTGATATCAGCAGCTCCAGCTTCCATCCGATCTGTGGTGGTGTTCTGCAGTGTTGACGAGGGAAGCTACTAGCTAGCATGGGAGCTAACGTTAGTTTCACTATGTACTTTCCATCCCCTTCCCCAGAGGGGACTGTATCGTTGCGTCTGCCCGTGTTTAATGGTCAGGGTTTCAGGCAGGTTTCAGGCAGACCTGTCAAAACGATGCACTTCCCAAAACAGACAAAAAGAGACATGCCACCACCTTAGAGTATACAGTAGGCCACCACCTATAAATTCAAACCCACCTCTGGAATATTGCTATCTCATTCCACAGTTTTTATCTAATAAAGTTGTTTTTATTTGTTTTCTCATGTTCTCCTTGAAAAGTGTCTTTAGTACTCAGAGAAGCTTTATATAAATAATATTATCACTATTATTATTACTACTTGTTTTATTGCCTGCTTATGTAGAAAAAAAGCTCACTGCTCAGGTCAAATAGGCCTATTGATATGCGATTAAAATGTGATTAATTGAGATGAAATCATCCCAAAGCCTCCAATTAATTAGATGTTTTTTAATGAAGTCCCAAGTCTCCCAACCCTATTCTTTATAGATCTAGCTTCAAAACAAAAGTTCCTATATTCGGTATTCGGTTTCGGCCGTTTTTTATATATATATTTTTTTTAAGTAAAGTAAAGTAAAGTAAAGTAGTTACTTTCATAATTTAATGTAAAGTAAAGTAACAAATTACTTTTTTAGATAAGTAACGATAACTATAATTCCTTACTTTTTAAAAGTAACTTCCCCAACACTGCCGATCACCTGAAGATACACCAACGTATCCACACGGGAGAAAAACCCTTCCACTGCAAACAATGTCACAAGAGTTTCAGAGATAAAAGTGCTCTGAGAAAACACCAGGGTATCCACGCCGGAGACAACTCTTTCCCACTGCAAGCAATGTGACAGGAGTTTCACTTGGTTATGTAATCTGAAGTGAAAACAGAGTGTCCACAGTCCACACTCCGGAGAGAACTCTGTCCACTGTGAACAATGTGACGTGAGTTTCACTTGGTTATGTAATCTGAAGTGAAAACAGAGTGTCCACAGTCCACACTCCGGAGAGAACTCTGTCCACTGTGAACAATGTGACGTGAGTTTCACTTGGTTATGTAATCTGAAGTGAAAACAGAGTGTCCACAGTCCACACTCCGGAGAGAACTCTGTCCACTGTGAACAATGTGACGTGAGTTTCAGTGTGTCAAAGAGACAGCAGCACACGCAGACTGTAGAATGAAGCAACAGAAAGAAGGCCTACAAGCTTGCCATGCGCCACGTCCTCCCCACACGTCATGAGAGTTTGTTGGGCGACTAATTCTCTGGCACACGAAATTAATCGTCCCCTATAGCTCACAATATCGAAACATTCCCACCGGTTTGAAGTGAGGGATATTAAAGTCTAACTCATGTTGTTTAGGTGATGTAATGGTGATGTAAAACCAACGGTGTCAAAACAAACATTAAATTCTCTTTATTGTTAATGGGATTTAATGTTTGTGTTAGTGACTAAACAAACATTAATTTCTCTTTGTCAATGGTGTTTTTAAAACAAACATTTACCTAAACACAAACATTAAACCTGTATAGGCCCTCAAGAATCACACCTATGTGAAGTGAGGGGCGCTCTTATCATCTTACAACATCGAGGACAAAACAAACATGGTCAAAACAAACATTAAACTGTTCATTGTTAATGGCATTTAATGTTTGTGTTAGTGACAAAACAAACATTAAACTCTGTTCATTGTTAATGGCATTTAATGTTTGTGTTAGTGACAAAACAAACATTAAACTCTGTTCATTGTTAATGGCATTTAATGTCTGTGTTAGTGACAAAACAAACATTAGACTCTGCCCATTGTCAATGGCGTTTTTTATGTTTAATGTGTGACAAAACAAACATTAAATGTTTTTAATGTTTGTTTAAGGAAAAACAAACAACCTGTACCCTCAACAAACGTGGGCTTTCAATCGACTCAAGGCCCGGGCACTGCACTTCCTGTGATGGTGTGGAACACATGTGTCGAATATGATGTCGGTGGTTCTCGAGTTACGTGGATCACATACATGCGTACATTAATACACATGTACAGAGAGTCGGTGCATTCGTCTGAAAACGAAACAAATTAATACTAGAATAAAGTTTTCTCATCTAAGTGTGACGTAACAAACTCCATATTTGGGCATGGTCGATCTAGAGCTCCATATGGAGTCGGTAGAGACATCTAGTGCTGACATCATGCTATAATATGTATAGAGTTATATATACTCGATATGTGGACGGATATATAGCCGACTTATCAGTGATGTCATGAGCATCCATAGCTAAGCACTATAAGAAGGCTGGCCGGCACCTTTTGAGTTAATCTAAGGACAGAAGCTTTGAGATCAATCGACCAGCTTAGGTCGGTGCATGTGACCGAGACACTGCGCGAGATGGAGGACACCTGTCTCCAGGTGCTGCTGGCCTCCGGCCTGGCCGTGCTCTCTCACCCCTTCATGTACACCAAGGTCCTGGTGCAGGTCGGATTCGAGCCCCTGCCCCCGTCCCTGGGCAGGAGCATATTCGGCAGACGGGAGTACCAGCTACCGGGACCGTTCGCCTACGCCAAGCACATCGTCAAGGTGGACGGTAAAGCGGGCCTGTTCAACGGACTGGCTCCCAGGCTGTGCGCCGGGACCATCGGCATCATCGTCCACGGTGGAGTCCTGCGGAGATGCCAAGAAGGAGACCTTAACGTAACGGGGGATCAGAGGCCAGATGACGGATCCCTGCTCCACGTGGTCAACGAGACGACCAAAGAGATGATCGCTCGTTCCTGCGCCACCGTCGTCGCGCACCCCTTCCACGTGATCACGTTGAGGTGTATGGTCCAGTTCATAGGACGAGAAACCAAATACAGCGGAGCGTTCGGTTCCATCCTAACGGTCTACAGAGAGGAAGGAATCCTGGGCTTCTTTGCCGGTTTGATTCCTCGTCTGCTGGGCGACGCCTTGTCCCTGTGGATCTGCAACCTGCTGGCTCACCTGGTCAAATCCTATACTACCCTCAATGATGATGATGATGATGATGATGATGATGATGCGATTGATGATGCGATTGATCGCATGGTACCACCGACCAAGACCCATGCCGTGACGGGAATATATGCCGGCATGCTCACGTATCCCTTCGAGTTGGTGTCAAATCTGATGGCTGTCAACAACTGCGGGCTGGCAGGAGGTCTGCCTCCCTACGCCTCTGTGTATCCCACCTGGGTGGACTGCTGGAGGCATTTAAATGCACAGGCCAGCATGAGCAGAGGCAACAGCTTATTCTTCCGGACTCTTCAAGCGGGAAAGACCTACGCCATCGACCAGAAGAGATGTGTGGAGTGTGTGGAGTGTGTGGTCTGAAGAGTGCAAACTGGATGTGGAAAAAAAGTGGACTGACGTGAAGTAAGCAACCGACTCGAGGCCCGGGCACCGCACCTCCTGTGATGGTGTGGAACGTGCGTGTCGAATTTGATGTCGGTGGTTCTCCGACATCAAATTCGACACGCACGTTACAGACATACAGTTACCTGCATTACAGACAGACATACATGCGTATGTACAGAGAGTGGGTGCATTTGTCTGAAAATGAAAAAAGTTAAAAGTAAAAACAAAATACAAAAATAAACATATCTAATCTAAAGCCCTAACCACACCAAATGGTCGAGACGGTTTTAGCGATATGTCCTGTTGCACATACGCCGTTCATCGTTAATGTTTAACCAGATGTTTAGTCAGAGACATCTCCGCCAGACGTTGTTTTGTTCATAACAGGAAGAGGGAATAAGGAGAAGACCACAGCGTTTCTGGATGCAGACAAACATTTTATTAGCAGATTATATACGTACTGATTGATAATATCGTAATTAAAAGATTCAGGTTAATCAAAGCAAAATAAAAAAATAAAATAAAAACAGGACAGGACGAGGACAGCCTCGTTAATTTAGCGTGGCGGCGGCGGGCCGTGGACACATGCCTTAAGAAATGTCGCTCACTGTATAACAAAATGAAGGAAAAACTTTCAATGCAATTAAAAAGCACTTGCTTTTTAACTGCACTTTGAGCACAGAGAACTTTATGAGCATGATACAATAAAAGCAGCCATGACCCACAACCGTGTGCCGACCCGCAGGTTGGGAAGCAGCGTTCTATCTAGACGATGTGGGCTTTCAATCGACTCAAGGCCCGGGCACTGCACTTCCTGTGATGGTGTGGAACACGTGTCGAATATGATGTCGGTGGTTCTCGAGTTACGTGGATCACATACATGCGTACATTAATACACACGTACAGAGAGTCGGTGCATTCGTCTGAAAACGAAACAAATTAATACTAGAATAAAGTTTTCTCATAAGTGTGACATCACAAACTCCATATTTGGGCATGGTCGATCTAGAGCTCCATATGGAGTCGGTAGAGACATCTAGTGCTGACATCATGCTATAATATGTATAGAGTTATATATAATAACTCGATATGTGGACGGATATATAGCCGACTTATCAGTGAGATGTCATGAGCATCCATAGCCAAGCACTATAAGAAGGCTGGCCGGCACCTTTTGAGTTCATCTAAGGACAGAAGCTTTGAGATCAATCGACCAGCTTAGGTCGGTGCATGTGACAGAGACACTGCGCGAGATGGAGGACACGTGTCGCCAGGTGCTGCTGGCCTCCGGCCTGGCCGTGCTCTCTCACCCCTTCATGTACACCAAGGTCCTGGTGCAGGTCGGATTCGAGCCCCTGCCCCCGTCCCTGGGCAGGAGCATATTCGGCAGACGGGAGTACCAGCTACCGGGACCGTTCGCCTACGCCAAGCACATCGTCAAGGTGGACGGTAAAGCGGGCCTGTTCAACGGACTGGCTCCCAGGCTGTGCGCCGGGACCATCGGCATCATCGTCCACGGTGGAGTCCTGCGGAGATGCCAAGAAGGAGACCTTAACGTAACGGGGGATCAGAGGCCAGAGGACGGATCCCTGCTCCACGTGGTCAACGAGACGACCAAAGAGATGATCGCTCGTTTCTGCGCCACCGTCGTCGCGCACCCCTTCCACGTGATCACGTTGAGGTGTATGGTCCAGTTCATAGGACGAGAAACCAAATACAGTGGAGCGTTCGGTTCCATCCTAACGGTCTACAGAGAGGAAGGAATCCAGGGCTTCTTTGCTGGTTTGATTCCTCGTCTGCTGGGCGACGCCTTGTCCCTGTGGATCTGCAACCTGCTGACTCACCTGGTCAACACCTATACTACCCTCAATGATGATGATGATGATGATGATGATGATGATGGTGATGATGATGGCCCGGTACCGATCAAGACCCATGCCGTGACGGGAATATATGCCGGCATGCTCACGTATCCCTTCGACTTGGTGTCAAATCTGATGGCTGTCAACAACTGCGGGCTGGCAGGAGGTCTGCCTCCCTACGCCTCTGTGTATCCCACCTGGGTGGACTGCTGGAGGCATTTAAATGCACAGGCCAGCATGAGCAGAGGCATCGGCTTATTCTTCCGGACGCTTCCAGCGGGAAAGACCTACGCCATCGACCAGAAGAGATGTGTGGAGTGTGTGGAGTGTGTGGTCTGAAGAGTGCAAACTGGATGTGGAAAAAAAGTGGACTGACGTGAAGTAAGCAACCGACTCGAGGCCCGGGCACCGCACCTCCTGTGATGGTGTGGAACGCGCGTGTCGAATTTGATGTCGGTGGTTCTCCGACATCAAATTCGACACGCACGTTACAGACATACAGTTACCTGCATTACAGACAGACATACATACATGCGTATGTACAGAGAGTGGGTGCATTTGTCTGAAAATGAAAAAAAGTTCAAAGTAAAAACTAAATACAAAAATAAACGTATCTAATCTTAAGCCCTAACCACACCAAATGGTCGAGACGGTTTTAGCGATATGTCCTGTTGCACATACGCCGTCCCTAGTGATTCAACTCATGGAATTCAACCGCCCCCAGACCACATCAAAGGGCCACCTTGCAACCGTTTGGACCCAAGAAGTTGCATGGTGACCCTTTGGTGTGGTTAGGGCTTTAGTCTGACATCACAAACGACATATTTGGGCATGGCTCATCTAGAGCACTATGGAGGATGAGGATATAGCTGACTCATCATAGTGACATCGGTGTGATTCATGAGCGTCCATAGCCAAGCACTATACAAAGGCTGTCGGTCACCTCTTTATCTCATCCAAGCACAGAAGCTTCGAGACCATAGACCAGCACCCACCCAGAGGACAAGAGAGACAGGGGACACGACAGGACAGACAGTGAGAGAGACAGAGGAAAAAGAACAGCCCCAACAGATCTACACTCTTTTCCCCCAATGTCTTGCACAGGAAGGAAAGTCCACATCTGTGAACACTGTGGCAAGAGTTTCAGGTTGGGCGACCTGAAGCGTCACGTGCGATATCCACACGGGAGAAAAACCCTTTCAGTGTGAACACTGTGGCAAGAGTTTCACTCAGTTGAGTCAGCTGAAAGTTCACCTGCGCATCCACACGGGAGAAAAACCCTTCCACTGTCAACGCTGTGGCAAGAGCTTCGGTACGCTGACTAGCCATGTCAGACACCAGCGTATCCACTCCGGAGAGAGGCCTTTCCACTGCGAACACTGTCACAAGAGCTTCAATCAGACCGATCACTGTCTAATCTACACAGACACCAGCGTATCCACACCGGAGAGAGGCCTTTCCACTGCGAACACTGTGACAGGAGCTTCAACCAGACCGATCACCTGAAGGTACATCAGCGTATCCACACGGGGAGAAACCTTTCCACTGAAAATGTTGTGACTAGAGTTTCAGTTATATAAGTACACTGGAAAAAAATAAACATCTGAAACTCACAATGTGACATGAGTTTAACTTTAAGTAACAAGAATTTCCCATGAGCCTATATGGTGCGCTCCAAATAAATGGAAAATAGCCTAAATAATAAAAATCACACGTGTGTGAAGTGAGGGGAGCTCTAATCATCATACATCATTTCATGAACAACTGAATGTATGGGATTGGTTAGCCGATATGCTCGTCTACTGTATATGGGCCATTCTACCGAATTGGTTCAAATTCAGAGTTGGAAATTGTGTGAAATGTGTATGCTATTTTGGAAGAACTTTGACCATATTCATGTTGCACCAGATCTAAAGGCACAGTCAATTATCATATTGTATTTTAATACTGTACTGGAATATCTTTCCTCTCCCAAAATGTGTCACTACCGAAACATAGACTTTTACCTTCGAATAAAGATACTTATTTTTTTCAATTACCCACTGTACAGACCATTTTTTAAGAATTTAGGTAGGTCGTTCCACAATTAACTACATTTAAATTGAAATTTTAACAATTATTTTTATGTTGAATTGTTGAGAGTAATCAAAATCAAAATGTCATTGTCAATGGCATTTAATGTTTGTGTTGCCACACATTTAAGTCATATTTGAGGAACATGTGACCTAATTTCTCCTTTCACTGTCAATAGCAAATATGAGACGTGTGGGGACAAAATATGTATATAAGAGGGGCCAGAGCCTTAGATATAGACAGAGTTACGCAAACTGCGTTCACTTCATGGGGCCAATCCAATGGCGACTCTCCTACATAGACTTCTATTGAGAATGGGGACAACCAACTGGGAAGTAGGCAGTCCTGGACCGGAAGTAGGCAGAAATGCATTGGACCCAGGCAACAGTTTAAAATAGCTCTTATTTGCACCGCCCTCGTTGTAAACAATGTATTTCCAACTCCAGCTTGTCTCAGTTCAGGCTGCATGAACAGCGCTCAAGCGCTCGGTTTCCGCCCCCTCAATATCGTAACTCTTCTATTAGATGATTCTTGGAGGCCCTTAAAAATATAAAAAAAAACACACCTGTGTGAAGTGAGGGGCCCTCTTTTCACCGTACATCATCATGGATCATCTCATACTGGCCAATCAGAATGCCTGTGTGGGGACAAAAGCTTTTTATCCCATTTTGGGCAGGAACCCCTTTTGGTGTTTTAAGCACTATGTTATACTTTAGCTATTGAAAAATAGCAGATCTACAAGCTCATAGCGTGGCACCGAGTGCCGCGCTACGAGCTTGTAGATATGCTATTTGTTTTTTTTGAAAATGTGTCGCAAATCTTTAAATATATACTTTCAGAGCGAACGTTTTTTACTCAAATCTTTGCGTCTGGGGGGTCCCTGGACCAACATATTTTCAGATGGGGGTTGGCAGCCTATAGAGATAATTCTGGAGGTCCTTCACATGAAAAAGGTTGAGAATGTGGAATGTGGACGAGCAAATCGACAATCATCATGATGATGTATGATGATAAGAGCGACCCTCTCACTTCACACAGGTGTGATTTTTCACGTCTATATTTTGAACATGTGACGGGGGCCGGCTTATATGAATGTTGTACCGGCTACGACGGAGCTCCGACGGTACCTGAGAAAGTGTGTTTTACAGTTGTTTTATTATTTCCTTGGTTGAATGTCGTTGGGGAAATAACCCAACTAAATGTAATAGTGACATTTTCAACTACCAACATGAATTATCCAGGTTCTTAGTATTATTAGCGGTAATAATTAGTCTTGCAAGATGCTGTTTGAATAATTTCCACACACAAATAGCCTATAAAACAAAACACAGCTTAACCAGATATCCTGCAGACTGAGACACATCTCTATCAGAAACATAATTGTTAAGTCATACTCTGTTCCACTCCAAAGGACATTAAGGAAACAACTCCAAGATTTCCAACTTTTTCATGTGTTGGCTTCAATTGTTGATTTGTTGGTTCGTAAAACAAAACAGAGAGACAAAGATTAACAACAATGCCAAACAACAAATGATAATTATTTTTAAACACTTAATAAAGTATTTTAAACAATTAAATGTATTTTAAGCAATCCAATGCCTTATGGACTTTTAAACTAATTTAGCAAAGTCATTTTAAGAACCATTTTAATTAAATATTTCAAATTACCCATCTAAACACTTGGAATAAAGAAATCAGATAATTAGCTGATCCTTGAGCTTGTAGCTCAGCTCTTTTCTAACTAGGTAATTTAAACCTTTGACACAGGGAAACATGAATTGTTCACATTTTAGTTAGTCTTTTAAATTCTTAAAGTAATTCATTTCTAACTGTCTTATTTTGTAAAGTTATACTTTTAGATTTTTCAAACACAAATGAAAGCTTCCAATCACAACATGAAATACTGCAATGTGGTCCTTCTCCAATCCAAACTGTAGCAGTTACTAAATATTAAATGCATTAGCCCATTAAAGCCAGATTTTAAACACATTAAGCAGTATTTCAAATATCACTGATTAAGACAAAATAATATCGCCGACCATTGGCGTCTTTGGACTTGGAACATGCCGAGTAGATCTTGCTTCTTGTCTCTGGTGTATAGTTTGTTTGAATGCTCCCTCCAGACTTTTCAGGTGTTCCAGCTCAGCCAAACGAGCTGCAATCTTGCTGGTGCACTCTGGGAGATGTAGTTACCAGAGTGTGATGTTGGACGATGCCTAGCAAACTCTCCACTTCTGAGTTTCGACCAAACAATAATCGTTATGTTTAATAAGATCTCATGCAGACTGACACACTCTATCAGAAACACCATCTTAGATTTTTTTACCACCCTAAAACACAGGGCCGTGCAGAGGGCACTGAGGGGGCTGGGGCTCAAACTCCAGAAAAGGGCACATGTAGCATGCACCGATCTTTGGGGGTGGTCTTTTTGTGGAGTACGTCCCTTGTGCAATTTCATGTCATTGGACAGTTTAATAAGCAATATGTTCTCATTAGTCTGAAACTAAAACTGACTGATGGCAGATTAAAAGATAATTCATTATGATAGTAGAATTATCATTACTTGTCAAATGTTCGTCTTGAAGGGCCAATGGCCCCCCACACAAGCCCTTTTTGGCCCCCACATAAGATCTTATTGCCCACCCACCCACACAAACCCTTATTGGCCCCCCACATAAGCCCTTATTTGCCCCCACACATAATCTCTTATTCCCCCCCCACAAGCCTTTATTGCCTGCTAAAACATGATCATCAGATATTATAATAGACAGTACTAATGAAGTACTGTCACCTCATAAACACATGACATAACAACCATACCAAGGGGTCTAATGAAGTACTGTCACATCATAAACACAGATAACAACCACACCAAGGGGTCTAATGAAGTACTGTACCTCATAAACACATGACATAACAACCACACCAAGGGGTCTAATGCAGTACTGTCACCTCATAAACACATGACATAACAACCACACCAAGGGGTCTAATGAAGTACTGTCACCTCATAAACATATGACAAAACGGAAACAAATATAATAATCACGGTACTTCATCGTTAATGTTTAACCAGATTTTTAGTCAGAGACATCTCCGCCAGACGTTGTTTTGTTCATAACAGGAAGAGGGAATAAGGAGAAGACCACAGCGTTTCTGGATGCAGACAAACATTTTATTAGCAGAGTATATACGTACTGATTGATAATATCGTAATTAAAAGATTCAGGTTAATCAAAGCAAAAAAAAAAACAGGACAGGACGAGGACAGCCTCGTTAATTTAGCGTGGCGGCGGCGGGCCGTGGACACATGCCTTAAGAAATGTCGCTCACTGTATAACAAAATGAAGGAAAAACTTTCAATGCAATTAAAAAGCACTTGCTTTTTAACTGCACTTTGAGCACAGAGAACTTTATGAGCATGATACAATAAAAGCAGCCATGACCCACAACCGTGTGCCGACCCGCAGGTTGGGAAGCAGCGTTCTATCTAGACGATGTCATCGTTGATGGTGAAGGCGTCGTCTGGCTCCACCCTGACGGTCCTGATGAGTACCGTCTTCCTCTCCACCACCTCCACCGCCTCGCCGTCTGCTGCTGGACCGCCGGAGCCATGCCTCATCACGCCGTTGCAGTGGCAGCATTTTTCCACTGCGCCGCTCTCGTCGCCGTTCTGTACGAGCCCGTTGCTGTTGTTCGCACTGGCACCGTTTGCGTCTTCTTCTTCTTCTTGGCCCTTGCTGCTGGCGCTGTGGTCGCTCTCTATGGGCACAGACACACCGACGCCGTTCCCTTCATGGCCGCCGGCTTTATTTGCGTCGCTGGCGCTCTCGTCCGATCCTGTGCCCGCGACTCCGTTCTTTGCATCGACACTCCCATCTCCGTTCTTTGCATCGACACTCCCACCTCCATTCTTTGCATTGACACTCCCACCTCCGTTATTTGCATTGACACTCCCACCTCCGTTATTTGCATTGACACTCCCACCTCCGTTTTTTGCATTGACACTTCCACCTCCGTTCTTTGCTGTGACACTCCCTTCTCCGCTCATTGCCGCAACACTTCCACCTCCGTTCATTGCCATGACACTTCCGCCTGCGGTGACTGTGGTGACTGTGGTGCTTCTGGCGATGACAGAGGCTCCCAGGGAGTTTCCCGCCAGAGACAGCTGGCTCACTGTGAGCCGCGAGTCTTCGCCTTCAATCAGCTTCCTGTACGTTATGATCTCGACCTCCAGCGCCATCTTGATGTTCAGGAGTTCCTGGTATTCGTGTAGGAGCTTGGCGGTCCTCTGCTTGGTGGACTTGAGCTCCGCCTGCAGCGCCTCGATTCGTGCTTTCAGGGCCTCGAGCTCCGCCCTGTGCCTCTCCTGCGTCTCGCGGAGTAGTGCTTCGTTGGCGTCATTCTTGGACTGCAGACCATCCAGTTCTTGCTCCTTATTCTGGATTTCCTTCTTCATGTTGTTCATCTCCTCCCGCGCGCTCCTGAGCTTGTCGACGTTCTTCGCCGACTTGTTGCCCATGTCCTCGAACTTGTTGCCGTACCAGGCGTCCATCTGCTGCAGGTTCTTGGCCGCGATGTCCTCATACTGCGTCTGGATCTGCTTGAGTGCCGACGAGAGGTCGGGAAGCGCGAAGGAGCTCTGGGACGTGGAAACAGCGTTGTAGATCTGCTGCATCAGCTCCTCGATCTCCTGCTTCTGCACGCTCTTGAGGAACTCCATCTCCACCTGCAGCTGCTCCAGCTGTTTCTCCAGGGTGATGCGGGCGGAGGTGGCACGGTCCACGTCTGGGCGCAGCGCCACCAGGTCCATCTCCGCCTGCTTCCTCTGCTCCAGGGCCTCCTCGTACTGCCGCCGGATCTCTTCCAGCTGAGCGGCCATGGCTTCCTTGGCGGCCACGGCCAAGTCACGCAGGGCCCTCGCCTGTAGGGAGCATGTCAACATTATTACACTCGCCTGTGGGATCATATGAAAATGTTTACACTCGCCTGTAGGGATCATAATGAACATTATTATACGTTTGTGAAAACCACTTGAACCCCCAGCATCCCTATTCTGGGGGATGAACCAAAAATAGTCAATCTATTGAGCCGATCTATAGAAGGTTCAAGTATTGAGGGTTCAAGTACAGAGGGTTCAAGTATATCAGGGTTCAAGTACAGAGGGTTCAAGTGGTGCTGAATTAGCAGCTGAACAAAAGCCAATCCATATAGTGTATAATGACAAAGGATAATGTCACGATAAATACAAATCCCCACAACCCAATATCAACGTGTGTTTTTTTTATCCTCAATAACCTTTCTTGTAACCACCGCACTCTGACTTATGGCGTGTTACCCGTGTTGCCACGCTATGAACTTGTAGGTCTGCTACTTTTGAAAAAATGTGAAAATGTGCCTCAAATCTTTGAATATAGATTATTACAGAGTGAACATTTTAACTCAAATCTTTGCTTCTGGGGAGGTCCCTGGAACAACATATTTTCAGATGGGGGTTGGCGGCCAATTACATATAATTTTTGGGGTCCTTGACCTGAAATATTGAGCACCATTAATACTAATACAGAAACATAAGGTTTTTCAGAAAACAGTTTGAAGACATTTTTGAGTGGTGCAACCACTCCAAGGAACAGCTTTGTCCCTATGGGACTATGGGACTATGTGACTATGGCCCTCATTTATCAACCGTGCGTACGCCAAAATATGGGCGCACGCCGAAATTACCGACATTTAACATTTCCGGCAAAGCTTGAAATTGAACTTGAGTAGGACAAATAGTCACGTCTGGTCGCGAGCTGGCGTACGCTGTTTTTCTGTTTTACACAAGCGGAGCAGCCTTGTCTGAACTGCTGAGAGGCTGTCACAGGCATCAAAACATATATGTATTCACTCCTAAAATGTTTATATAAAAGGTATGTATAATGTATATGGGCTACATGTAAAAAATAAATAAATAAAAATGTTAAGGAATACATGTGTCATATGAAATTAGTAGGAGATAAAATCGCGCAATTAAAAACAATGTTGCAAGAGATGCTTAAGCCATTTAAACAGTGTTTTGCATGAGCGCATACATGCGAGGATTTGGGCTGTCTGTGCTGAAATATTTCCATGACGGGACGTTGGAGAGTAGGCTATAGTGCAGCAGCTGCTGCAGCTCAGCTGCGGAGAGTCCCAACGTGCAGGTATAGCCTACTGTAGCCTAATCTACAGCATGAAGGCCGATGTCTTTCTTACGGTATGTGCAATATAATAAACCCGACGCGTCGCTCGAATGCCAAATGTACCGTGCCAGGCTCCCAGCGCAAGTGGGAACTGCATCGGAGATATAGGTATATTACCCAGCCAGCCCATGCACCAGCCACATGAGGCTATGGTTTTGGCTGCACATTCATATAACAGTGACTAACGACTGCGAGGCAATCTAAATAGACTGGCGAACGTCGGAACGTGCATGGTCAGTTGGTCACGGACGGACCACTGTGATAGAGAGAGACAGACAGACAGACAGGACAGGAGGAGCACCTGCAAAACAGCAGCGTGTGTGTGCCTATTTGTTATTTAATTATGGTTCACAGGTTCAGGTTTTCGTTCTAATAATTTAATATACAACTAACAACACACAGTGAAAGTTGCAAATACTATATAGCGATATGTGCGTGCGTGCGTGCGTGCGGGGGGTGAGGCGGGCAGCAAGGGAAGCGAAGCGAGAGGAGAAACAGACAGCTTTATTTTAATGTGTCATGTAGGTGCGTGCGTGCGTGCATGACAGCAAGGCAAGCGAGGTGAGAGTGAAACAGACAGGGTAGGCCTACAACTTTATTTAATTCATGCAGGTGTTCGTTCTTTATTTGTTTAACAACACACCAGTTAGTTGGGCTTGCAAGTTGCGTGTGCGTGCTGTGCGTGTGTATGAGAGAGGGGGGTGAGGCGGGCAGCAATTAAGGCACGGGAGAAACCTATTTTTTCATGTAACCATGGTTTCAGGAAACGTATTGCCGTTGTTCATGTCGCAAAAACGAGGGCGAGGCTTGATTTCTTAGGGCGTGCCAGATCAAATTCAGCCGTGACATTTATTAACGTGAGAACAAAATTAAGGAAGGATCAGCTGTTTGCGATCACTTTATAAATGCCGTGGCGACGTGGGTGTACTACGAAACCTGCACTCGAATCTGTGGCAGATTTTACACTCGATTGATAAATGAGGGCCTATGTTACTATGTTTGAAGTACCAATAGGGGGTGCTGTTGCACCACCCGCTTCAGACTGGTCTGATTTTTATTTTTATATTATTTGTTGTTTTGTCATGGCGGCCATCTCTACTCGCCTGCTCTGCGATCCTCAGGAGCTCTTTGAGCTGCTCCTCGTAGAGCCGCCTCATGCCCGTGGGCTTGACGTAGCGGTTGAGCAGCGCCTCGATGTCGGCCTCCAGCAGCGTGTTGTGCTGCTCCAGCGAGTGGACCTTCTCGATGTAGACGGCCAGGCGGTCGTTGAGCACCACCATCTCCTGCCGCTCACCGCTGCGCGTGCTCAGGAACTCGCGGTTCTCTGCGACGGCCGCGTCCAGGTCGACCATCGGGGCCGCGCCTTTCCCGAACGCGCTCGAAGAGCCGACGGCGACCACGATGGGGAGCCTGCTGCTGCTGCGGACGTTGCTGCTGGAGGCGGTGCGACTCGCTCTCCCTCCTCCTGCTGGCATGCTGTAGCTGGCGGAGCGGGCGCTCAGGCGGACGGGAGACGGACTGGACGCCCGCACTTTGACCGACATCAGGGACGAAGTGCTGCCGTGGAAGTGTCGGCGGTAAGAGGAGATCCTCTCCGGGCTGCAGCTCATGATGGACGGAGGATGGATGGCGGTGCTACGAGAGAAGGATGCTGGGCGGTGCAACGCTACGCTACGACAGAACGATGCTGGACGGGCTGGCTGGCTGTTCTGCCTTCCACCCGCATGCATTGGCCTTTATATATGGCCCCGCGGACGCCGGTGGAATGTGGGAACGCTCTGAGCCGCATGTCATCCAAACATCTCACACCTCCCCGTGAGAAACGGCAGTTATTTATGAGCTATAGCGGTTACCTTAATGACATCATGAGACTTTAACATTAGTGTTGATGTCACAGGAACATTATTACTGGTGTCTGCAGTTTTTATTTCGTTTTCTTTCTTTTCGTTTTTTTTCTGGCCTGCGGTTTGAAGATGTTTGATCAGCTGTCAGCTCGGCAGGTATCAGTGGTGGAAAGTATAACAGGTACATTTACTTATATGCTGTATTTAAGTACAATTTTGAGGTAGTTTTGATGGAGTATTTCCAAATTCCAATATACTTTTACTTCTACTCCACTACGGGTGCATATCTTTGATCCACCGGTGTGTCTTAACCGGCCACCCATGTGTCTTAGGCACAGAATAGTAAAAACTATGTATTGGGGTGAGCGTTAACCCAGACTGACACAACTCAGTTTTTCTCATAGCAGTCAGCTGTGCGCAGAGCCATCTAATATAAGAGTTGCGATATTGAGGGGCCAGGTCACATGGTCCATGTATATTCATGCGAGCCTGCAGACTGCAATGCACTCCACACACATGCATGCATGCGTAAACTCCCGGTTGTCCCCATTCGTTGTCCCCATTCACGGGGGGGACGGGGACGGGGGATCGACCCCCACAGTTTCATGAGGAGGGGGGATTATCCCCTCCAAATAAAAAAAGCCATGTACTGTGGCTACATGTGTTTTGCTGTGCTGGCAGTGTTTTGCCGTGAAATCTGCTAAAAAACGCGGAAAATCAGCGTAATTATGTGCAAAAGTGGGGGGCATATCCCCCCCCCCCCCCCTCCTCATGCAATTTTTCGCGCGCAGATAGCCCCCAAATATGTCCCCCCCCAGTTATAAAATCTGCACCCCTGGAAGTCAATGTAGGAGAGCCGCCATTGGACTGGCCCCATGAAGTGAACGGAGTTTGCGTAACTCCGTAGTCTGGTGACGGAGGAGGGGGTATCCTTTGGCCCGTTGTGGGAAAAAAAACAGATACGGGGGAGTAGAGGGGGCTCAGGGGTCGGGGGGGGGGGGACAGGGGACATGAGAAAATGACAACTTTATTAGACAAACTAGTAAAATAAGAATAAAACCAATAAAAAAACAGTACATGCATTGGATAAAGGCGCTATATAAATGCACCATTTACCATACGACGAGAGAGCCTGATTGATCAAAATGGTGTATTTGTGGGGATAAAACACATGCGACCCGATGTGGACAGAATAGTAAATCATGTTCTGGCCCGAGAGCCACTCAAAGTTGCAACTGGCCTGTCACAGCATGTTCCTTGTACAAGTGCACTGGCCAACGGCTGTGCACTAACGCAGTAAATCATCTGATACAAATACTACGCAAAGTAACAGTATGGTGGGAAAAGTACTCAATTGTTTTACTTAGGTAAAAGTACCAATACTTACCAATTTTTTAACTACTTCTACAAGTAAACGTACGGAATTGAAAATGTATTTGAGTAAAAGTACAAAAGTATCGGCATCAAAATGTACTTAAAGTAGGCCTACTAAAGGTAAAAGTACTCACATTGCAGAATGTCCCATTTCACAAGTTCAAAATGTGTACGTCTATTGAAAATAGCAGATCTACAAGTTCAAACTGTGTCGCGTTGCGACGCATTGTGAGCTTGTAGATCTGCTATTTTCAATGTATAGGGTTGAAGTGGTTAATGTATGTTTTCTAATCAAAATTAAAATAAGTAAACTAGTAACTAAAGTTTGCAAATGATTGTAGTGGAGTAAAAGCACACATTTTGGCTTCCGAGATGTAGTGGAGTAGAAGTAAAAGTACTGGAAATTGGAAATACTCAAGTAAAGTACAAATACCTCAAAATGTGTACTTAAGTACAGTACTTAAGTAAAAGTACTTTCCACCACTGCAAGTACCTGGAAGCGGTGCAGTACTAGAGTAGATGTTTTCAGCCTCCCACCGTGGTGTGACTAACGCAGTAAATAATGGGACAGCACGTCACGTCCAGACTCTAATGTGTTCACAGGCTGGTGGCACAGCGCTCGCAATAAAGCCGCTCCGCTTTGTCATCATATTATGACGTACAGTACGCGTACAGTAGCCTATGGGAGAGCCTCTTAACGGTCAGTGGTGTCAAGTAACTATAAGTACATTTACTTATTAAGTACTGTACGAGGTATTTGCGATGCGACACATAATTGTGAGTTTGTAAGATCTGCTATTTTCTGGAATTATTGCTACTTGAAATGGGACATTCTTCTGCACAATGAGTACTTTCTAACTGTTGGTTTTTGAAGCCAATACGTTTGTACTTTTACTCAAGCACATTTTGAATTCTGGACTTTTACTTGTAACAGAGTATTTATACAATGCAGAGTGAGAGAGAGAGAGAGAGAGAGAGAGAGAGAGAGAGAGAGAGAGAGAGAGAGAGAGAGAGAGAGAGAGAGAGAGATTCTGTTCTGTGTTCTGTTTCGCGTTATTATTGCTGAGAGTGAGGCACACGGGGAAGAGCAAAAAGGGGTTTAGATTAGAACAGAGAATGTCTGTCGCTGGGAAAAGAAACTCCTTCGTCTGTAAAACACACTTCTCTCAGAGTCACTTTGATTACTAATGATTGACAGGTGTTCCGTTCCATGCCTGCGTGGTGCGTGCCTGAAGATGTCGGTTGGACTGAGAGAGAGAGAGAGAGAGAGAGAGTGGTGGAAATTACGTTCCCAGACTCAGCCATATTCATATCTTGCTAAAGTGTATAAGCTCTGTATCTGGTTAATTGCAGGACAATGCAGGATTTCGGGGCCCGCTGGTTTTATCTTGACTGCCTGATCCCGCCCGCAGGTTATTTAAAATACCGCCCTCGGCCGCAACATTTGTGGGGTCCCGCTCCCGAAGCATGGCTCAACTGGAAATCTCTGCGTTGGAACTGTTACCCACGCAACCCGAATCTGGATAAGCGGTTGAAGATGGATGGATGCACGCTCCAATCAGTCCTTCTCTATCCCCTGTGATTCATTCATACTGAATGCTAATAAGTCAGCGCTACGGGGAAATGGGACGTGGGTCGTGGGGGGACGTCCTCTGGGATATTTATCTGTGAATTATACTCTCAATGAAAGGTGTTGGGGGGGGGGGGACTCTGTCAATAAGATGGATTTATTTATAACGTGGTTCTGACACGGAGAATCAAATTAAGATAAATGATTTAGGGAGGCAGGGGGGGTTGGGGGGGAGCCCAGAGGCTTTGATAGGTTGTTTCAGTGGTGGGAAAAAACTACAGAACAATTTGTAACTTCAGTAAAGATATCAATACTGGGCCTTTCTGTGTGGAGTTTGCATGTCCCTCACAAAAAACATGCAGTAATCCTGGTCTCTAAACTGCCTCACGCTGGCCAGCCGGGGCGCCTGAGAAGCATGAGGTCAGTCCGCTGCTCTCCCCAGGTTGGCAGAGGAAGTGTAGCGCCCAGGATTACATTAGATAATTGACACTGGGTGGAAAAAATGGGTTAAAATATCGTGGGATAAAAATTATAATTTAGAAAAAATATCAATACTGCAATGTAAAGATACTCCATTACAAGTACCAGAAGGTATTGGTATAAAAATGTACTTAAAGTACCAAAAGTAGAACGTATACTCATATGCAGAACGTCCCGTTTCGCAACTTTTCAAACATAAAAAAAATGCTTAAAAATCTTTTGAAAGTAGCAGATCTACAAGCTCACAACGCGTCGCGACGCAAGCTTGCTATTTTTCAAATAGCCGGAATGTTTATAGGCCTGAAGTGTTTAATGAATGCTTTGTGATAATAATCCAAATCTACAAAGTAACTAGTAACTGGAATAAAAGTACAATATTTGCCTCTGAAATGTATAGTAGTGGAGTAGAAGTAATGGTGTTGGAAATTAGAATGACCAAAGCACAAATACCTCAAAATTGTACTTAAGTACAGTACTAAGGTACTTAGTTTACTTTCCATCACTTTTTTTTGCCGCGCCAGTTGTTGACATTGTACAAACTCGGTACAAGAGTTGCTGCTTCTTCGCCTGGAAAGGAGCCAGCTTAGGTGGTTCGGGCATCTGGTTAGGATGCCTCTCAGGCGTCTCCCTAGGGAGGTCCTCGAGGCACGTCCCACTGGGAGGAGACCCCGGGGCAGACCAAGGACCAGATGGATGAATCACATCGACTCACTGGCCTTGGAACGTCTCGGGATCCCCCCAGGAGGAAGTCACTAATGTTGCTCTGGAGAGGTAAGTCTGGAGCTCTCTGGTGGAGCTGTTGCCCCCGTGACCCGACTACGGATAAGTGGTTGAAGATGGATGGATGGATGGATAGGCTGATTGATTGATTCATTGTAGCTCTATTCCTGCGTGGCTTCCTGTGTTCAGCCGGTGTGCATGGAAAGCGTTTTGGATAAAGTGACAGCTGCATGAATGGACCATTTAATTTAATTTAAAGTTTAATAGCACGTGATCTCATAGCAGGGTTATAATATTTAACTAAGCAGTCTGTCATATCCACGACCCCATGGGGAAATTATTGGCACTATTTCATAGGAATGTAAAAAAAAAAGAAAAAAACATATATACACAAGTTGCCAATTTCAGCCGATCTAATTTCTCTAAATAATGCTTATTCTGTGTTCTTAGGACACTACAAGGAAGAAAGAAAAATGAAATAGCAGATCTACAAGTTATATAAGTCTGTCTGTCTGTCTGTCTGTCTCACAGGACATAGATGTTGGACCTGATAGGAACTGGAAGGGGATTGGCATCTCTCTGCTGGTCATCGTCTTGGTGCTCTCTCTCATTGGTCTGTCCATCGTGCTGCTGTCTAAAGGTGAGCCTATCGCGTCGCTGCACATCACTGCTGTCTAAATAATTAAGGTGAGCCTATCGCGTCGCTGCACATCACTGCTGTCAAATTAAGGTGAGCCTATCGCGTCGCTGCACATCACTGCTGTCAAATTAAGGTGAGCCTATCGCGTCGCTGCACATCACTGTCTAAAAGGTGAGCCTGTATGTAACTCTGAGAGTGCACACACGGAACCAAATGGACGCATAATTACGTCTCTGTAACCCTGAGAGTGTATACGAATGGAACCAAATGGACCCTTACAGGTCTGTAACACGCTCCATATATGGTCAATACAGAATTAATTCCATACGTTGATCTGATCTCATCAAACCGTGCACACTCAAGACACTGCGCCTTGCTGCCACCCTTAGATCTCCATACGTGGAGCTGACCATATTCTGACATTCCACAGTCCACACATTGATCTGGCCTCATCAAACCCTGTACACTCTCGACACGCTCCATATATGGTCAGTACATAATTCATTCCATAATGTTGATCTGACCTCATCAAACCCTGTACACTCAAGACACACTCCATATATGGCCAGTATACAGAATTCATTCCATAATGTTGATCTGACCTCCCATGTCAAAGTGACCTCGCCCTTTAGGGCAAGGTCATGGTCACGGGCAAGGCCACCCTGAGGGTGTCGTAATAATAACAACATAATGTAATGTTTAGTTTTTTCCCCACAGATGACGGCTCTAAATCGGCTGGCTCCCACTTGACCTTGGACGACCTTTTCCAGAGACGTTTCCACGTGCATGATCCTGACGGCAGGTGGATCAGTGGTATGTAAAGTACCTACATTTACTGTAGCCTACTGTGTACTGTACCTAAGTACATTTTACTGTACTGTCTACTCTACTGTACCTAAGTACATTTACTGTACTGTGTGCTGTACATAAGTACATCTTTGTGGTATTTGTACTTTCTACTCCACTACATCTCGGATCCAAATGTTGTACTTATTTACTAACATATTTCTGAAACAAAAAAAAAGTTGAAAGAGTTTCTGTTGTTTGAGGTTAAATCCTGTAGTAGCCTTGCCGAGCCATGAGGCCTCATAGGTCAGGAGCCTATCTCCTGTTCCTGTATAGCGTGAGGCTAGTACACTCCCTGGACATGACGCTAGTATGTATCAACCCTTGAGTTGAGTCTTTGTTATGACCCGGCCCGGGATTGAACCCCGACCTCCCAGTCTCAGGGTGGAAACTCTAACCACAAGGCCACTGAGCTGGGAGTCAGATATAATAAACCTGGTTGGATCTTGGCCAGACCAGCTCAGATTGTAAAGCAGTGCAACATTCCTCACATTGATGCTGAATTACAGCATGTCTGAGCTCTGTTTTCAGAATGTCATACAGTGTTGATTTCGTTGATTAATACTATGACAAAAAATGCTCGTCGACTACCTTTTTTCGATGACGAAAACTAAATGGAAACTAAATGAAAACTAAGCTGTGATGACTAAAAAGATTATATTGACAATTCCGTCAACAAAAAAAAAATGGACCAACATGTTAGGAAGGGATTTAGTCAGTGGACAACACTTGGTTGCATGCTGAAAATCTACAAGCTCACAACGCGTCACGCTGCGACGCGTTGTGAGCTTGTAGATCAGCTATTTCCAGCAAGTGTAAAATCAGCCCTTACGATGGCATCAAGGCCCGCCAAAATACATTTCAGTCGACTAAATCAACTTTAGATTTAGTCGACTAAAATCTCATGATATTTAGTCGACTAAAACTAGACTAACACTAACATATTCGAGGTGACTAAAACTTGACTGAAACTAGATGAAAACTATTCAATAAAAGATTTGCTGTCAAAATCAACACTGGTGTCATATCTGTCTGTAATGTCCAGACATCTCCACCATCCAATCATAATAATGGATTGCATTTTTATAGCGCTTATATGCACTATGTGCTAACGCAAGGCGCTTCACAATGGTCCATTCATTCATACATTGGGAGGTGAAGCGGCGAACACTCAACGCCCATGACTGAGGGTTGTATGGGTTTTCGGACAGGAGGGGAAAAATAATAATAATTTCCAAAACAGATATCTGTTACTAGGCCTAAAAAATATGCCTGTGTCAGTTTGCTCATGCGCGTGGAGAGGGAAAGTAAAAGCCACTTTTCCGTGTGAAAATGTGCGGAAATGCGTGTGCACGTGCACCCCCTACTAAACGTTCGGCACCTCCTAGTGTAAACATCTTCCCGCGGGCCGCGGCCATGTTTGACAACGTGGCAACCACTGGAGGCAATGTGTGGGTTTTGATGTCTTGATTATTAGAAGTAACCTCTGTACCCACTACCCAGAGTCATTCAGGAAACTTATATTGCAGTATCTCTATAGATGTGTGTTCATGTGACCAAGAACACTAATCGGATATATCAGCCAACATTTCAATGTTGACCCAGGATCAGTGTCCAAAACACTGTGGGTCATGGACTAATTTTTACGGATCACGACTTGAGGAAAACAAATTATAAAAATATTTCCCCACTTCAAGAAATTCCATGAATAAAAATAATTTATTTTGCAACTCTCTCATCTCTCTCTCTCTCTCTCTCTCTCTCTCTCTCTCTCTCTCTCTCATATATTCAGATGAGGAGTTCATTTTTCGGAGTTGGGACGGAGATGTTGTGAAAGGCACCACGCAGAGCAACCACACACACATACTGCTGAAGAACACCACCTTTGTGAGTTTCGTTTACTCTCTGGAAACAGCCCCACCAGTATACCATACCGTATGTGAACAATTATGGAACGCCCTTCATGTGTCCATCTCTCCCCCATACGACCCACCTTCATTTTAATGGAACGAGGAAGGAACACCCTTCAGGTGTTCATCTCTCCCACAGCTCACCAACACCCTTCATGTATTGTATTGTATTGTATTGTATTGTATTGTATCGTTGGTCTCCCCCACAAACTCCTCCATAAGCTCCAACTGGTCCAGAAAGCTGCTGCCCGTATCATCACCAGGACCCCTGTCATCAGTCACATCATCAAACATTGTGCTACACCAACTCCACTGGCTTCCCATCAAACAACCGTATCGACTACAAGATCCTCCTCCACACATTCAAGGCCATTCATAACCTTGCCCCACCATGTATGCCTGTCTGACCTTATTCACATCGACATTCCGAAGTAGTCCTCCCAGCCCGTCTCTCCACCATTGGGTCCAGAGCCTTCAGCCGCTCTGCCCCTCATCTCTGGAACTCCCTCCCCCCTGATATTAGAAACATGGACTCAATCACCACATTCCAAACCCACTTCAAAACTCACCTGTTTAGGCAGGCATATGGCTGACCTCTGTTGTCTATCTGCTGCAAGTTGTACTGTAATTTCTTGCTTTTGCTTGTAACCGTGTTCTGTGTTAACTGTTTTTAACTTGTTGTATACAGCGACCTTGAATAAATTATATTATTATTCATTGTTACGTGTCCATCTCTCTCACAGCCCACCTTCAAGGCGACAAAGTTTGCGGTGTCTCCAGATCTGAACTTTGTGCTGCTGGGCTACGATGTCAAGCAGGTAAGCAGTGGCGGAAAGTAACTAAGTACATTTACTTAACTGCTGTATACGTAAGTACACTTTTGAGGTATTTGTGCTGCACACGTTCCACACCACCACAGGGAGTGCAGTGCCCGGTGTCGACTGTCGAGTCCGTCAGATAGCCGGTTGAGAGTTTGAATGAATGTAGAATTAACAGCTTAACACATTGATTGCTAGAGTTTTCTATTTGCTCAGGCTTGGTGGTGCTGAGCGATTAACATTGGGACTTCTGAACTTTTTCGGGGCCCACAGCGAGGGGCCTCTTATAGCGAGAATCACACCGCATAAATCAAAAGGAAGCCAAACTAGTCCACTTCAATTTTAAAAAAAAATTATGATTCTACCATCTTCCATTCTGGAGATATTGACCTTTTTCTAACACCTGCTTTTCGCAGCACGCTGCTCTTTTGAAAAAACAGCAGAGATATGGAAGGTTGAAGTTGACAGACATTGACAGACAGATATAAAAATGAACACAAATAATATCATATACATACTACACACTGAATGAAAGCCCTGAATGTCTACTTTTAGGAGGAAAACAAATACACATGGTCCCATGTATAGTGAATGAAAATCACACCCCTGTGAAGTGAGCAGTGCAATGTTGCGCAACATTGCACTGCTCACTTCACAGGGGTGTGATTTTCATTATTATTACAGTAGAAGTATTTTTCTTATGAAAGCAGAGAGTCTTCTGTTTCATACGGTATATAGTATGTACATTTCGCTATAGGCCTTATTTTGTGAATAATAGTTATTCTGGTCCATGCATTTTCTGAAATCCTCTCTGGTGGGCGCAAGCTGCATTCAATAGCCAATTACTGACAAACTATATTTGTATATATTTGTATATTTGTTTTCCTCCTAAAAGTAGACATTCAGGGCTTTCATTCAGTGTGTAGTATGTATATGATAATAATTTATTTATGTTTATATCTGCCTGTCAATCTCTGTGACTTTAAACCTTTATAACTCGCTATGATAACTTCATGAGGAAATGCTCACTTCACAGGGGTGTGATTTTTATTATTATTACAGTATTAGTTTTTTTCTTATGAAAGCAGAGGGTCTTCTGTTTCATACGGTATATAATATGTACATGTCGCTATAGGCCTTATTTTGTGAATAATAGTTGGACCTGAACAACTGCATTCAATAGCCTACTGACAAACTGTACATGGGATCAATATTATGTATTTGTTTTCCTCCTAAAAGTAGACAATTAGGGCTTTCATTCAGTGTGTAGTATGTATATGACAATAATTTATTTATGTTTATTTTTATATCTGCCTTCAGAACGATAGTATAACGGTGAGATGCGTTACTGGATCGGTGAGTTTAGTGGTTGAGGTTGACATGTCTGGACATGTTTGAGGAAAGAAGCACAGGAGAGAGAGATGATCAAATAACTGGCTGCTTTGTTGGACAACGCTATCTTCACTTTGTTTGGGCAAAGAAGCAGAGATCAGCGATGGAAAAGAGTTTTATCCACGGCAGATAAGTAATGACGTATTATCGAGGGACCGCCATGATCAACTAACTGCCTGGGACCGAGGCTACGTTGTCACCAGCCAATGCAGCCATCGCTATCCGTTGTGTGATTGTAGCCTTTTTATTCATTATAATTGCAGTGATAAGACCTATATCACAGCCGGGCGTCTCTCTCGATACCGTGGATATAGCCTACATCCACAATCACACAACGGATAGCGATGATGGCTGCATTGGCTGACGAAGACGTAGGCAGTAAGTTGATCATGGCGGTCCTTCGATAATACGTCATTACTTATCTGCCGTGGATATAAAGCTCTTTTCCATCGCTGATCGTGCTTCTTGCCCAAACAAACAAAGTGAAGACGCGATGGCGATACACACAACGGATAGCGATGGCTGGTGAAGACTGAAGACGTAGCCAGGCAGTTAGTTGATCATGGCGTGTGCCGTGTGCGTGTTGAAAACGTTATGAAATGGCGATCGTTGAAGATTATTCTTGGTTTATATACTGGCAGAGGGCAAATCGACACGACTGCGTTATATCTTTTTCCGAGAATGAGAGAGCGGTGCAAGGCGATTGCAAGGCGCAGTGTGGCCTGGGGCCAGTGGGGGGGGAACTCAAACTGCAATGCGATCCGGGCAGAAGAGACTCCCCCCACAAAGATTCCTCGGGAGAAACCATGTAGAAACAGGAGGGGAGGGGGAATCGAGTGTATTCACAGACACTAGACTACTACTAGAGTATGGGTAACTCCATTTTAGATGCCCTGACATCTGCGTTGGTCTATGCCGTTGCCGTGCAGACCCATACGTGTAATGGAGGCATTGGAGGAGGGAGCGTCTTCGCCACAGACAGACCTCTTTTCAGGAGGGAGGGGCTTTTTACTCCCGGATCACATATTGGAGCTTCCTGGAGACGATCGCTGTTATTTTCTTCGGTGTCCTGGAGCATAGGACGTTGATGTACAGTAAGCAATAAAAAAACGTATAAAACGTATACATACGCTTCGCGCGTACGGCGTTCGATATTAATAAAGCGTATGGATACGTTTCCAGCATTTTTTGTGTTAAGTGCAGGATTTCGGACCTCTCTAATCTCTCCACGTATGCCAGTGTGTCAGTGATTACCCTTCCCTGTGCCAATATATTGACATTTTTATTTAAAGGATAAGGCCTTTGACATGCATCATCTCATTTTCGAGGGGGTCCTCTGGCACAACACAGGCAAAACAATACATCAAACATGTCAACAGACATTGACATGTTTGTTGACATGTTTGGTGACAACCTTGGGCAGCCGTGTCTGTTGTATAGTGTTAATGAATTTAAAATGATGTGTTTTAATACTGTATAGGTCTACAGATCTGTTCATTTGAATGATGTGTGTTTACTGTACAGATCTGTTTAAATTGATTTGAATAATGTGTGATAAACTGTATACCCCGTAGGTCTACAGACACTCCTTCCTGGCATCATATCTGATCTACGACCTGCATACCAGGTGAGTAATTAAGACACAATATGTAACGGACGGCAGGTGCTTTTCAGAGTACATTCTGCCTCGTCTGCTTATTGGCACTCTAGCCTTCATTCTGAAAAATGCCCCGGCAAAAGTAGTGTTAAGGATTGAGTCATGAGATCCATGTGTTGAATCAATCCATGTGTTGAATCAATCCACATGTGTTGAATCAATCCATGTGTTGAATCAATCCATGTGTTGAATCAATCCATGTGTTGAATCAATCCATGTGTTGAATCCATGTGTTGAATCCATGTGTTGAATCCATGTGTTGAATCCATGTGTTGAATCCATGTGTCTTCATGTGTTGAATCCTTGTGTTGAATCCTTGTGTTGAATCCATGTGTTGAATCCACGTGTCTCCATGTGTTGAATCCATGTGTTGAATCCATGTGTCTCCATGTGTTGAATCCATGTGTCTCCATGTGTTGAATCCATGTGTGTCTCCATGTGTTGAATCCATGTGTGTCTCAATGTGTTTCCCACCAGAGAGGTGACAGAGCTCAACCCTCCAGAGGTGTCTAACTCGGTGCTCCAGTTCGCATCGTGGGGCGTTCAGGGCCAACAGCTGGTCAGTAGATCTTTACACACCGGGGGCCAATTAGCCACGGCAATATTTTATAATTATTATTTTTAAAACATCATGAAGTCAATGCAAGCGTCCACATCAGCAACGAATTTGCAAAAATGTGGCTTATTTATTTCGCTCTGGTGTGGAATTTTGCAGACATTCGCTGGCGATTGCTACACCTTGAAGCTTTATAAACAAGTATAAGTCGCTTTTAATCGCTTTTGTCCTGAGGATGGGATATTTACAGTAGATTTAAACTGATGAATAGCGTAGATAAAAGCATACAGTAGGCTAGTTGTTAGTAGGCTAGTTGCTGCTTCAGCGTGTCTCGCATCGAGACGAGGACACCGGGGGCTTGTTGTCGCGCTGCGGTGATTTAGCATAATATCACGGCAGCGCGAACAAAGCTGTGTTCGGTGCGGCGAGACATGCTGATGCAGTCAGTGTGGAGGCTAACGCCAATCCAGCCCCATGGAAGCTCTCCCTGAGAGGCTGCTACATTATAGCGGAGTGAGCTCCTTTATAACTCTATGGGAGTGAGAGGTTCCATCATGTGGGGCTAATGTGACCCACTCCAAGTAGGAGTTACAACATTTTGGTATTGGTAAATCTGTTATGGATGTTATGTCCTCTGAAGCAAAATAGATGTTTTCTAATGTTCCGCTGTTTAGGAATTGCTGCCTCAACTGCACTCTCCAAAACTCCCCAGCTAGATCATTCCACTGTTTTTATTTATTTCATTCCCTCTTCTTAGTGCCACCCCCCCCCCCCCCCTATTAAAGTAATAAAGTCCCAGCACCAATTATTTACTTACCTTACCTTATTTTATTTAGTTACTTGGAATACAGCTTAATAATGTTGTCAATCATCATCTTAAAGAAACATCTGAAAATGATGTTAGGGCATAAAACCCAAAGTTTATAGTGTTGGTTATTCTCATTCTCATGTGTTATTAATCAAATAAAAGTAACTTATTGCATAGAAACAAGTGTTTTTCTTTACAAATCAAAACATTAGCCTAAATTAATAATCATAGACTTCATGATACATGCTTTTTATGTGATGTATTCCCATGCTTTTTTGTTCTTGCTTAATGTAAGTCGCTCTGGATAAAGAGCGTCTGCTAAATGCCTAAATTGTAAAAAGATATTGATTGAATCTTATCGAAAATCGTATATCGAATCGGAAGTTGAAATAGCAGATGGAGCTTGTAGATCGGCTATTTTGTATATTAGCCTTACAGTGATCATGTGACATATATATCGTCGCTCAATTCTTTCAGGCTTTGTTTTCACAGACCTGGACGCTCTTATCTCTCGTAAAGTCTGGCAATGCTGGAAATAGCCTACTGATTGTGGGAAGGAGAGGAGAAAAAAAAGAGCAGTGCAGTATTTTTATTATTATTATTTATTTATTCTTTAACGCCGGACGACATGAGTGTTTAGACGAGCAAATCTTTTCTGCGTGAAGAATGCAGACAGAGTGCTAAGCACTGAATACTAATAACGCCATTATTTACCCCGAGTCTAGACAAGGAAAGTTATTAACCGTTCCATCGCATATTTATCTGCTTTTCCCCCGAGTGGGGGGGGGATGCCCAGTGGCAGCTCGGGTGCATTATTAATGTTACCTTCTCGCCGCATATTTTCTCTAGAGTGGAGGAAAGTAACTAAGTACATGTACTTAAAGGGTTCGTTTCAGATTTTTGGATGCCGACGTGAGACCCAGAAGTGAATTCCCCATTCATTTTCTCCATAGGCTTTTCAAAAAGTATTTATTTAAAGACGTTTACGCCGCAGAGAAAGCCAACTCGAGTTGTGACAAATCATGACAACAAACACAACATTTTGGGCCGAACAAGTAATTACCAAGAAGAAACATTAGCTCGAATATTTTTGTTTGTTGTCATGATTTCTCACAACTCGAGTTGGCTTTGTACGAGGCTTAAATAAATACTTTTTTAAACGTCTATGAGGAAAATGAACGCAGAATCATTTCCTGGGACCTGGTAGGGGGCGGGACAGTGGGACTGAAACGCAATCCACAAAACTAATGTAATTTGTATTGTTGACCTAATTCTACCATTTGGAGCAACTTTGACCCCTTCGTCACGTGGAACTATATGGTATTGTGCTGCTGCTGGCGTAGTGATAGCTACCGGACACATTATGCTAGGGTGGGATGTCTCAGGGTAGAGGACAGAGTGCACTAACTTGTCTACAGTGGCCAGACAGTGGTCTTGTGGTTAGAGTGTCCGCCCTGAAACTGGGAGGTCGGGAGCTCGATCCCTGGCTGGGTCATACCAAAGACTGTAAAAATGGGACCCAATCAATGCCTCCCTGCTTGGCACTCAGCATCAATGGGTTGGATTGGGCGGTCAGTCCCTGCTTGGCACTCAGCATCAATGGGTTGGATTGGGGGTAAAATCAACTAATCAAATGATTCCCGAGCGCGGCACGGCTGTAGCTCACCACTCGATGGCTGGGGCTCACCACTCCAAGAGATGGGTCAAATGCGGAGACCAAACTTCACTGCGGTAACGTGTGTGATAAATTGTACGACTTTGACTTTTGACAAGATACGCCAGAAGATGGATATATAGCCATGTACCTATCAGACTACTTTGATGGCCCTGCTTTGAGAACAACATTGTTTTGTTACAGATTTACGTGTTTGAGAACAATACGTATTGTTTGGTTACAGATCTACATATTTGAGAACAACATCTACTACCAGACGGATGTCCGCAGCAGCTCGTGGAGACTGACCTCGTCTGGCCAGGAGGGGGTGGTGTTTAACGGCATCTGTGACTGGCTGTATGAAGGTACGAGTCAGCACTCACTTCTGGAGCTTTTCATAATGTGTCTGTGTCTTCTGGAGCTTTTCACAATGTGTCTGTGTCTTCTGGAGTGTCTCATAATGTGTCTGTGTCTTCTGGAGTGTCTCATAATGTGTCTGTGTCTTCTGGAGTGTCTCATAATGTGTCTGTGTCTTCTGGAGTGTCTCATAATGTGTCTGTGTCTTCTGGAGTGTCTCATAATGTGTCTGTCTCTGTGTTGATTTCGTCGACTATTACTGTGACAAAAAATGTTCGTCAACGAAAACAAATTGGAAACTAAATGAAAATTAAACTATGATGACTAAAACTAAGATGCATTGGTCCCAGAGCTTCTCATATATGTGTCTGTATGTTCCAGAGGAGGTGCTCCACACCCAGGTATCATAATGTATCTATCCAGAGGAGGTGCTCCACACCCAGGTATCATAATGTATCTATCTCTACAGAGGACCTTCTAGAGGTCCCAGAGCTTCTCATAATGTGTCTGTATGTTCCAGAGGAGCTTCTAGAGGTCCCAGAGCTTCTCATAATGTGTCTGTCTCTTCAGAGGAGCTTCTAGATGTCCCAGAGCTTCTCATAGTGTGTCTGTATGTTCCAGAGGAGCTTCTAGAGGTCCCAGAGCTTCTCATAATGTGTCTGTATGTTCCAGAGGAGCTTCTAGAGGTCCCAGAGCTTCTCATAATGTGTCTGTCTCTTCAGAGGAGCTTCTAGAGTTCCCAGAGCTTCTCATAATGTGTCTGTGTATGTTCCAGAGGAGGTGCTCCACATCCAGGTGGCTCACTGGTGGTCTCCTGACGGCTCCAGGCTGGCCTACCTGTCCGTCAACGACAGCCTGGTTCCCAGCATGCAGCTGGCTCGCTTCACCGGAGCCCTGTATCCCCGTGGGCACAGCTACCCTTACCCAAAGGTATACTGATGCCCACCCCTGTACCCCCAAAGGTACTGATACCCACCCCTGTACCCCCAAAGGTACTGATGCCCACCCCTGTACCCCCAAAGGTACCGATACTGACCCCTGTACCCCCAAAGGTACTGATACTGACCCCTGTACCCCCAAAGGTACCGATACTGACCCCTGTACCCCCAAAGGTACTGATACTGACCCCTGTACCCCCAAAGGTACCAATACTGACTCCTGTACCCCCAAAGGTACTGATGCCTACCCCTGTACCCCCAAAGGTACTGATACCCACCCCTGTACCCCCAAAGGTACTGATACTGACCCCTGTACCCCCAAAGGTACTGATACCCACCCCTGTACCCCCAAAGGTACTGATACCCACCCCTGTACCCCCAAAGGTACTGATACCCACCCCTGTACCCCCAAAGGTACTGATACCCACCCCTGTACCCCCAAAGGTACTGATACCCACCCCTGTAACCCCAAAGGTACTGATAAATACCCACCCTCCAAAGGTCCGCATTTGACTGTGTGTGTGTGTGTGTGTGTGTGTGTGTGTGTGTGTGTGTGTGTGCGTGCGTTGCAGATGGGTCAGGTGAATCCTGTGGTCAGACTGTATGTGGTCAGTCTGGACGGAAGCTCTCTGACCACTGAACTACCTCCTCCTGACAGCTTTAACCTCAGGTAACTGACCACTGAACTACCTCCTCCTGACAGCTTTGACCTCAGGTAACTGACCACTGAACTACCTCCTCCTGACAGCTTTAACCTCAGGTAACTGACCACTGAACTTTGACAGCTTTGACCTCAGGTAACTGACCACTGAACTACCTCCTCCTGACAGCTTTGACCTCAGGTAACTGACCACTGAACTTTGACAGCTTTGACCTCAGGTAACTGACCACTGAACTACCTCCTCCTGACAGCTTTAACCTCAGGTAACTGACCACTGAACTTTGACAGCTTTGACCTCAGGTAACTGACCACTGAACTTTGACAGCTTTGACCTCAGGTAACTGACCACTGAACTTTGACAGCTTTGACCTCAGGTAACTGACCACTGAACTACCTCCTCCTGACAGCTTTGACCTCAGGTAACTGACCACTGAACTTTGACAGCTTTGACCTCAGGTAACTGACCACTGAACTACCTCCTCCTGACAGCTTTAACCTCAGGTAACTGACCACTGAACTTTGACAGCTTTGACCTCAGGTAACTGACCACTGAACTTTGACAGCTTTGACCTCAGGTAACTGACCACTGAACTTTGACAGCTTTGACCTCAGGTAACTGACCACTGAACTACCTCCTCCTGACAGCTTTAACCTCAGGTAACTGACCACTGAACTTTGACCTCAGGTAACTGACCACTGAACTACCTCCTCCTGACAGCTTTGACCTCAGGTAACTGACCACTGAACTACTGACAGCTTTGACCTCAGGTAACTGACCACTGAACTACTGACAGCTTTGACCTCAGGTAACTGACCACTGAACTACCTCCTCCTGACAGCTTTGACCTCAGGTAACTGACGACTGACCATTGAACTACTGACAGCTTTGACCTCAGGTAACTGACGACTGAACTACTGACAGCTTTGACCTCAGGTAACTGACCACTGAACTACTGACAGCTTTGACCTCAGGTAACTGACCACTGAACTACTGACAGCTTTGACCTCAGGTAACTGACCACTGAACTATCTCCTCCTGACAGCTTTGACCTCAGGTAACTGACCACTGAACTATCTCCTCCTGACAGCTTTGACCTCAAATAACTGACCTCAGGTAACTGGACAGGACAAAACAACTCTGGCCAATAATCACTGTCAACACTAACCACCCTGTTGTATTATTAGTATTTTTTTTGCCAGCTGCTGTAAAAGCGTCTGGACAATATGTTGATCTGCCACTATACTAGCGGCCGTATAGTGGAGACTTTATTTCCTGATTGGCATCATCGACGTGCGAGCTGAGGCACACAAACCCTTTATATTAAAGAGGTTCACAAACCAGAGTCATTCTGTTTTTTTTCCCCCGTAGTGAGTATTATGTCACCATGGTGACGTGGGTGACCAATCAGAAGGCAGCGGTGCGCTGGGTCAACAGAGCTCAGAACATGTCCGTCCTGACCGTGTGTGATGTCGCCAGAGGTCAAGGTTCAAAGGTCACCTGTGTCAAGGTGAGAGGTCTCCAGAGGTACACACTCTCAGAGTTAAAGATGTGTAAGGGTCTATTTGGTGCCATGTATACACTCTCAAAGTTACAGACCCGTAAGTGATCCATTTGGTTCCATGTGTCTCAGAGTTACAGACCCGTAAGGGTCCATTTGGTTCCATGTGTTACACTCTCAGAGAGAACCATGAGGGTCCATTTGGTTCTATGTGTTACACTATCAGAGTTACAGACCTGTAAGGGTCCATTTGGTTCAAAGTGTTACACTCTCAGAGTAACATTGGCACTTTCCCCATGTGTTGACAATCACTGATTTACATGACAACTTCCTGTTTATTACTGATTTGCATGACAACTTCCTGTTTGATTTCAGAAACATGTGATGATGTCAGAGGCATGGCTGGATCGTCAGGTGAGACGCGTGACATACTGTTTCAGTGGGGGTGCATATGTTATAATGTTGGTTACACCAGAGTCGTGTAGACTAGAGCCAAACTCCAATAGGCTACCCAAAATCTCGGCCACTCGATCACTCACACTCGCTCACTCCAGCATGGAGGTGTTACGGTGAAATTGGTGAAATTGGAATTTGGCTTAGGAGAGTGGCGTCATTGAGGGGGCAGAAAAAAGTGCTTGAGCGCTATTCATGCAGCCCTGGAGTGTGACAAGCTGGAGTTTGAAAAACGATCTGATTTAAGATCATTAAAGCTGGGCTGAGTCCAGTGCATTCTGTCAACTTCTGGTCCAGGACTTTGGCACTATTCGCCATGCTCTTCGCCAATAGAAGTCTATGTAGAAGAGCCGTTATTGGACTGGCCCCGTGAAGTGAACACTCTCATCTAAACGGCACCGGGTTAGTCATACCAACAGTCCAACATGCATTAGTCCGACAACACCGTCGCTCCCGACAAGTGCTGCCGGTTACAACTAACCTGTGGCCGGTTAAAGCTTACCTGTGGCTCCCGACATGCGTGGCAGGTAACAACTAACCTGTGGCAGGTTCAAACTAACCCATGGCTTCCTGTGAGGTTAGGTTTAGGGTTGGGTTTGAGGTATGGTGTCGGACTGTTAGTACGCCGGTCGGACCACACACATGCAGCCGTTTTTCAGTGAAGCCAGATCTATCGGTTCACTGTAGCTGATGTACACGCTCACAACGCATCGCAAAGCAACGAGCCGTGCATTTGTATCCAATCCAATCCTCTTTATTCATAAAGTACATTTAAAACCATCCACACTGTACCAAAAAATATAAGAACAGTCCTAAAATACCAACAGCAACAATACATACTGTAATCGGCAGGGCAACATAAAGACTTAACCAAATTAACCGAACATTGGCTCAGGAGTAGAGTGGCCGATTGGCAACTCCCCCAGTGTTAGGGTTGAAGTGTCCTTGAGCAAGACTAATTGCTCCCGATGTGCAGGTTGGTGCCTTGCATGGTTTTCCTCCGCCATCTGTGTGTGCATGGGTGGATGTGATGCACAATCGTTGTAAAGCGCCTTGGATAAAAGGCGTTATATAAATGCATCATTTACCATTTTACCTTGCCACTTGCAGTGAGAATAACTTATCTCCTACTGTGCACATGGTGAAGTGAGGTACTACAATTACCGTTAAACAGTCGATCTCCTGTATGTTTGTGTTATTTTCTATGTAGAACGAAGAGCCTGTTTTCTCCAAGGACGGATCAACATTCTTCATCACCACGCCTCTGAAACATGGAGGAAGTGGAGCCTTCAGACACATCGCTATGATATCTCATATGGTAACACAACACTATGATTGATATCTCATCTGGTAACACAACACTATGATTGATATCTCATCTGGTAACACAACACTATGATTGATATCTCATCTGGTAACACAACATTATGATTGATATCTCATCTGGTAACACAACACTATGATATCTCATCTGGTAACACAACACTATGTGCAAGATGGCGGCCGGGAGGTTTTTCGGCTGAGCTCTGAGATTGTTTGTGGGATTATTTCAGTTTAATCTGTGATATAACTGATACAAGTGCAGTTGAAGGACTCACATAAATGGCAGATAAAGCCAAAGCAAAAGGAAATAATGGAAAGAGATCAAACAATGCGGAGAATGGCGTGGGGGAGAAGCCACCCGACGGCTGTGGATTGCAGGTGGACGGTGACTGCCAACTTTGCCATACAGGTGGACTGGGCAAAAAATCACTGGTCTGAAAACGATGTAAGAAAAACTACTGCATTACGTGCTTGAAGAAGGACGAGGTGGAGTATGTGATTCTGCAGAAACAAGACACAGGCATAATGTGGTTTTGCCATTGTTGTGAGGATAGCGTGGAAAAGAGCATTGCGGTGGAACAGCTGATCGAAGAAAAATGCCAACTTATTACTCAAAAGTTTGAGGAGCGGCTTCTCGAGTTGGAGTCAAAATTGGAGAATAAAGTTGCCGAAATGATTCGGGAGCGACTGAAAGACGAGGAAAAGGCCACACCAAGCTGGGCTGATGTGCTGAAGAATGCCGACCCGAAGGAGAAATCACTTGCCTTTAACAGTGTCCTGACTGAATTAGACGAACGTAAATCAAGGGAAAGAAATATCGTTGTGTTTGGAATAAAAGAGCCAAGCCTGGACAGCGGAGAGGAGAGACAACAAAGGGACTTGGAAACTGTAAAAGAAGTATTAAAAACGTATTGCACGTTTTGAATACTTCTTTTACAGTTTCCATTTGTGAGAGTGACCCGGCTCGGGAAATACAACAGCGAAACAACGGAGGAGCCAGAGAGAGGGGGGAGGCCAGTTCTGGTCACACTGCAGAGCATGGAACTAAAAACGAGCTTGTTCAAGAACATCGCAGCCTTACATCAAACGGATAAACATGAAAACATAAGAATTGCTAACGACCTTACAAGGACGGAGAGAGAAAAGTAGAAGGAGCTGTATGAAGAGGCAAAGGAAAAGCGACGAAATTCGACGGGGGATTTCACCTACAAAGTCCGGGGTCCTCCCTGGGCTAGGAGAGTGGTGAGAATACCAAAGACACCGTGACTTGACTATGACCATGATCTTGCACCCCAGACATATCAGGGCAGTAATTCTTCCCCCCTAGAAAGCGTACTATGTCTATATACAAACGCGGACCAACTCCACAACAAAATGCATGAATTTACTTCTCATTTGAAAGTGCACCCACTCATACAGATTATTGGTATTACGGAAGTTAAAGCAAAGCAATCGAAGCACAAAATGAACCCAATGGACTTTAATTTAGATGAAGTTGACTGACGGCTACAATATGTTTTCCAAGAATATTGACAATGATGTTGGGAGAGGCTTACTGCTTTATATTCATAGATCACTAGAAGTTAAAGAAGTTACACTGGCGACAGAGTTTCAAGAGAATATTTTTGTGGAGATAAAATGTAGCAACAATGATAACTTGATTGTGGGTTTAGTTTATAGGTCACCGACAGATAGGGGTACAGAGACCAATAATGAAAATCTTCTGGTTTTAATCGAGGAGTTGTCATCTATGGAATTAATTATGGGAGATTTTAACTTACCAAATATAGATTGGAATCTACTTGATGCAAAGGGAGAAGGAGCCACACTAGAAAACAACATTTTGGATTGTGTTCAGAACGCATTGATGTTTCAACATGTAATGGAACCAACAAGGTGGAGACACACCACATGTATTGGACCTTATACTTACGAACGAGGAGAATATGGTTGAGGATGTTCAGTATTTGAGCCCACTAGGTAAAAGTGACCATTGTGTTTTGTTGTTTAAGGTAATATGTTGTACAATGAGAAAAAAAGAAAAAATAAGAAAGAATTACAACAAGGGAAACTTTGAGGCAGCAATCAGAGAGCTGGAAATATCTAACTGGGGGGAATACTTTTCTGACTGTGATGTCAACGCTATTTGGAGATTATTAAAGCTAAAGTTGAAAGAAATAGAGGATAAATATGTCCCAAATAGCAAGAGCAGGACATGGAATAGGAAGCACACTTGCACACTTTCCCCTTGGATAGTAGTACAAAAACTCTCTTGCGAAAAAGGCCATGAAAAGTAAAGTTCCAGAGATAAAAAAATACTACCGTAGAGTTAGAAACTGTGTGAGAACAAGAAATCTAAGAATTCAATATGAAGAAGAGTTAGCAAGACAATCTAAACTCTGCGAAGGTTATTTATGACTACATTAATAAAAGGACAAAAATTAAAACATCAGTAGGAGAACTATATGTCAATCAAGACAACAAGAACTCCCCAAAAACAGAGAAGGACTCGGATAAGGCAGAAATACTTTCAGACTATTTTAGTAGTGTATATGTGAATGAACCTGAAGGGCATGTTATACCTGAACTGCCAAGAGTGGAAGTTCAGCATGCAGAACAGTTTATAATAACAACTTGATAACAACTCCATGTTGTTTTTCTTGACCTCGCTAATGCGTTCGGATCAGTCCCCCACAGTTTCATCTGGGCATCCTTTGACTTCTTTAGGATACCCGAGACCATCAAGCACCTGGTCAAGTCCTATTTTCAAGACATTCAGCTCTGTTTCACCACGCCAGACTTTACCACCACATGGCATCACATGGAGATTGGCATAATGGCAGGATGTACCATTTCCCCATTGGCATTCACCATGGCGATGGAAGTCATCATAAGAGCCTCCAAGTGGGTGGTGGGCGGTGAGCGGCTAACGTCTGGAATCCGGCTACCGCCCATCAGGGCCTATATGGATGACATGACAACCATGACAAACACAGTACCTTGTACCAGGCGCCTCCTAGGAAAGCTCCAACAGAACATCACTGGGGCCAGAATGAAATTCAAGCCATCCAAATCAAGGAGCATCTCCATAGTTAAAGGCAAACTGATGGAACAAAGGTTCTTCATCGATGAAGAACCTATCCCAACGGTCACTGAAAAGCCAATCAAAAGTCTCGGAAGATGGTATGACTCAAAGCTTAAAGACTCTGATCAGGCACAGGAACTCAGGCAAGAACTCATCAAAGGCCTGGAGACCATTGACAAATCCATGCTGCCTGGCAAGCTGAAAATCTGGTGCCTGCAGTTCGGCCTACTACCCCGCCTTATGTGGCCACTAACCATGTATGACATCACACTCACAAGAGTTGAGAAGATGGAGAGAATGATTAGCTCTCATCTGAGAAAGTGGTTAGGGGCCCCTCGATGCCTAAGTAGTGTAGCCCTGTATGGCCAGGGGCTACTCCAGCTGCCCCTCTCTAGCCTCACTGAGGAGTTCAAATGCACAAAAGTGAGATTAGAGATGACCAGTGTTGTGACTAACGCCCTTACATCGCGTTACGTTACATAACGTAACTACTATTTGCAGTAACTTGTAACCTAACGCTTTACATTTCCCATTTCCATAACGGCCTTATAGTTATTGTGCGAGTGTTACCCGCGTTATGGCGTTATGTCAACTTATGTGATCAGTGAAAAGTCTCGCAGCTCCGTGAGTATCATACATTCATACAGGCATCTCTGCGCTGCTGATTGCAGTGCAGGGACTAGAGAGCGCTCTCTGTGTTGACAGTTTCGTTTGTGCTCTGCCTCTCAACTAACTGCGTGAAAAACACAGATGTACAAGCCCAAAGCGCAGTGCATTGCGACCGGTAGATAACTTGTAGATCTGCTACTTCCAGTGCAGGACGGGCGCATGCTTATGACGCTCTTAAATATGCATCAGCACTCAGCAGCCAGCAACGCACTAGCAGGCAGCAGCATAAACCACTCGTCGTCAGACGGAATACACACGCAAATACGAGTCACGACACAACTTTATTGCACATCTGTGCTTGCCTTTCATCCACGCTTCTATAGCCTTTTAAATCTCATTTCCCATCCACGGGCACAAGCAGCTTCCACCCGATCTGGATGGTGATGTTGTTTCTGACGAGGGTATAGCAACTATAGTTAGCATGGGAGCTAACATTAGTTTAACTCTGGTCCATATCGTTAGAAGCCAAGGAGTCCTCCTATAATAACACTGGTACTTTCCATCCGTTCCCCAACCCTCACACTCGATGTTGCGTCTGCCCGTGTATAATGGTCAGGGTTTCACTGTCCACAGCTAGCAGGCAGACCTGTCAAAACTATGCACTTCCCAAAACTCACAAGACATGCCAGCCACCACCTATAAGTTCAAACCGTTACACACCTCTAGAATATTTGTTTCCCCAGCTATCTCATTTCACTTTCATTTATTTTATTCCATAGTCTTAGTTTTTCTCTAATAAAGTAGTTTTTATTTGTTTTCTCATGTTCCCCTTGAAAAGCGTCTTTAAGTACTCAGAGAAGCATTATATAAATAATAATATTATCACTATTATTATTACTACTTTTTAATTGCCTATGCTTATGTAGTCACTATTCATTGATTCACTCGTATCCAAATCCATTCGAAAAAAAGCTCACTGATGATCAGGTCAAATAGGCCTATTGATATGCCATTAATTGAGATTAATGAATCACAAAAAACCTTCTTTTAAATCGTTTTTTATATTATTATTTTTTAAAGTAAAGTAAAGTAAAGTAAAGTAGTTACTTTCATAATTTAATGTAAAGTAAAGTAACAAATTACTTTTTTAGATAAGTAACGATAACTATAATTCCTTACTTTTTAAAAGTAACTTCCCCAACACTGGAGATGACCCTGACAGAATCAAAGGACACCGTAATCCGAGCTACTGCCCCAACGCTGGCAACAGGAAGGAAGTGGACTGTTAGGAACGCGGTAGAGCAGGCAAAGTCTGCTCTCCACCACAGTGACATCGTGGGCCAAGTTCAACATGGAAGAAGTGGTTTGGGGTTGGGTGAAAAGCGACCCTGCTGGAGCAAAGCGGCCTCCCAGGAGCGGCGTAAAATGGTTGTGGCCGAAGTCCGCCGACAGGAGGAAGCAAGCAGGTGTGTCAAGGCTGTGTCGCAAGTAAAACAGGGCCAGTGGACGAGATGGGATAGTGTGGAAAAGCGAAGCATCAGCTGGAAGGACATGTGGGAGATGGAGACAAGCAGGATAAGTTTCCTTATTCGATCCACCTATGACGTCCTCCCTACCCCTACAAATCTCAACCAATGGTTTGGCGAAGATCCATCATGCCCCCTGTGTTCAACACCAGCTACACTAAGACACATCCTTGTTGGGTGCAAAGTGGGCCTCTCCCAAGGACGATACACCTGGAGGCACAACCAAGTACTCAAGGGCTTGGCAGCAACTCTGGAAAGCAGGAGAACCACCATCAATGCCTTGCCGCCCAGAGTAACCAAATCGGCCAACCCAATCGCGTTTGTTCGAGAAGGGCAACAAGGACAGCGGAAGTTCCCTCCAAGGCCCAGGTTAGGTGAACTGGAGACAGCCAGAGACTGGCAGATGCTGGTGGACTTGGGCCAACGACTCACAGTTCCACCAGAGATCGTCATCACCAACCTGAGGCCTGACCTAGTCCTGTGGTCCAACTCACAGCGCACAGTGTACTTTGTGGAGCTTACAGTCCCTTGGGAGGATGCAGTTCAGGAAGCCTTTGAAAGAAAGAAACTGCGATATTCAGATCTTGCAGCAGAGGCAGAACAGCGGGGCTGGAGAGCAAAGGTCTGTCCAGCAGAAGTTGGATGTCGGGGTTTTGTGGCAACATCAACTGTGAGGCTGATGAAGGACCTTGGCATCAGCGGACAAGTCCTACGTCGGGCCATCAAGGAGCTATCCAGACTGGCAGAGTGGAGTAGCCAGTGGCTCTGGCTGAAAAGGAAAGACCCTAGCTGGTCTCCCAAATAAGCAGGCTGGGCAGATGCAGAGGGGGGTGCTTCTGGGACGCCAGAATGCACTGCTGAGCCTACTGGAGACGTCGTGGGGTTAAATCAGCGAAACGTTGGTGAAAGTAGGACCCCACTTGACAACCCCTGTGAAGTGTCTGTCCAGCTGTCTCAACATCACAGTGCTCAAGTCTTCGACCTTTAGGTATGCGGTCAAGTGCAAGCCTGGCTCAGGGAGTAGGACGCCCCTGCCTTGCAGAGTCCCTAGGCACTTTGGACTTATCATCATGTCCTGTGTTTTCGAAATCATGAGGACACAAAAAAACTGCTACAGAGCATGAATATTTACAAATCACCCGGGCCAGATGAAATACACCCTAGGATAGTAAAAGAACTAGCCTGTGTGATTGCTGAACCAGTAACAATGCTATTTAACAAAACTCTGGAGGAAGCAACTTTACCAAGTGGTTGGAAAGAGGCACAAATCAGTGCAATATTTAAAAAAGGAAGTAAGGCACTGGCAGGGAACTACAGACCTGTCAGCCTGACATCTGTTATATGTAAAACAATGGAAAAAATTAATTAGGACACATATTGTAGATCATATGAAGTCCAACAAGCTCTTTAGTAATAGCCAGTACGGCTTTATGTCTGGAAGATCAACCACACTTCAACTTCTTACGGTTCAGCATCTGCAAATGGTCAGCATCCTTAGATAGAGGACAGTCGGTTGACTGCATTTATATGGATTTTCAAAAAGCTTTTGATAAGGTTCCCCATAAGAGACTAATATCAAAGTTAAGGTCTTACTGTATAGACAAAAGAGTTATAGGTTGGGTACAGGACTTTCTCAGTAACAGGAAACAGAAGGTGGTGGTTTATGGAGCCACTTCAGATTGGAAGTCAGTGACCTCTGGAGTCCCACAGGGATCTGTATTAGGACCAGTACTTTTTGTTATTTATATAAATGATCTACCAAGGGAGATACAATCCGATGTCTACCTTTTTGCGGACGACACAAAGATATTTAGAACTATAAACAATGACACGGACACAGCACAACTCCAAGCAGACCTCCAGAGCACCAGCAATTGGTGTGACAGGTGGTTACTGAAATTAAACCCAGATAAATGTAAACAGCTGCACATTGGGGAAAAAACTGACACCTTGGCTAATTATACAGTTGGAGATTGTCGTATCTGGACGCATAATTCTACCTAGGCTAAAGTCACTGTGGGAATCAATATTTCAGTCTGTGCATAGTAAGTGGCCTGGCTCTGCCGGGTGTGACAGGAATTAGCATGCTCTATTGTTTCCACCAAGAGGGCCGTTGATTAAAATCAGATGTCACTATATATGCAATCCCCCACTGTTGATATGCAAAAGTGTAAAACACCTCTATTTGATGGAACTGTATAAAATGTGACTTTGTAAGTGAAAGAGGGAGTCTTGTTGGGGCAGCCTGACCGTACGGTCAGGTGTGCTCTGTGCGCTGCGGCCACAACTCAAGGGCCGCGGGAAGCCCTCTGTCTTTGTCTGACTTACTGCAATAAATACAATCCATCTACACTTCAGCTCATCTCTCTGCCTGCGTGTTTTTCCCTCCGATCGTCTGAGGTTTTTGATGCTGAAATACTCTTCGTCCTTTGTCTATTTTTAGTCCAGTTTAGTGAGTGTATAGTTAGAAATTACACGTCATTAATGGAGCCTGAACAAACAGTTATGGGATGGTCGTTCCATTCCAGGCTAAAAGAACCGTGGACCAGTGGACAATTTTTGACAAATCGGCGTTGAGTTTTGATTTTTTTCGGCGGACGGCGGAACAAAGGGATCGGCGACGAAGCGAAGGGAGCGGCCCTCCAGACACGCCGTGGAGCAGCGGGAGGAAGCGCCGCTACAGCGCAACGACGGGCGACCTGCGGATCTCCACATCTCGGCGGGGAGCGGCGGAGTTCCCATGCGGGGAAGGCGACACTACAAGCGGCGAGCGGATGCATCTCTTCACGGCAAGCAAGCAGCGGCCGGAGGGAGGCGTTCTACAGGCCTTCACCGAGAGAGTCTTCACCAAGGGGGGTCTCCGAGTCCGACAATGCGGCGACCGAGAGCTTTCATCACGGGGCGCGGCGAGACGGCGCGATTCATCTCATCAGCGATCGAGAGCGGCGACCACGTTTTTCATTCATTCTTCATTCTTCAAACAGCAGATCTGCAAGCTCACGTGTTGCGTTTTGATCGACCTGTAGCTACACAGAGTTCATATTTTTCTTTCCAGTCAGTATGTGATATTTCATATTCATAATGTCTGGAAGGGGGGAGTGTGACTGTGTGTTGGATGGGACAATGGAAGAACAAAGGACACACGTGAGTGCGCGGAAAAAACATTGCAACAAGGTTTTCTTCATAACATGATGCAGTTCTCAGTTTGACCACGAATGCCTTCAGGTACGTCACAAGTCACATGTTTAGAGGGGAGAAATTATATTTGAGAAGGATTTAAAATACAGTATGGATAGTTCTGTGTCGAATTGTGGGCTAAATTAACCAGAGTGAAAATGGTAGTCAAAATAGGTTAATAGTCTATTACTTCACTGTAGTAATACGTGTGGGACTAAGAGTAACTTTGGTGAAAAAGTAGCATTGATATTGGTTTATCGCTTCATCTTGGAGCAGTGACGGTTTTTAATGTAGATTGATTTTTTCTCAAATGAATAATAGATATTAAACAAGTTAAGAGACAATGTTTTGCGACACTAAAAGAGTTCATTTATAACAGATGGAAGAGATTCAACAATCTATCTGTATTCAAAACGTTTGTGTAATGTAAGTTTATTCAACATATAATGTAGGCATGTGTTGATGTATGTTTTGTCGAAGTTTAAATTAGTTAAAAAGTTGATTAAAGAGCCTATAGGGGTCTTGGAAATGATTAAATATGTTTAGCTCGATTAAAACAATTGTATGTGGCTGTGTCAGACGGACGGGAGCGGTCCTCCCACTTACGCGTCAGTGGTAATTCGTCTTGATATTAATAGAGCTAATTATTGTTCTCTCGTATGAAATTTAGTGTGCGAATAATAGTCAACTGAAAAGGCAGTTAGGTGCCGCGACGTGCGAGGTTTTGCTGTTAATATCGAGATAATTTAGCCTGTAAAGGTGAGATAAGTTAACAGTAGCAGCGTAGGTCGATTCGTCATTTACCAGGCCTTAAAGGGGTACGGAATAGTGAAGTTGCAGCGTGCTGTTATCAAAATCGAGGCTTTCGTCAACGGGACCAATTTCAAAATAAAACGGGATTATTAAGCATGTCTGTAAAAACTTGTGTGTTTAAAAATGGAAACACAGGGGTAAGACAAAGTTGTGGTGTGTTTAAATGTCAGTTAATTGTGCTAAGTGCAATTGTCAATTTTCATATATGCATGAATATGCCTGGAATTATTTTTGGGAACTTTTAAAGTGTCACTTTCTGTTGTTCTTTTCTTATGTTTAGTATGTCATGTGATTGGGTCAAGGGGGGTGTAATAGAATTATTGTTCCATATTTTTATGTGACCATCATCATGGTGATGGTCAAGGGGGGAATGTCGTATCTGGACGCATAATTCTACCTAGGCTAAAGTCACTGTGGGAATCAATATTTCAGTCTGTGCATAGTAAGTGGCCTGGCTCTGCCGGGTGTGACAGAATTAGCATGCTCTATTGTTTCCACCAAGAGGGCCGTTGATTAAAATCAGATGTCACTATATATGCAATCCCCCACTGTTGATATGCAAAAGTGTAAAACACCTCTATTTGATGGAACTGTATAAAATGTGACTTTGTAGTGAAAGAGGGAGTCTTGTTGGGGCAGCCTGACCGTACGGTCAGGTGTGCTCTGTGCGCTGCGGCCACAACTCAAGGGCCGCAGGAAGCCCTCTGTCTTTGTCTGACTTACTGCAATAAATACAATCCATCTACACTTCAGCTCATCTCTCTGCCTGCGTGTCTTTTCCCTCCGATCGTCTGAGGTTTTTTGATGCTGAAATACTCTTCGTCTTTGTCTATTTTTAGTCCAGTTTAGTGAGTGTATAGTTAGAAATTACACGTCAAGATCTAGTGATTCATCAAGTAGAGGAAGAAAAAGATATAGGGGTGGTGGTTGATAATTCACTAGAGTTTGAAAAGCACATCTCTGAAACAGTAAAAAAAGGCAAACTCCATGTTGGCGATAATAAGAAGAACCTTTTTAAATTTACGAAAATAACGATTTATTCCGTATTCAAATCCTTGGTGAGATCACAACTTGAATTGCTCAGTCTGGTGCCCCTACAAAATCAAATACATAGAGAAAATAGAGAAGGTTCAGAGAAGAACTACTAAACTAATACCAGGGTTGAAAGAAAGGTCTTATGAGAAAGGTTAAGACACTTACAGTTACCACGTTAGTGTACAGGAGGCACAGAGGAGATATGATCGAGGTATATAAACTTGTTCACCAGATATATGACTTTACAGCCGAGCTTGTTGTCCATTCTTGGGACAGCAGGTATGAGTTGAGAGGGAATTCTCTTAAACTCTTACCACTAAATTGTCAGTCAGAAAAGAGAAAGAATTTCTTTACAATCAGAGCTGTCAGAGCATGGAATAAACTTCCGGAGGAAGTTGTCCAGGCTTGACAAATTTTGGTCAACAAAAGGTTCTTTGTATAACTATAGGGCTGGCTTGTAAGGTCATAGACTGGTAAATAAGGACTTTAAAGTGTATTATGTATAATGATATAAGAAAAAAACCAAAGAGGGCGGGTCCACATGAACTTGGTTTGTTTTAAAGTGTAAAAAAAAAGAAGAAGAAGAAAATAATAATAATAATAATAATAATACGAATGTATTTATGTATGTATGTATGTACTTTTACATGAATTTTAATATGTATTTATGTCTGTTGTGAGTCTGGCGTAGAGGATTTCATCCTGTGCTGGAAATACATTTCAATACATTTCAATAAATAAATGATATATCATCTGGTAACACAATGATTGATTGCGAACGCAGTGAGCCACTTACTATGACAGCAAGGCTGAATGTCTGTGTGTGTGTGTGTCCCGCTGTTACACCACCGGCCCGCCACCAGAGGGCGCAGCTGTAGCACACACACACACACAGGGCGCAGCTGTAGCACACACACACACACACACACACACACACACACACACACACACAACCACACACACACGAGCTGCGTTCGCTTCCCGCGTTTGCGCGTCTTACTTGTATATCATCTGGTAACACATTACTATATGATATCTCATCTGGTAACACATTACTATGATATCTCATCTCTCAAGAGTTACATTATTGTTAAAAGTCTGCATTACTTAAATCAC
>NC_139707.1:12423808-12501308 GCF_964188405.1 Protomyctophum parallelum
CAAAATATTCTTTAGTCTTAGGGTCCAATTTTACAATTTACAATTTAGGCATTTAGCAGACGCTCTTAATCCAGAGCGACTTACATTTAAGCAAGAACAAAAGCATGGGAATACATCACATAAAAGCATTTATCATGAGACATGCGTAAGCTAAGAAGGTAACAGTGGAATATCTATATGATGAAACTATACATACACTATACATAATAAACTATACATATTCACTACTATGCTATACATATGTACTATGGCGTGCTATGACTATATACAATACAATTATAGTGCTGTCTACATAACATGCTATAAGTCTGTGTCAAATGCTATCTAAGCCAACAGAAATGCTATCTAAGGGGTTAGGGTAAGTGCTATGCGCCATGATGGAGTCTGAAAAGGTGGGTTTTCAGGCTACGGAGGGAAGATTGGGAGTGATGCTGCAGTTCTGACTGCAATGGGAAGTGCATTCCACAGTTTTGGAGCCAGAAGGGAGAAGAGTTTGGGACGTGTGGAGCGTTGTCCCGGCGTTTTTAGTGAGGGTACTTCCAGGTCCGAGAGGCTAAATGTCATCAAATGGTCCGTGGCTGAAATGCAGAATAAATAATTGACCTTGACCTTTCATTATACATTATATATTTGTATTAACGTGATAACATTGGCTTTCATTATAGCTCCCCCAACAGTCTAAAGGTCAGGAGGTCAACCTTCGACACCTGACCTCGGGCAGCTGGGAGGTGTGTCAGATCTTGGCCTACGATGATGACGCCCGCTGTGTGTGAGTATAGCACGTTAGCATGTTAGCATCACTGTGTGTGAGTGCTATTGTCTGTAGTTAGCACATTATAACCATTGTATGTGAGTGTCTGTATTTAGCACGCTATCATCACTGTGAGTGTACTGTGGTTAGCATGTTAGCATCACTGCGTGTGAGTGTACTGTGGTTAGCACGTCAGCATCACTGCGTGTGAGTGTACTGTGGTTAGCACGTTAGCATCACTGCTTGTGAGTGTACTGTGGTTAGCACGTCAGCGTCACTGCGTGTGAGTGTACTGTGGTTAGCACATGAGCATCACTGCGAGTGAGTGTACTGTTTTTAGCACGTTAGCATCACTGCATGCTAGTGTACTGGAGTTAGCATGTTAGCATCACTGTGCGTGAGTGTATTGAGGCTAGCACGTAAGCATCACTGCGTGTGAGTGTACTGTGGTTAGCACGTTAGCATCACTGTGTGTGAGAGAGCGTACTGTTGTCTCCCAAATAGATTATTATGAAATAAATAGTGAGGTTTGTGTTTTGCAGTTACTTCCTGAGCACAGAGGATGGACCGACACAAAGACATCTGTACAGGTACATCATTACAACAGAAGGGAGAAGAGTTTGGGACGTGTGGAACGTTGTCCCGGCGTTTTTGGTGAATGTTCATCCAGTTTCCCTGCATTGGCTGATCTGAGCGAGCGGGAGGGTTGGTAGCATCCGATCAGACTTGCAAGATATGGGCGTGCCATACCTTTGGTTGCTTTAAAAGCCAGCATCACAGTTTTATTCTCTGTGCGGGCAGCAACCGGGAGGTGGAGGGAGCAGAGAAAGGGGGAGACATGTGAGAATTATGGCTGGTTGAAGATCAAGCGAGCTGCGGCATTCTGGACCAATTGTAGAGGCTTAAGTGCGCATGCCGGTAGGCCAATAAGGAGAGAGTTAGGGGAGCTGTTAGACATGAGCTCCATGCTTCTGTTCTCAACCAATCACACACACACTTCACAACTAAGCACCCGATTTTAGACCAATCACATATTCATAATAGAGCAGCCTATTTAATGCTCTTAGTGTTCATTCAATGTTAACGCACAGTGCCGATAGAATGTAGCGGATGGCGTCAGTTTTCATCCGGGTCACACAGCGTCGAAACTTCACAGGTGCAAGTTGTTTTAGCAGGAGCAGACATGGCTTAGCTTTCGCCAGAAACGGTAATATGTCTGGCGCGATGCGATCAAAAATCACTATTTACCACTGCACTATTTACCACTGCACCTTAAAAGGGTGACCTCCCTTGCTGTTTTTAAGAGCGAGTTGAAAACCTATTGTTTAGATTGATCTTGTGTTCACATTCAATGTTCTGTTACAATTTTCCTTATAGGGTTAGGGGATCTTCTTTGTTTAACTCAGCCATAGATTCAGTGGCCGCCTCAGTGTTTGGGTCCACAAACGCCTGAATTTTTCCGGGTTCAGATTTTTCTTCTTTCTCTCCCGCCTTTTCCTCCTCTCTCTTCCTTTTCTCCCCCTGGGGTGGCTTGTTGAAGGTCCATGGTATCTCTGTGGCTAGGGGGGAAGCATCTTCCCCCTGTCCTGGCCCAAGTTCTTCAGGAAATTGGACATGTCAATGATTTCCATCTTCTTCATTTTGGCATTGGTGAAGAGGCTTATAGTCCACATATAATCCGTTCATAAAGAACCTGGTAATGCTGATGAAGATCAAGGAGTCTATGTCTAACGACACCCTCCCTGCTGCCGTGGGGAGGGCTTTCAGTCTGAATAATGAAGTGAAACGAAATGAAAATTCAGACTGAGTGTCAGGCTAAACGTTGGGTGAAATTCACCCGAACACCTGCCTGTAGGAAAACAACAAAACAGGGATGTGGGCAGGGAAACAAACCTGCTTCTGATGTCACTGTGAGTATCATGAAGCTACCTGAGGAAATCACCTGGGTTTAGTGTTCTAGGGTCAACCAGAGTGTCCACATTGTGAGAGTCCATTGTGTGTGTGTGTGTGTGTGTGTGTGCGTCTTTAGCGTGTCCACAGTAGATCCGTCCCACAGACGGTGTGTGAGCTGCTTCCTCTTCACGCCTCAGTGCTCGTACTACAGTGCCCTCTTCAGCCCAGACTACCAGCATGTTCTCCTGAGCTGCAGAGGTAGGTACTACTACTACTTATCATGTTGTACTAGGTAACTAGCTAGGTAATAATCTGCATTGTCCTGAAGGATATTGGTCTTCACAGTCTGTTCAAACACCCATATCAAAAACAACACTACGTTAATAACTACTACGTTTTAATTAACTCACTGCCAAGAACGAGTTAGAAACGTATTTTAGTTTTATGCGAGGGTTAATGTATGGCGGTGTTTAAACATCGAAGGGAAACGATGCCCGATGACGTTCTGACCGACCGAAACGTTGCTGCTTAACCCATTCTGGGCGGGACCCCTTTTCGGTGCTTTAATCTTTATCTATTGAAAAATAGAAGATCTACATGCTTCTAACGTGGCACCGAGTGCCGCGCTACGAGCTTGTAGATCTGCTATTTTTTCAAAAATAATGAAAATGATTAAAAAAAATCATTGGATGAAAAAAAAAATATATATATATATATATATTATATCAGAGAGAACGTTTTTAACTCAAATCTTTGCTTCTGAGGGGTTCCTGGAACAACATATCAGCATTCCAGATGGGGTTCGGTGGCCAAATACAGATAATTCTGGGGGTCCTTGACATGAAATATATTGAGCACCACTGAAAAATAGAACATTTTCAGAAAACTGTCAGGATTTAGAAGACAAAATTGATTAAATAACATTCTGTAAGTGAAGACAGTGTGCGGGATTCCACTTTTTTTCCGACTCGTAAAGACCATGGTGGCTAAAACAAAATTAAATGATGCGTATCTCAAAATAGGTCCTATACTTATTTTCTTTTTTTTTCTCCAGGACCTGGAATTCCACAAACAACTCTACACAGACTGACTCATATGACGGGTAGGTGCGTTGAAGTCATTTAATGTGTGTGCTGTCTTGTCTCGTCTTTCGGTCACTCACATCAAGTGTGTTTGGCCGATACGGTTGGATTGCGTTGCTGCTACGTTGGTTTTCCGTGGCGTCTTGCGGTTTATGGTAAACGAGTTGCTACCTCCACTTGGGTTTTAAAGTCCCCCAAACGTCACTTCACATTTATTGTTCCTTTTTACTTATTGTTTCCTTTTTTTACAAGGGCCAGTTTCGAATTGCAGCCGTCCGTGGGTGCTCTTTGAGAGCGGTTTTGAAGGAGTCAAGGGATTTAATGACTGTTGGTAGGGCGTTCCACATTTTAGTGGCATAGGAGCAAAATGTATTTAACCCCTTGTTTGAGCCAAAGGACATGGCAGCATTATGTTGAGTTTGCGGGCTGAAAAGTTTGGGAACCCATGAACTAGACCATTGGTTCCCAACCTTTTTATACTGAATTACCACCTCGACCTCAGAAAAATATTTGTCTCTCCAACTACCATCATAATAACTGATGTTAAAATACAGGAGCGTATACCTGCCCTTTGTGTTCCATTCATAAGCCATTCCTGACAAGACGAATCACTAATCAGCACAATATTTTTAATGTGATGAATCCGTCCTCAAATCGGCTAGGTGTGCTGTCATGCTCATTTCAGCACGGCTGGATAGCCTATTTCAACCAATTGCTTGGTCAGAAGAACTACCTGTAGTAATATAAATATTTCATTCCACTTTGGTCTTTTTTCTTCTTTTTTTTGGGCGACTCCTCTGTGTACCACCAGTGGTACTAGTACCAGTGGTTTGGATAGAACCTCTGAACTAGAAAAAAGAAGGGGAAAAAAACTCTGTTTATCAACGATCGTGGGATCGATCGTACTGGAGATAAATAAAATATTATGAGACTATACTTGAAAGATGTAAGGAGAAAAAAAAAGAAAACGCCGCCAGTACGTGGTTTTTTGTATGTATTGATATACTGCGCCAGCGAATTCAGGGACGGGCACACATGCCCTTTCAGAACACAAATGCAGCATTTACTATGGTGAAATAAATGCAAATACCCCTCCTCTCCTTTCCATGCCATGCCGGAAGGCAGCATTCAGGAGAATTGCTTTTTCCCCCCTGAAGTCTCCTGAACTTGAACGCAGCATTTTGCGTTGAATACAATTTGTTTAGAAATCCACGTTGTTACATCGCATCTCCATTAGCCAAAGAGTACTGGGTTGCTGACAACAAGCTCACAACAAGCTCGAGCTTGTAGATCTGCTATTTTGTCCAAAAGTGCCCTCTTACGGGATTTCAGCCCCTGCCTCTCAAACACACTCTGCACGTCCCTGAGCAAATTCATAATATTTGTTGTTGTTCTTTCAGAGAGTGTCATGGTGGAGGACAACGAGGTCTTAAGGGACGCTCTGGTTTCCATGCCGATGCCCAAGAGGGACAGGAGAAGCGTACTCATCAACGACCTCGGTAAATTAACTAAGCAGCGTTGATTTTGACAGAATCTTTTGATTTGTCATAGTCTCTTCTCTTGAATAGTTTTCAGTCACATTTTAGTCACCTGGTATGTTTTAGTGTTAGTCTAGTTTTAGTCGACTATGTATCATAAGATTTTAGTCGACTAAAATGTATTTTGGCGGGCCTTGATGCCGTCGTAATGACACTTGCTGAAAATAGCCGATCTACAAGCTTCTAAATCTGCCATTTTCAGCATGCAACCAAGTGTAATATGGCTTGGATCCATTAGTCCCTTCCTAACATTTTAGTCTAGTTTTTATTTGTTGACGAAATTGTTTTAAGGAAGGAGGAGAGACCTGCACACCGCCACTTGCTGGTTCAAGAAGTTTATTTTAAGAGTCGTAGCAACGTTTCGGCCTTTCGGCCTTCTTCAGGCATGACGAAATTGTTAAAATATTTACTCTTAGTTTTACTCATCATAGCTTAGTTTTCATTTAGTTTCCATTTAGTTTTCGTCAGTGAAAAAAGGTATAGTCGACAAACATTTTTCGTCATAGTATTAGTCGACGAAATCAACACTGTAACTAAGTACATTTAGTCAAGAGGGACAGGAGAACCGTACTCTACTCTACTGCTCATCGATGACCTCACTATGCTACTGAAATATTACACTGAAGGGCAGTGCTGTAAAGGAGTGGTTCCCAAACGTTTTCTTGTCAAGGACCCCCAAACTGACACATTAGCCCGCGGACCCCCATTTGAAAAGATATGCCAGGCCACTCCCGTAAGAGAAGATTTTTACACTCCATTCCATACACTCTCAGAGTTAGAGAGGTATTATTAAAGCACATTATGTAGACATAGCACTCTATAGTGTATACGTATAGTTTCATTTTACAGATGTTCTACTGTTGAGCTGCGTTCAGACCTTTTTTTTTTTCCAGTCGCGCCAATCACTTCCCGTTTGCCCCTGTTCGTGCCGTGCCCGTTCGCGCAACTTCTCGTCTTTGCGTTGACTGTAATCGCGCCGCTCTATCCATCCAAATCTGAACGCAATCTTTAGACGGATGTTATAGGTTCTTAACTTTCCTCATTATCCTAGATGAATATTCATGTCTATGCATTTGATGTATTACCATGTGTTGTTCTTGCTTACTGTGAGTCGCTCTGGATTATGAGCGTCTGCTATGTGCCTACATTGTATATTATAATGACAGTGTGTGTCATTGGATGAAAGCTGCTTCATCTGTTGTTTTTTTTTGCCCACAGCTCTCCGTCTGGAGATCAGTGTCCCTAAACATCTGGACGAGACCAAGCAGCACCCTCTCCTCCTGATGATGTACGTGTTGTTAATAAAATGTCACTGTTAACACTTATTATGTCCAGGACGTGTCCACATGTCTTCAAAATAAGGGCCTTTCTCGGCCCCACCCCTCTCACATTGTTTATATTGTGTTTAGGATCCAAGATGGCCGCAGGCACCAGGAGCGGGTGGGGCGGAGGTGAACACAATATAAACAATGGGAGAGAGGTGGGGCAGAGAAAGGCCCTTATTACACCCGTAGGACACGTCTTTAGGTCCTTTTTAATGATATGAGACTTATTAGCGTGATGTAGTAAAGGAACATTATAACTCCCGGTTTTGGGGGGAAATGGAAGTCTGGGCTTTTCAGAATAAAATCTCCCTCATCTGCTGGGCACGCTTTCGCCTTTATTTTGAAACATCCCGGTGCATAAAAAGTGTTAACAGTTTTCTGAAACCAAGCAGCACCCTCTCCTGTGAGCTGCCATTCTCCCGTAGAGCGTCTTGTTTAGATCCTTTTAATTCCGTATACTTTTTTCCCCACAACAACGGAGATAGAAGAGGTGTCGTTAAAGCAGACTACTGAAATGAACAGTTTCTGACTTTTAAACAGAATCACGTAGCAGGAACATAAACTGACATCGTTTTATTTTCCCAAACAGTAAAATGGCGTTTCTCCTCCTTTTATTTTGTTTTATTGTTTTGTTTCGTTTGGACAGAGCCAGCTCCCCCGGTGGCCAGAGCGTGAGCGACCGCTTCTCTCTGGACTGGGACTCGGTCCTGGTCAGCTCGGACCATGTGATCGTTGCCCGCCTGGACGCTCGGGGCAGTGGCTTCACTGGTCAGAGGGTTCTACACGGGCTGGACCAGAGACTGGGCTATGTGGATGTACAAGACCACATCGCTGCCCTGGAGTGAGTTTAATATAATACCAGATGTACAAGACCACATCGCTGCTCTGGAGCAAGTTCTGTTAGATTCATATCATAATGTAGATTAGGTTCTATTAAATCAATGGTTTTCAACCTTTTGCATGTCAAGGTCCATTATTTATTCGGCATTTGAGTCACGGACGACCGGTCTGAGAGGCTAAATGTTATCAAATGGTCATTTGATAACATTTAGCCTCTCAGACCCATTTGAGCCACGGACCACCATTTGATGACATTTAGCCTCTCAGACCCATTTGAGCCACGGACCACCATTTGATGACATTTAGCCTCTCAGACCCATTTGAGCCACGGACCACCATTTGATGACATTTAGCCTCTCAGACCCAAAACTAAAGAATATGTTTAGTTGTTGGATAAGGATTTGTCCACAATTCCATGATGTATTGATGTTGGTACCATTAGGAGAGATAACAGGCAAACGTTGATCAAAGTAACAATTCTACATTCTCTAATTGTGTAGACTTTAAGCAACGCAGATGTTTAACATTAATGTAACTCTTGAGAGTGTAAAATGAAATCAAACGTACGGTTCATTTGGTTTTATTTGACACTTAAAGCGCAAATAACATGCATTTTAAAACGGCTTTTAATATTTAATAATCATATTGTCTATGTCCCTCAAAGTTATTTCTAATGGTTTGAGCCTCAATCACCACTCTGATATAACCAGGCCTATATAACCAGGCCTTGTCAATTCTTTCTGGACTTTGAAAGCAGTTTTAGCTGCAGTACCACACTGTCCTGAGGTGGAGAGGGTGCTGATATGCAGATTATTTAATATTTGAGTCATTATAATACTCATGCTAGATAAAACCATGCTTGTTTACATTCCATGCCAGCTTGGAAAATCAACAATGGTGGACATTGTAAACAAAGTGGAAATGCAAATTTGCAACTGAAGACTGAAGAAATGGAGGAATTATACAAAGTAGGGTGACATTGATGACATCACGATGAGGCCAAAATCAGTCGAGCTGTTTCTGAGAGCAATTTCCATTAAAACACCCATATGACATGAAGGCCTGATTGTTCAAAATTGGTTATTTGTGGGGATAGAAAACACACATGGGAGCCCCAAAAACACAAAAGAAATTGAAAAAGTTGAATTTTATGTTATAGGTCCTTTAACTCTCAAGAGTTAAAGATCTATTGAGGGTCAATTTGGTTATCAACTATCCATCATTTAGCTGGGGACCACCTGGAAACTCCTGAAGGACCACTGGTGGTCCCCGGACCACTGCTTCAGAACCACTGTATTATGAAAAATAATACTAGTAATCTATGTACTTAAGTATTTCTTACATGTCGTCCCCATCATGTTTTTTTTTGCTCCCTGATTCCGATCATTTGATTTTTGAAACGCAACAAATGTGAATAACTTAATTTGCAGGCTAGTACTAATGCTAACATGCGGCTAACTGCTATTGCCACACACACACACACACACACACACACACACACACACACACACACACACACACACAATCTTTGAATATATATTCTTTCGTTTTTAACTCAAATCTTTGCTTCTGGGGTGGGGGGGGGACGTGACGGGATGGGACAACATATTTTCAGATGAGGGTCGGCGGTCATATCATTTCTGGGGTTCCTTGACATGAAAATGTTTGAGAACCACCGACATAGAAAAACAAGGTTTTTCAGACATTTTGTAGAATCAGTTCTCAGGTCTAAATGGGTTAAATCAGTCATGTTCCAAACCAGCGACCCTCTCTCATCTCCCAGATACCTGCTCAGGCTGCCCTATGTTGACGGGACCAGAGTTGGAGTGTACGGAAAGGTACAGTAACATGGCTTATCTGTTCAGCTGCTGCTTGAAGGTACAGTAACATGGCTTATCTGTTCAGCTGCTGCTTGAAGGTACAGTAACATGGCTTATCTGTTTAGCAGCTGCTTGAAGGTACAGTAACATGGCTTATCTGTTTAGCAGCTGCTTGAAGGTACAGTAACATGGCTTATCTGTTTAGCAAGCTGCTTGGTTACACTGATATGGCATGCATCATCTTTAGGGACAAGGAATAGAACAAGGATGGAGTGCTGTGATTCTTTTCTCCCTCCTAAAACAGGATAATCGGGTACTATGATTAAACTAGGAGAATGTTTTTGTACAGTAAGTGTTAAAAGGATCCCTGTATTAAAACATTATACTTGCACTCTATAACTAAAATTACAAAATAATAACACCATACATATATATTTCTTTCATAAATAGAGAATGTTTCACTCAATAGGGACTGCTCCCGTTGCAAGTTGATGATGTCATATGCCCATGTGTGGTCTAGCCCTATGGAATTATGGAATGCATATGCTAATACAAAAACAACGTAATACTTCCTAAAGTTAATATGAGCATCAAAGCAACATTTAAGATATTTCTCATCACGTGTTAATCTAAATCTTCTAAACGTCATTAACATTTTTTTTTTCTTTTTTAAAGGGTGAAGTTTCCCATTAATTGCATGTGTCCCCCCCCCGGGCCGCCGGTTGCCCATGCTGTACTTCAGTGGTTCCCAAAGTGAGGTCCGGGGACCCCCATGGGTCCTCGAGGGTCCAAAGCTAGTTTGGAACTGGATCCTTATGGATAAATTGGGGTCTCGGAGATAGAAATGCCATTAAATGGGGGTCTGTAGACTATGCATGTAAAACTGGGGTCCTTGAAATTAAACGGGTTGAGAATCACTGCTAGAGCCGTAAAAAATCTTCTCTTATAGGGGTCCCTGGCATAGTTTGGGAACCACTGCTGTAATGTCTTGGTACTGTATGTGTATTGTTGGTGCACTGCAGGCCTACGGTGGGTTCCTCAGCACACTGCTGCTCTTGTCTCATGGTTCCATGTTCAAGTGTGGCGTCGCCGTGACTCCAGTCACCAACTGGAGACTCTACGGTACGAGAAACCTCAGCAGTATTTGATCAAATAGAATCGATTTAGCGTTAGACCCTACTGCATCGTCTATTTCTGTGTTGTCAGAAACATTCTTGAGTTGAGTTGAGAGTGCAACGTTTAGCTGGGATTCACAGAGCAGCTGTGCTCCATGGGGGGAGGAGGGCAGAACACAGCCATGGAGCAGAGCTGCTCTGTGAAACCAATGGACTCCCATTGAAAATTAATTATGAGCTGATCTGCCCCCCATCTCCCCCCGGAACAGAGAGAGCGATTTTGTGTGTGTGTGTGTGTGTGTGTGTGTGTGTGTGTGTGTGTGTGTGTGTGTGTTTACATGGCTGTATGTTGGACACAGCATAAAATCCACGCAGTGCAGCCAGGTGCTCTGAGCCTTTGATTAGACAGCAGCATGTTATAGAGTGGAGCGGTCATTATCAATAAATGGCACAGCTGAATTCAGTGATTGACCAATCCGAATCGCGCATTCAACCAAGCTGTGCAATAAGTGTCATTATTTAATGCCATGCTGTCTCACATGTAGCTAAAGCTTTTAGAAATCATCGCCACACTGTGTCTCACATGTAGCTAAAGCTTTTAGAAACCATCACCATACTGTGTCTCACATGTAGCTAAAGCTTTTAGAAACCATCACCATACTGTGTCTCACATGTAGGAAAAGCTTAATAGTATCCATCGCCATGCAGTGTATCACATGTAGCTTTTTGAAACATCACCATACTGTCTCACATGGGCTAAAGCTTTTAAAACAATCACCATACTGTGTCTCACATGTAGCTAAAGCTTTTAATCATCGCCATACTGTCTCACATGTAGCTAAGGCTTTTAAATCATCACCATACTGTGTCTCACATGTAGCTAAGGCTTTTCAATCATCACCATACTGTGTCTCAAATGTAACTAAAGCTTTTTGAATCAGCATAATAAAAGGTTCAGAACAGCATGTTCCTCATCTCTCCTGTTTCTTCCTGTAAACTAAAGGCTCAGCCTTCACTGAACGATACTTTGGATTTCCAGGCAAGGATAGCAGATATGACGTAAGTAAGACTTATTATTTTCTTTCTTGCTTTCTTGCTATCTTGTTTTCTTGCTTGCTTGCTCTGAGGCTTTGATTAGACAGCGGCCTGTTATAGAGCGGAGCGGTCTGTTATCAATAAATAACATACCGCAATCGGAAACAAGGATGCAACCAAGCTGTGTAATAAACTGTAATAACTCTTGGTTAAACCTTGTCGTTCCACAGATCTCCAGTCTGCTCAGTAACAGCTTGTCATTCCACAGATCTCAACTTAGTCTGCTCAGTAATGTTGTGTCGTTCCACAGATCTCCAGTCTGCTCAGTAACGTCTCTGGAACCGTCCAACGGAAACTTCTCATTGTCCACGGCACTGCTGACGGTGAGAGCCACTGTTAATTACGCTGGCTATAACTATGACAATTATTTTTGAAATGTTGGTCCAGTTTTCACTGACGAACACTAGATGAAAACTAAATAAAAAAACTAAGCAATGATGACTAACATGAGTCAATAAATATACAGCCAATTTAATCAACAAAGACTAGACTAAAATGTAATTGAGGGACTAGTGGAGAAGAGATCCAGTAGAACTAAATGTCAGGGAGGGACTAGTGGAGAAGAGATCCAGTAGAACTAAATGTTAGGGTGGGACTAGTGGAGAAGAGATCCAGTAGAACTAAAAGACGAGCCATTTTATGTTTGGTTGTGTGTGGGTGTCACACTCAGAAAATAGCTGATCCACAAGCTCACAATGCAACACGTTGACTCAGTTAATACGAATGTTATGTTAAAATCTCATTACTTTGCTGCTTAAAACCTTCTCCACTGCACAAAGAAGAAAGCCATAATTTCACAGAACTGCAGCCTACAGGAGAACAGAGTCAGAGAGAGCGTGGTGAATCAAGTGTAATGTATGGATCACAGAGGGAGCGTGGTGAATCCAGTGTAATGTACTGTATAGATCACAGAGAGAGCGTGGTGAATCCAGTGTAATTGTTGTCGACCTTTGTTCACAGCTACCGTTCACTTCCAACATTCCGCTGAGCTGGTGAAGCTGCTGACGACATCGAACAACGCTAACTACACGCTGCAGGTGACCGCCCCCACCGTCCGTGTTCCGTTCATAACAGACACATACAGCCCCCCCTCCCCTCTTTACCCGTGCAGTACTTAGTTTAGACTAGTCATTGGTTAGACCAGTCATTAGTCCTATACAACCTATCTCAAACCATCACCCTAAAAGGCAGTCCATACTCTCTCCGACCACCAAACTTTTCGTCGGAAAGATAAGACTTTAATTTCTTCTCCGAAGTAGAGTTCGGAGAGTCACATCATATGGGAGTGCAGCTTTCAGAACAAAAATTCGGAGGAATGCGTTTCAGAAGTTGCGAGTGACGTCATGTTGTAGTTGTACCGGAGCTTTCCGACGAAAAGTTTGATGGTCGTAGATAGTATGGACTGCCCTTAACCCTAACCTCCCACGGGGCAGCACACCTAAACCTAACCTTAACCCTCTCCCAACCCTTAATCTGGTCGTTTTAACGGACCCCTCACCAACCTTAATCCGGTCGTTCTAACGCACTCCTCACCAACCTTAATCCGGTCGTATTAACTCACCCCTTATCAACCTTATGTCTAACCAAAGGATGCCTCCCTTTAAATTATCAATTAATTAGGACCTGAGGCGGATTCTATAAAAGAGCTACAGTAAGCCGCAATTATAGATCGAGTTAACAGTGGTCCGTGTGTGTCGTCCTGTGGTTCAGATGTTCCCAGATGAAGACCACCACATGGCTTCGGTCCAGAGCCAGCACTACATGCTGACGTCAGTGCTCCAGTTCTTCAGGTCCTGCTTCCAGGAGGAGATGCTGGTCCCCGGCCCCACCTCGTCCAAGGAGGACGACTAGCTCCTTCCATACAGTACAGAAGTCCTGACGACGTCACTCACTGTCTCATCCCCTGTTATAGAGTACAGAAGTCCTGACGTCACTCCAAACCTTCAAGGACCCCCACATTGACACTTCATGTCAAGGACCTCCAAATTGACACTTTTCATGTCAAGGACCCCCACGTTGACACAAATTAGCCTGTGGGTGCCCCATTTGAAAAGATATGCCAGGGACCCCCATAAGAGAAGATTTTTACAGCCCTAGCAGAGATCCTCAACCTGTTTAATTTCAAGGACCCCCAGTTTGACATGCATTAGTCTACGGACCCCCATTTAATGGCATTTCTATCTCTGGGACCCCTGATTTATATAGTAAAATCATGTTTATTTAACTCTGGAGAGTGTACTTAATGGTACCCTAACTTTCAGCAGATGTTTCCCGGCTCCCAAGCGAGTTGGGTTGGAACAAATTGAGAGGTGATAGTAGTCACCTTTAATGAACACATTTTGTGATGAAAGCTTAGCGAAATGTTTGGCAAATCTGCAAAAAACGAAATGCTTACCACTTGTTTTTTGCAGATTTGCCAAACATTTCGCTAACTTTCCCCAACTAACTGTGATGTCCCAGATGTGCAGACACAGAGCATCACCAAACCATGTCCGCAGGTTGTAATGGAATTATGACAATACGACATCGAGGTGCCTTTTTACATAATCTCAACACCGTGATTCTGTTTCCCAGCATGACGTCTAGTGGTATATATTATGTTATATATTATTATTACTTCCAGTTAACTAGTAAAGTAACTAGTTACACTCCTGTTGTGAGTAATAAGTAAGTAATAAGTAATACATTTAAAGTAATAAGTAATACTATTACTTACTCGTTTAGAGTAACTTTGACAGTACTGCGTCTAATACAATACAATCAAATCAAATTCACTGCCAAGGATATTTAACCAACATTAACATAGCCCTCATGTCACACTTTTTCATATTTTACTTGCCCTTCTAAGTAGTCACAGAATATTTATTGGTGAATGTGAATGGCGGTGAATGAGTTGATGGTAACAGCGGATTAAACAATTCACCTATAGCTAAGACCCGGCCTCTCCCACTTAGACACTCCCACTTGGACACTTTCCAGCCGGGCTATTCATTCCAAAGTAAATATCATGGATTTTACATACTGGTTCTATGATTCTATCTCTTCGAAATCCAACAACAACACTGGAAAAATATGTGCGTGGGATTTCTTTTTTAAACCCATGTTATGCTTTGCTGTGATTGGACCATAGCAGTTTGGAGAGGGGCTTAGCTGTAGGTAAATTAAACCCCCCTACCGTCATCGGTGGACAGAGTCAATATGCGACTGTTGTGAGCTTGAAGTTATTTCGGCTATCCTTGGCGAATGTTCCGCCCAGAACAGGCGGCGTCGTGTTTTCTATAAAGATGAGGAGAGGGTAGATAAAAATAGATGTACTTTATTTATAAAAGTTAAAAGAAGCCAACATGTTTCAACTCCAAGTTAAAAGAAGCCAACGTGTTTCAACTCCAACAGAGTCTTCATCAGGCCAGGGGCCTTTAACTTTTATGAATAAAGTACATCTATTTTTATCCACCATCTCCTCATTTATAAATTTTGAGTGCTCGGATCACTTTTCTTTAGTGACTTTATAGTGTTCTGTTTTATTGCATGTACAGGTAGGTATAATGGTAATCGGGATTTAGAAGATACCAGAGACTCTATAGCCTACTAGTAGTGTCCACACATTGTTCAATATCTATGTCTTTTGGTATTATAAGCAATGATGTCCTTCTAAACCTAAGGCCTGTTCATATAGTCCAATTTTCTGTGAAGAGGTGACGACCGAAAAGTACAACATAACGTCACGCCTGGACTATGAAGAAACTGGACTATGAATAGGCCTTTAAGAAGTGACAACCTTTTCGGAGGTCACCTCACAAGGTCTATTCATAGTCGAGTTTTCTGTGACGAGGTGGCCACCGAAAACTACAACATGACGTCACTGAGCCGCGGTGATCACCGCTCACACAACACATCTAAAACTACAACATGACGTCACTGAGCCTCGGTGGTCACCGCTCACACAACACATCTAAAACTACAACATGACGTCACTGAGCCGCGGTGGTCACCGTTCACACAACACATCTAAAACTACAACATGACGTCACTGAGCCTCGGTGGTCACCGCTCACACAACACATCTAAAACTACAGCATGACGTCACTGAGCCGCGGTGGTCACCGCTCACACAACACATCTAAAACTACAGCATGACGTCACTGAGCCGCGGTGGTCACCGCTCACACAACACATCTAAAACTACAACATGACGTCACTGAGCCGCGGTGGTCACCGCTCACACAACATATCTAAAACTACAACATGACGTCACTGAGCCGCGGTGGTCACATGACGTCACTGAGAAAGAAAGAAACAAAAAAACAAACAAACAGTGGCTGGTGTCAGTACTTGGATGCATGTAACATCCCGGAAAATGTGAAGAAATAAATGCATATATTTTTATTTTAAAGAATGGAGGGAAAACAGGGTAAAATAAGCCAGGCTTCATTAGTATGCTGCTAGTAGTGAAATACTTTATTCCATTCATCTCGTCATGTTATTTATCATTCTGTCAAACATCAAAGGAGGGAAGGCCGTACTTATGATCCTCACTACAACAGACCATTGATTGACGTAACTAGGTCAATCTATTGATTCAGATTTTACAGGACAAACCATTACATCTGTTACCATATTGTACGTAGCTGCTCATGTAACTGTCTCACGCCGTTGCTACAGTAATTAATTTTATTTTTATATTATGTATTTCACTGCACTCTTATCAGGAATTATTGAATATTTGAACCTGTTTTCTTGGTTTTGAGCAATAGCTCTAGTCATGTGGCAGCCAAAAGTCTATGGACTTTTAATGTTTGTTTAGAGCACATTGAACAGAGTTTATAATAATTCTGTCTAAAATCATTCATTCTATTTCTATAAGTCTGCCCTTTCCTGAACAATAAAAATGTTGGTTCTAAGCATGATTTATAAATACACAAATGATAGATAGTTGGTATGAAGCATGATTTATAAATACACAAATGATAGTTGGTATGAAGCATGATTTATACACAAATTATATGAAGCATGATTTATAAATAGACAAATGATAGAGTTGGTATAAGCATGATTTATAAATACAGAGTTGGTTGGTTGTATGAAACATGATTTATAAATATACAAATGCTAGTGTTAGGTTATAAAGTTCAACTGGAGCCACAAACCACCAGGAATCAGCATTTTTGTATTATCCAGTTTTATTAGGATAATAAAGGTTGACATTGATCAACTGTTGACATGGACATTGATGATGATTGCCTTGATGGTTCTATAAATAAACAAAGGAAATAAAATAGTTATAGTATCTTTCTACATAAACATTAAATTATAAAGTATGGCCTTTAGTTCATATTTATACATTTCCTATTGCATATTCAAATAATAATTAGCCACATATCTAGTATAAGTTCATAATATAAATCAGAATATAAGTTTAAATCAAATGCATCAGTCTTAAATATAACCCACATCATGGTGACTTACATTGAAACAAGTTCAAAGACGCATAGGGAATCATCTGTTCATGCACACAGCAAACAAGGGTGGCTGAGGGCTGTGCATGTGTTTGAAGACAAAAGGACAAGTGAGCATGATCCAGGCCTGCTTTATTGGGAGGAAGTGAGGGAGGCAGTGAGGCACTGCCACAAGTCCTTCCTGAGCCATGGTGGGGTCTCCTTGTGGAGCGGAGGGGAACTTGCCCTTTACAGTTTGTGACACACCAACGATAGTTGGTATGAAGCATGATTTCTCCCCTCTGCTTTACAGCCTGTTGTAAACGTGTGACGTAGGTAGGGCTGCGTCTATTAATCCATTAATCGTAATCAAATCGATTATTCAATTAGTTGTGTAGCCTACTAGGAGTATACTGGTTACTGTAAAGTTTTGTTTTAGCAGATGTGCATAAGTTGGAATAGAGGGTATGTGGTTATGCGGGAATGCCTACTGAGTGGCAAAACACCCCTACTTTCTGGCCTTGAACAGCCCATACATAGAAACAGACATAGAAACAGAAAAGTCCTATTTAATTGCATTAAATTACTTTAAACAACACAGATCTGCCGTTCACTTTATGCATGTGCATACCCTCTATTGAGGGTGTCTGGGGTGTTGAGGGGTGGGGCCAGATGTTGATCGAAAATTATTATCACGGTTTCACTTTCATTGAGGTTTAGAAATCACACCTGTGTAAAGTGAGGGGCGCTCTTATCATCTTAATTCTTTCTTTCCCATGTCCGTATGTATACGTCTGTATGTACAGACCCCAATGTATACTCCGTCTATATAATGGTTGAGTCCCACCGCAGCGTTTAACATCGCTCCGGTTCCCATGGCAACGCCCCATCGCTCCAGCTATGGGATTGAAAATATAATCACAGTGTAAAGCAGTTGAAAGGAGGATTTTCAAACCTCCATAAGTCAGACTCCAGGAGAGCTGTCCTTGGTGGATCTTCTGCCATCCAAATTTCTTAATTTGTGCCTTTGTACCGCGATGCTCCCGTCACGTAAAAGCTTCTGACGAAAGGTAAACAGTGTGTGCTTGTGCCAATGATACTCGAGTGTGTAGTGAGTGTGCAAACTCCGTCTTTTATAGTGAACGCGTATGGTGACACCTGGAACTGGGGTTTATGCTAACAGCTAGCCACAATTATAGTTATACAAGTTGATTAGGTGATGTAATGATGTAAAACAAACTGTGTCAAAACAAACATTAAATTATCTTTATTGTTAATGGGATTTAATGTTTGTGTTAGTGACTAACAAACATAAATTTCTCTTCATTGTCAATGGCGTTTTTAAAACAAACATTGACCTAAACACAAACATTAAACCTGTGTATAGGGAGCAACCCTCAAAAAGTTAGTGTAAATAGTAAATGGTGCATTTATATAGCAACTTTATCCATGGTGCTTTACGTTTGTGCATTACATTCACACACACACACACACACACATACATACACCGATGGCGGAGGAAACCATATGGGCAAAGCACCAACCTGCACATCAGGAGCAATTCGGGGTTCAGTGTCTTGCTCAAGGACACTTCGACACTAACTCTGGGGGAACCCGGGTTTGAACTGGCGATATGATTGGTTGAAACAGCCTTCTAGCCGTGGGTTAAACCAGCACCATTCACCACCTAGCCCTGGGCCTAATCACATTTAATAAATCACTCCGCACCGGAGTGCGCACCTGATTAGAGTACCCATATCAACAGCTGTGCGCCTGCGTCACTCGTAGCCTAGTCCTACTAGAGGGACATTCCTGTCCGTGCAGTTCTAATCAGGTGATAGGTGACAGGTGACACTATGGCTGCGCACACAGTTGCTGCGGCTCAGTGCTCTCCCGGTCGGTGCTTTGTATGGCTTGTTGTGTATTTGTTGTTTGTTCTATGTACTTTTTGTGAAGCGTACAACACCTACAGCCGGCAGGATCTCCTTAGGATAGGAGTTTGCCACAAGCGGAATGTTACAGCCGAGTTTCACCGCTTGCACAACACACCGGCGGACATCGCAAGGAGCCCCGGCTCGGTATGGTTTACTATCCCCGCCGGGAGGAGGCGAAGGCGGCGCGGAGAGAGGAGGCAGAAGCGGGGCTGCAGAGCTGGCGCGCTAGTCAGGCTACGGAGGCAGCCGCTCAAACCACCGCTTCCCAGCCTTTTTATCACAAACGCCAGATCCCTCGCTAACAAGATGGATGAATTGAGGCTACAGACTTCAGCGAATAAAACCGTGAAGGACTGTTGCATCATGTTGATCACGGAAACTTGGCTTCACTCACTCATACCGGACTCTGCTATCGAGCTGACAGGCTACACCGCACAGCGTCATGACAGGACGGAGAACTCGGGTAAGAGCAAAGGAGGGGGGCTCTGTATGTACGTCAATAACAACTGGTGTACAAATACAGTGATTGTAGATAGTCACTGCTGCCCGAACCTGGAGTATGTGACTGTGAAATGCAGACCCTTTTACTTGCCGAGAGAGTTTACCGTTGTCATGACGACGGCTGTTTACATTCCACCGGATGCTAATGCTAGCTTGGCTATCGGACAGTTACATGGCAGCATTAGCAGCCAGATGAGCAGACATCCTGACGCTGTACACATCGTAGCGGGGGACTTTAACCAGGCGGATTTGAAAGCAGCACTCCCCAAATTCCACCAGCATGTTAAATGTGCTACGAGAGGAGCTAACACTCTGGACAAGGTCTACTCTAACATCAAACTTGGCTACAGGGCAAAACAACTACCGCACCTGGGCAAGTCTGACCATATGTCCCTGCTTTTAATTCCTGCATATGCCCCCCTAAGGAAAACTGCCCCCACCATCACAAAAACTGTCAAAACTTGGCCTGAGGATGCCTCTGAGCAGCTGCAGGACTGCTTCGACAGAACCAACTGGGAGGTTTTTGAACACCAGGACCTGAATGTGTTCACAGACAGTGTTCTGTGCTATATAAAAAATTGCACAGACAATGTCACAGTGGACAAACGCATCCGGGTCTACCCCAACCAGAAGCCCTGGATGACCCGGGAGGTCCAGCGGCTGCTGAAGGAGAGGAACACCGCCTTCAGGTCTGAGGGTAGGGCTAACTACAGCGCAGCCCGAACGAACCTGAGGAGAGGCATCAGAGAGGCCAAGGCTGACTACAGGAGGAAGATCGAGGACCATCTGGACAGCAACAACAGCAGGCAGGTGTGGCAGGGAGTCCAGCAGCTTACCAACTACAGGACTACCGTCGGAGCTGTCGAGGGTGACGTCTCGTTGGCAGAGGAGCTAAACACCTTCTTTGCCCGCTTCGAGGCAGAGCCACCGGAGGCAGCAACGTCACACCCCACGGTCCACAGCAGCTTCACCTTCACAGTGGAGGAGCACGAGGTGAGGCGCACGCTGCGGGCCATCAACCCGAGGAAGGCTGCAGGTCCTGACGGCGTCACTGGACGTGTACTGAAGGACTGCGCGGACCAGCTGGCTGGGGTCTTCACCAAGATCTTCAACCAGTCCCTCGCCCAGTCCACTGTCCCACTCTGTCTGAAATCATCCACCATAGTCCCCCTGCCCAAGAAGCGCAACATCTCCAGTCTAAATGACTACCGGCCAGTCGCACTCACACCAGTGGTGATGAAGTGCTTTGAGAAGCTGGTCCGGGGTCACATCACATCACTCCTGCCCCGTGGCTTTGACCCCCACCAGTTCGCTTACAGGGCAAATAGATCCACAGAGGACGCCGTGGCCACAGCCCTCCATGCTGCACTGTCCCACCTGGAGCAGCAGGGGAGCTACGCGCGGATGCTCTTTGTGGACTTTAGCTCTGCTTTCAACACCATCCTCCCCCACAGACTGGTGGATGTTCTGGGGGAACTGGGTTTTCCACACAACACCTGCATGTGGATTAAAAGCTTCCTGTCTGGTCGCAGTCAGAGGGTGAGAGTGGGACAGCACATGTCTACGTCCCTCAGCCTCAGTACCGGCTCCCCACAGGGCTGTGTGCTGAGTCCGCTGCTCTACACCCTCTACACACACCAATGCACCCCCGCCCACCGCAGCAACACCATGGTGAAGTTCGCGGATGACACCACAGTAGTAGGGCTCATCTCCAAGGGAGATGAGTCAGCCTACAGGGATGAGGTGGTGCAGCTGACGGACTGGTGCAGAGAGAACAACCTGCTCTTGAACACATCCAAGACCCAGGAGCTGGTCATAGACTACAGGAGGAAGAAAACAGTCATTCCACCCCTGTTCATTAATGGGGACTGTGTGGAGAGGGTGTCCTCTTGCCGGTTTCTGGGAGTCCACATGGAGGAGGGCTTGACCTGGAGCACGAACACCTCTGAGCTGCTGAAGAAAGCCCAGCAGAGGCTCTACTTCCTGAGGGTGCTCAGGGGGAACAACATCACACAGAGACTGCTGGTGTCCTTCTATCGGTGCTCCATAGAGAGCATACTAACGTACTGCATATGTGTGTGGTACACCAGCTGTACAGTGGCGCAGAGGAAAAAGCTCCAGGGGGTCATAAATACGGCACAGAAGATCGTTGGCTGCCCTCTCCCCACACTGGAAGAACTACACAGAGACCGCTGTCATAAAAAAACTCTGAACATTATAAAAGACACTTCCCACCCCGCTCACTCACTGTTTGAACTGTTGCCATCAGGCAGACGGTACAGAGTGATCAAGTCCAAGACCAACAGATTCAGTAACAGTTTCTATCACACAGCGGTAGTTGCACTAAATGCTGCTAAAAAATGATCTGTTGCTGCGACACTTTTTAGTTTCTATTATCTATTATCTATTACCTTCTATTACTATTTATTATCTTAAGTACAATAAGGGTTTGTTGTACAAAGCTACACAAAGCTACACAAAGCTGTACACAGCTGAAAATGACATGCTTGTGCATTAGGGCTGCTGGGGTTGTGCAATAACAAGAAGTCATGTGTTTTTGTTTTATCTTGTACAGTATGTTTTGTGATATGATGCACTGATTGGTTGGCACTTTTAATTTCGTTGTACACGTTGCAATGACAAATAAAGATCTATCTATCTATCTATCATTCAAACATCCAGCACTCCGTTCAGAAATTGATTATATTGTTAATTTGTATTTATTGGGTGGACTTACTTGTGATGAATGGTTAGAAGAAGAGGAAGAGAAGGAGAACGCGAAACCAAACGAGAGATAAGTTGCATTGTCAAATGAAGAGCTCGAAACTTGGAGAAGTCTAGGAATGAAGTCACTACAGCTAAGGGCCGATTCATACTCCTATTTTACCGCTGTTTCGGAAATGATTTCGGCTCGTCAGAAATTTTCAGTAGCACCGAAGAGCCGACTTTAGGACGGTACCCCCCCCCACCCCCCGAACCTCAAATGACGTCACATTGTAGGCTCTACAGAGCCGAACAGAATTTTATTCGGCTCTAAAATATGAGTATGAATCGCACCTAAGGCAACTGCTTGGGCTATGAAGTGTTTCCGGGACAATTTGATAAACAACTAGATAAAGTGCCCATCGGCACAGGTCAGGTTGTGGCCTCCTTGTGGCGCTATAATAGGCCAATGTGAAAAGGGTGCCATTTATTCTTGCCTTGGATGGCAATTGGATGATTTGAGGCTTTTTGTTCAAAACGGGCCAATCCTGCAAACGTTGAAAGCTAATGTTAGCCAATTAGGATGGAGAATGATATATGGGACAGATCTGTCTTGAACACATGACTATACTGTAGAGATAGTGTGTAAGCCAATCAGTGTAGAATCTGAGAAATCCAACAGACTCGTCTTGATCACATGACTATGACTATGTGGACCGATTCGCGTGAGATTTGGATGAAATCTGTGCGACTAACATATTAAGCAATGTACAGAAATCGGCCTCATGGTGGCGCTATAACCGGCAGATGTGGAGGGATGCAGGGACATTTTTTTTCCATGGCCTCTAGGGAGTGCGCATACATAAGTTGTATACAGATCGATGCAGTTATAGCTAAAAACAGGAATTGTTATAGCACAACCGTGAGGCTGATTTGGGGAGAAATTTTGTGGCATGTTGTCCTCGGCCTAGTGGAAATGTGCGCGTATACTTTCACGGACATTGCACTGTGTTTGTGATTTGTGGCATTGTTTTTTCGAAACGGACCAATCGTGTGAGCTTTGGAAGCCAATCTTAGCCAATCAGGATGGAAGATGGGAAATGGTGCCGCTCCATGTTGATCACATGACTATAGAGATAGTGTATACCGAATTGTGTGATGTATGGATAATCTACAGAAATGAGTTACAAAAGAGCATAGCCTATTAAAAGCATACTCAGAGTTTTATGGCTCGGTTAGAAATGGCCAGGGTAAACACTAAACACTACTCCCTCAGTAGCTACGTTGGGTTGAGAGCTGGCATTAACCGTTTCATCAACGACCCTCCTCTTAGCCAGGCATGGTGTATTATGAAGGACAACGAATTCACAGCGACAAACTATGTCTGTAACGGAATGATAAAGTCTCTGAGAGCAGGCCATGATAAAACTGAACATAGCCCTGCAATTAGCGGAGGCTCTTAACACAAACACACCACGGTGCTTGATAAATAAAGTGTGGTTTGACATCCAACTTCATTTCGGGAGGAGAGTAAAGGAGGGTCTTCGGAATCTTCTACCACATTCATTCATTATCAAACGAGGTACAACAGGTAGGTTCATCAAATAGCTAAGCTGAAAACATGATCAAACGGCACGAAATATGTGACACTCGCCTTCAATGAAGAAACAAAGAACCACAAGCAACATTATGAAAGGGATCGTCAAAGCAGAAGAGGCTGTATGTTTGAAGACCCTGGGAATCCATTGTGTCCAGTTGCATCATTTGAAAAATACCTATCTAAAATGCCCAAAGAGGCTAAGGCGTTTCATCTCCATCCAAAGAGAGCAGAACAGTTAGGTGATGTGTGCTACTCATTGGAGCCAGTGGGTATAAATCACCTGGGTTCCATGCTAAAACGTATCTGCGAGCAAGCAGGCACATCCATGATTTACACAAATCACAGCATCAGAAGCACAACCATTCAGAAACTGGCTGAGTCTGGGCTGGAAGCCAGAGAAATAATGTCCGTTAGTGGACACAAGTCAGAGAGTTCTTTACACAGCTACTGGGCACCTTCTCTCGATAATAGAAAGCGGTGGAACAATGCGCTAGGTGGGGGAAACTGCCTCACCTGCTAAACGACAGAGATCCAGCATGGATTTAATGGACAGCACCGCTGCTTTCACCAACTGTGCCTTTAATGGGAGTGTGCAATTTAACATCTATAAATAGGTGATTATGGTAAGCCTATGGTAAGCCTATACGCCTTGTAAATGTCATGTTAAAAAAATAAAGAAAAAAAGAATGGTGCATTGTAACCTAAATGGCATTGCTTAAAATCATATAATAAAAGGAATAACTGTTTAAAAATGTGCTTTATTTCAATTGTAACTCTCTTACTGAATAAGTAGCCTGCCGTGTTACTATATGTACTGTTAGTAAATAGTTACTTAATTTATTTACAATATTGTCATGTGGTAACAGTCCAGTGTATTTTATACGTTGTGCTACAGCGGTATCGCTCAACGAAAATAGCCGATCTACAAGTTCACAATGCGTCTTCAGTGCTCGCCACTCGCCGCTCGCCATCGCGACGAGTTGTAAGCTTGTACATCAGTTATTTGGGAAATGCGACACGGTCATACGACGACGCATAGTTAAATTGCATTCCTCCCACCACTGGGCCGGCTTTGACAGCTCAGCTGTGTTGATTAGACAGAGCCTCAGAGCGCAGCTACTTTGAATCAACAGGGACTATTTTATTAACCTGACGCTGCCAGATCCAAGAAGCTTGTAACACAAGTTTGTTTCACAGCTTATTGGGATCTGGGATCTCGGGAGCAAATTCGATAGACGGGGCTGTTCCTTTTTTTCAAGATACTTGGTAGATGATTGGATGGGACCGTCTATCACCGTGTGGGCGTGCAAACACAACCAATCATATTGACGTGTCTATATAGCGTCACATCCGGTTTCGCACATATCCCGCCCTTAGCCTTAGCTCATGCTGATTGGTTCGAACCGGAGCGGTTCGGTGTTAGCTCAATCCCCTGAGCAATCTCAGATGGATGCTGTCTTGGGGAACATGGTTACCCAATACCGCCCCCATCTGGCAGAGTCAGGTTACTATTTTATGTCTAGTCAAATGAATTCTTGTATTTACAGGGAAACAAAGGTCGAAACATTTTTATTACAATATGAATTCCTGTTGATGTGTTTTGTTTTGTTGGTAACTGTTGTATAAATGCAGTGATGCTTGCGGAACTCGACTTCGTCTCGTTCCTGACCGCATCACTGTCGTGGCAATAATCACGTTAACCCACACCCTCTCGTGTAATATTTCATATGTCATGGGCCACTATGCTCCATAACAGGCTTGATAAGCCCAAAGCTTATCGATAACGGGTACTCAATAAATCGGATTTTGTCTGTATCCAGCTACATCCCTAGTGTGGACAAGCTGGTGCTTCTTCAGATTACTTGAATGATTGAAACTCTTGTCACAATGTTTACAATGAAAAGGTTTTTCTCCAGTGTGAATACGCTGGTGTGTTCTCAGATTACTTGAATATCTGAAACTCATGTCACAATGTTTACACTGAAAAGGTTTTTCTCCAGTATGGAGAAACTGGTGTTTCTTCAGAATTCTTGGATCGGTGAAACTCTTGTCACATTGTTTACAGTGGAAAGGTTTTTCACCTGTGTGGATATGCTGGTGTCTGTTCAGAACACTTGACTGAGTGAAACTCTTGTCACAATGTTTACATTGAAAAGGTTTTTCTCCAGTGTGGACACTCTGGTGTCTGTTCAGATCACTTGACTGAGTGAAACTCTTGTCACAATGTTTACAATGATAAGGTTTTTCTCCAGTGTGGAAACGCTGGTGTCTGTACAGATTACTTGAAACACTGAAACTCATGTCACAATGTTTACACTGAAAAGGTTTTTCTCCAGTGTGGAGACGCTGGTGTTTGTTCAGATCACTTGGATCAATGAAACTCTTGTCACAATGTTTACAGTGGAAAGGTTTTTCACCTGTGTGGATACGCTGGTGTCTGTTCAGATCACCTGACAGAGTGAAACACTTGTCACAATGTTTACAGTGGAAAGGTTTTTCACCTGTGTGGACACGCTGGTGTTTGTTCAGATCACTTGACCGAATGAAACTCTTGTCACAATGTTTACAGTGGAAAGGTTTTTCACCTGTGTGGATACACTGGTGTCTGCTCAGATCACTTGACTGAGTGAAACTCTTGTCACATTGTTTACAGTGGAAAGGTTTTTCACCTGTGTGGATATGCTGGTGTCTGTTCAGAACACTTGACTGAGTGAAACTCTTGTCACAATGTTTACAGTGGAAAGGTTTTTCACCTGTGTGGATACACTGGTGTTTGTTCAGATCACTTGACTGACTGAAACTCTTGTCACAATATTTACAGTGGTATGGTTTTTCTCCAGTGTGGACACATCCGCTTGTCTCCCCCCAATCATCACTATCTTCAGTGAGTTCAGTGTCAGATTCCAGTTCAACTTCAACTTCAGGGCAGTGTGAAGAGATATCTTCATCAACTTCACTTTTCACTGCTAGTAATGTCAACATTGACCCAACAGGTTCCTCTGGTCTTTGAAATAGCGTCTCCTGTTCCTCTTTAATCAGTGGAGCTTCTAGTCTCACTTGGACCAGACTTGGGCTCCTCTCCTGCTGTTCAGGGGAAACCTCCTCGAAATCTGGAAGGAGGAGAGGGGAGGTAACATCAGCAGAGATAAATACATTGTATTTTCTGTCACTCTCTGTGATCAGCGTCTCGGTTGCTAGTAGATGAGATACAACAGCATAATGTGACGCATAAATAAAACTAAAAGGTACCGGACAAAGGTGGACAAAACCACACAAGACCAGGGCAAACATGCAAGTATGTTTGTATGTATGGAAAGTATGCATTAGGGGAGACGGTTGTTATGTATTTGCATTACAGAGTTTGAATCATGGCAGTAGGCATAAAATAGTTTGTACCGCTCCATATGCATCCTGGGGGGGGGGGGGGGGGGGGAGGGAGGTGAGCATTCAGCTGAAGGTGCTGCAGCCCCTCCATCCTGAGGCCAACAACAGAGCTGGCCTTCTTAATTACCGGGCCCCTATTAATCACCGGGAATGGCGTAGTATATAAATTCCGGCCTCTTTCTATTAGCCGTTATTTCTTTTTTTTTTTCTTTCAAATGCCATATCTGTTACCTTCGCTGCTCTGGCTGGCTGTCACATCAGTGTCCAGATACCGGTGGTCACACTGCTCGTGCACAACACAACAACAAACTAACAAACAAACATCGGGAGAGAACGCCACTAAGCACTGTTCATGGCCACGGACAATAAAACTAATGAGAGCAGCAGTCTAAATGCGGAGGGAGGAAAATGACACAAAGCTAATGAGTGAGTAATGAGTTTGTGACACGATGTGCTGCGCGCCCACAGATCTGCCCTTCATGCAACGAACATTCGTTCCATAAACGGATCTACTAGGATGCTCCTAGTAGATCTGCCGTTTATGGATCATGGAACGAACGTGGAACGAGCTTAGCTTGTTGCTAACGCAACCCCCTCTAATAATAATTATTATTATAATAATACATTCACTCTCCCAAACCAGACCACAGAGGTGATCGATGACCTTGGGTGCCAAGTAATGTCTGTCGTCTTTGGTGGAAAGTGCACATATTTGCTTGCAACATTGCAATATAACACTTTCAGCAAGAAGGTTGTCTCAGCTTCATAAACTGTAACACCTGAACGTCTGCCACCAACTGAATCTGCTACCAAATGTCACTGTCGTAGAGCATACTACCAGATCATGATCTAGATGGGAACAGAAGATGGTATGGATGCACTGAACTGGGGGTGGACCTTCAGAACAATAGATTTGTCACACTCATGTCAACAATGAATGTTGCTCCAGACAGTCTCTTGAAGGTCATTCATTTTAACTGTTCCACAGCCTGCAAGACCCTCATGCAGAAATATGGACTACCTTGTTGTTAGATCTCCATATATGGATCTGACCATGTGACATCACGCCTTGTACAAGTCATGCCACCATATATGGCCATATTAATATATGAAGATCACAACATTGACCTCATTGAACCCTGGATAACCGTGGAGAAGCCTGGATCATCACCTATATCTGCATATATGAAGCCGGCCAGCAACTCTACATCTGCTCCATATATGGAGATGTAAGGGTTTGAGGCCTCAAACCCTTACATCTCCATATATGGAGCAGACCTGTTCTGACATTCCATATGTTGATCCTTCCACATGCGTCCTTCCTGTTCTGACATTCCATATGTTGATCTTACCTCATCAAACCCTGTACACTCAACACGCTCCATATATGGCCAGTACATAATTCATTCCATATTATTCCATGTTAATCTGACCCCCCCCATGCCAAAGCGCGCTTATGACAGTCAAGCAGTCACAGAAAGTAACCTGAAACAGGCACGTGTTTTACAGCCAAATGTATACTAGTCGTAGGACAGGGCCACGTGTTGAAAATAGCAGATCTACAAGCAGGGGTGTGCTGAAGGCGGTGCACTAGGTCTGGGAACCCATCGGCTTGAGAGATTAGAGTTATATGAAGCTTTTTTATTTCCACAAATGCTACCATATCACACACACCCCTTTCTGGCGTCACGTTGCCAGGCCCTATAAGCTCAGTGGCAAAGATTTCAGCACTTTTTGAATCCAAGGTACAACAGGATAGTCACAGAGGAGCACATGTTTAACTAGCTGTAAATAAAACGGTACATACCCATCGTGTACAGCTTTACTACGGGTTGCAGCGTTGCATCAAACAGTCCATGTCCCTGGTCAATCTCCCGCTGATCCTCTGACCATGCTAAATATCTTTTGGAGGCCATCTCTCCTGATGGCGTGAGATCTCCTCCTGTGGTGCTCTGTGGAAATCACCAACAGAAAATAATGTTTAGTTATCATTCAGCAACCTGAATGATAGGGATGTTGAAAAAAGTCAAAAAACTCGATTTTCTACTCGTGCTCACTGTTGTAATCTGATCGCGAGAGCACAGTGTACTTGATAATGTATTGTGTACTGACTGAACTGTAGCATACTTTATAGTCACGGTATTAGGATCCAGCTATATATTTCCAGTAGCCTATGTGTGTAATAAACTTGTGAACCTTTTAGCGTGATACTGTCTCGTGTCGTGTTATTGTTCTCCCGGGCCCGTCGACCGCCGCCGCCGTACCAAGGTATACTTCAACCGGATTGTCACACACCACCCAGCCGGCACACACTACCCGTCTGTCAACCAGACGAGGGTTCAGTACTTCGATTAAGTAAGTCGATGTTTTTTTTTATAATTATTTTGTAATGGCTTGTTCAAAAATGTTATAAAGTAACTGTTTTCAAAATGGGAGCGGGAACTGTAGGCCTACAGGCTATGGGTGTGTGTGTGTGTGTGTGTGTGTGTCACTGTGTGAACATGTCTGTGCTGTGCGCGTCTGTGCTGCTCTAGTGCATGTCTCCTCAGAGTCCTCCCATTTACTTCCTGCTTGCCCACAGCAAAGTAAATAAATAGTGTTGTGTGGGACTTTTTTGTGAAGATTGACAGCAACAAACGTGTACAATGCAAACTGTGCAGCAAAAAGTATGCATATCACTCATCTACATCGATGATGTCAACTCACATCAATAGCAAACACCCACAGCCTTCATCAAAGAAAACCCAAAGCAGCATGGACAACTTTACAGTGCAGCCTCGCCGCTGTGACACTCATTGGGCTGAAAGGCTCACACAGTTGACAGCAAAGATGATAGCTGAAGATACCTTGCCAATTAGCTTTGTCGAGGCTATTGGCTTCTGTGCCCTGATGGCATTCGTCGAACAATAATATACCGTACCCTGTCGCTCAACAATGACAACCTGCTGGGAGGGATCCTATTATCAGGTGGCCGCCTCACTCCGTGAGAATCTGACCAAAGCCACAAACTTACCACTGACGCATGGATAGGTTTGACTACAGAGTCCCCCTACAGAGTGACAATTACCGCTCACTATTTTGAAGACTCGGAGATGAAGAGTGCTATCCTACAGACACGAGCAATGCCAGAGAGACATACTGCAGTCTGCAGAAAATATGTCCAATGTCCTAAAGGCTGCAGTTGAGAGTTGGGGCATAGCCGACAAAGTTGATGTCTGCGTCAAGTCAATGACAACGCAACTAATATTGTGTTGGCACACACTCGTCACCTGGATTGGGAGTCGCATCGGTGCTTTGCACACACACTCCAGTTGACCATCAATGACAGCTTCAAATTGGCAGCTGTCTCTAGTGCTGTTGGGGCTGCAGCTTGTCTCCCATTTTAATCACAGCACCGTGGCAACAACAGCGCTCAAGGCCAGGCAGCAGTCGAGGGACATAGTTGAAAATGACCACCGTCTCATCCAACACTGCAAGACTAGATTGAATTCCATCAATGACATGTTTGAGCGCTTACTGGAGCAGAATGGGCCGTGTCCTCTGAACTGTTGTTGCCCGTTCTACGTTCCCTAAAGATAGCCACCACAGCAGTGTGCGGGGAAAAGGAGGTGTCGATCTCAACCGTGTATCTAATCACAGCCACTCTGCTCTCCAGGTAAAAAATGTGAAATGTGAAAGGTGAAATTAAAATACTAAATCCTTAGCATTATTTTGTATAGGACAAGCACGTGGACTGACATGCTTGTGTTTTTGAACAAGAACAATTCAGTGGTTTAAGCTAGTCTACTCTAAAATGTGGTAGGCCTAGGATATTATTTTGACACAACAAAACTGCTATCTAAGATCTGTGGGTTTAGTGACACTGATGAAGACAGCATGTTCGCATATTCCGGGATGCAAGAATAACCACACAATTCAATATAATTTCAATCAATAGATCAATGATACTGCATAGAGCCCACTGTTGTTACTGATGTGCTGGTATGTTTTGCTTTGCTGTCTATTGTACATAGGCTACAGTACAACGCTCAGCAGACTGAGCATTCAAAACGTGTATAAGTGTAGGCTATGTATCAATTTGATACATAGCCTACACTACACGTTTTGAATGTTGATACTATCAAACATTGCCTGATAATGATCAATTGAGGACATAGCATAGGCCTACATGTAGTCAGTGGTCTGCGCTGGCTTTTCAGACGTCTATGTAAACATGACATTGATCTGCGTTACAAAATATGGTCAAACGGTAAAACTAAAGTCTGACACAACTGATACAAAACGACAATCCACACAATTAGCGTGTCGACCACTGTCACGTGACTGTGCATTTCAACAGATCTTACATTAGTTTTAGGCTACTATACAAAAGTAGCCGTAGGCTATAACTTACTTTAGCAGAGAAACAGCAGCGATCGAGGGATTTATAGATTAGCAGAGAGCTAGCACAAGTGCACAACTGTTGTTGTGATTGTGAACAGTGTTGCCAGATGTGTGAGAGAAATAAGAAGTTTGAGTGAATCCCTGGTTGTTCAAAGCTCTATCTAGGTTGTATTCTTTGTGTATTCAGGTTGAAAAGAACAGACTGTACCTCAAAACGAACATGGTTCAGGTTCAACTTCAGATACAAAACGTCTGTTCACTTGGAATGGACGGACCCGGCGAACAGTGCACACATAGGGTTGTTGTACACATGCGTACTAGCGCTGCTGCTGGAGCGTGCACGTAGCATAACCGGTCACTAGGGAGAGCCATGGTACAGCGTAGTACTATGCAGCGCTAGTATAATTATACTATAGACCAATTTGTTTAACAACATTGAGACTGCATGGGGGCACGGGTCCAAACCTGTTTAGTTTAGTAAGTTCTGTTTTGTTATGTTCTGTTGTAAGTAGGATAGGCATTTATAAGCTTTTAGCTTCTGCCTACTCCTTTTGATCATCTTCATGTTTTGGTTTTGTTTTGTTTTCATAACAGCTTATATTCATTGTCTTTAAATATTGTATTTGAAACTGAAGGATGATCAAATAAACTAAACTAAACGGGTCCAAACCTGTTGTTTTGGGGAGCGCTGGTTTCAATTCATTCAATTTCAACATCTCTTGTGTGTTGGCTAGTGAGGTGCACCGACATTTATACTTCAAAGCGCAACAGTATTGCAGACAGACATGAACTCTATCTGATCTGACTTCCTGTCTCTGTGTGCCCTTATATGGATTTCACTACTAAAACTGACACTACAGACACTGACACCTTGTGGAAAGATAATAGATAATGATTATGATCATCACATCCCCCTTTCTGTGAAATTTCTGTGAAATATTTTACAATGTTCTTTTTTGTTTTATATGCAGTTAAGTTATTTTTTTTAAACCAGTCTGTTTCACAAGATCAGTCTGTCAGGATTTATGCTTTCTCTTTACTTGTACAGGAGTACAGGAGTAGATGGTGTGGGTTGTGTATGTGTTTGTGTATCTGTGATAGGTGGAGAGATGGACTCAGACTCACTGTGCTTCACTGAGCTCCTCAACAGTCTCTGGTGTTTTAAGAAGACTGCTGCGATTGCGTCTGAAGATCTGTCCTTCCTCTGTCCTCACAGTGAACGATCGTGGAGCTACTTCTTGAAGAACAGTGGCTTTTGTTTTCCATCCACCAGGCTCTTCAATCCTAACAGTGTCATTGCTTGACAGTGGTGGAAGCTGTTTTGCTGCTCTGTCATAGAATGACTTCTGCTTCATCTTTTGTTGTAGTATCTTCTGCTCCAGTTTCAGTTCCAGATGTTTATTTGGCTTTGAGATGCATGGCAGTGTAGTACGAAGCTTTCTATTGTTCAGCAGCTCAGCAGGTGACAGTCCACATTCAAGTGGTTTTTTGCTCTGTACAGTAGGTGAGTAGCCTAAAGCTAGGTAAGGGTCTGAGTCACTATCAGCAGCTTTCTTCAGCAGTTGCTTTAAAATGTGGACTCCCTTTTCAGCTTTCCCATTGGACTGTGCATACTAGAGGACTATATGTCACATGCTTGAAGTCATACTGTTCTGCAAATCTCTGACACTCCTTGCTATTGAAACAAGGTACGCCACATTAGGTATCCCTTGTCTGGAAAATATGGATTTTACATGTGATATGACACAGCTTGATGATGTGTTTGAGAGTAATGCCATTTCAGGGAAGTTGGAATAGTAGTCAATGACCACAAGATAATCTTTCCCCTTCAGATGAAACAAGTCCATTCCTACTTTCTGCCATGGTTTTGTTGGCACATCCGCTAGCACCATAGGCTCTTTGGTTTGCTTGTTTCTATGTTTCTGGCTGATCTGCTGATCATTCTCTCAATGTCTTTGTTAATTCCAGGCCAGTACACTGTCTCTCGCCCTTTTACATTTCTCGACACCGACATGACCTTCATGAATTCTCTGTAGCATATCCTGTCTTAAATTGTGTGACAATTCTGTTTTGTTTCAGCACCAGTCCATCAACAACACTGAGCTCACCTCTGACGTGGTAGAACAGTGGGCATGAACCTACACTACAGGCTATCCATTCTGCATGTTCTACATGACACGCTGCAGCTCTGTGTCTTTTGATGTTTCAACAGCTATCTCCATGGACTTCTTATCTGACACTGGAAGTGCAGCAGAAACCATGTTCACATGGCATTGAACATCTTCATCTGTTGTACTCTCACACCTCCTTGTGGGTGCTCTGTGAGAGCGCGTCGGCAAGTATCAGGTGCTTTCCTGGTGTATATACCAGCTCAAAATCATATCTCTGCAACTTCATCATGAGACGTTGAATTCTTGGTGACATGTCATTTAAGTTATTTTTGATACATTTGTACATTACCCGCGATCACTCATTGGTGTGTCATTCTAACGTTGCCTATTATTTTATCGTGATATAATTATACAAGCATCTATTTGTAGCGATCATGCACAAAGACACGGCACAAAATATTAATTTGATCAGAATTTTTTGTTAGCCACGTCGATCACTAGTAGTACCGACCCTTGTTATATATTCTCCGACTATGCCTGTCACGATGACTGAGCCAGTTAGATCAGGGGTTTTCAACTGGTTTTGACCCAGGGACCACCATTCTGACCAGCAGCAGCCTGGGGACCACCACTGTTGTCGGGTGGGTTCATCGTAGATCTACGATGGACCCACCCGACACAATAGTGGTGGGGCATTCATGCACCATGGGTTAAGATTGATTTTGTTTTCTTCTTACTTGTTACTCACTAATCACACTATCACAGGCTACATTCATGAGCTGGACAAAAAAAACTATGTTTCAAAGTATTTTATTATCAAAAGTTTTACTAAAGTGTTTTTTACTTGTACTAAGCAGGACTCAAAATAAGTCTCAAAATAATAATCCATTTCAGTTCATCACCCAAACACAGAAGACACATTTGACACTTGGTGCATTTGACAGTCACAGTAGGTTTGTTTCTGACAACCCCCCCCCCCCCCCCCCCCCCCCACGCACACACACACACACACACACACACACACACACACACACACACACACACAGAAACAGAATATATATTTTTATCTTATTCTATTTTAATAATCTTCTCTTTATTTTAACCCAACCTACAACCTGCACTACATTTTACTAGGGCCTTATACAGTACCTTTCTAACATACAGAGGGAACTGTTCATTGTGTACCGTCACTTTAAAAGCGTAATGTATACATCATCGTACGACGGTGTCACGCACCAAAAATAGCCAATCTACAAGCTCACACCGGGGCTCCACCGGGCGCGTTGCGCCTCCGTCGTGTGCGTCAAAAAACGAACCGGCGAACCGGGGCAATTTTAATGCAGTCACACAACGCAACGTGGGCAGTGGAGCCACACTTCAACGTCTTGCATGTGTTGGGTGGAAGAGCAGGATGGTTGTTCCGCTGGCAGCTGATGACTCCGTCAACTTTTCTTTTGGTTTATTTGACACCTTGAGCACTTGACTTTTTGAAATGTTAGATTCGACTTAAGTTATTATTATTATTATTTACAAACAAGTAAAAAGAGTGCAAATAAGGTTTATATTATATATTAGAAAGGTAAAAAAAAGTAAAGAAAAAAAAGGCAAAAATATAACTTTTCTGAATGCCTGGCTGCGGACCACCAGCAGTACCTCCGCGGACCACCAGGGGGCCGCGGACCACCGGTTGAAAACCCCTGAGTTAGATCTATCTATAGCCTGACCTAAGCAGAGACATTTCTGGTCTAGAGGGGCGGGTCGCGCCTCAGAAATGCGCGCACCCTGATTGGATCTCATTGATCTGTCCGTCACCCCCGGCCCCTCCTCTCCCCCCTAGTGCAGCGCTACGTCACATCATTTAGAGCGACGCCCACCCAGAAGGGTTGACTCCCACTTTTAGACTGGTTCAGCCCACGGCTTTTTCCAGGCTTTCATCTTTCGCGCAGACGAAATGAAAGCCTGGGTATCGAGGCTAGATCTATCTATGGTTCTACCACATATATCTGATATCAGCACTAGGTCGACTCGGGCCAAATATAGGGATCGCCATACTAGACATGTCATATGTCATATTAGGGCATTTTTGAATACAATAAAATTACCTTTTAGCGAAGGCATCATCGTTGGTGGTAACTTCTCAGGACGGTGGGGTCCGTGGGGAGACAAAGAAAAAACAGTGGCGCACACGTGTAATCCGCAATGGTGGATGTTGCAGCCGGCCACCACGGGCTGGGACTGGAGAAGGCCACTGGACACGGATGGATCAATACTACTACTCACTACTCACTAAAACTCACTCAAATATATATATATTTTTTGCTGTGGCGCGGGGACAGCCAAGCAAAACTGACTGACATTCCTCTTCCTCCGCTCGGAGGAGCAGGAGTCACATGTGCGTCAGTTTCCAATAGGAAAACATGCACGTGTGTCACGTGACACGGGTTTTATGGGTAATGGAGTTGGAATATAAACTCAGGATTTTAAACAGTGCTGCGGAGGTGATTAATCTAAACATATTAATAAAAAACGAGCAACACGACCTGGCTCGTGATTGACCTCGCCCGGAGAGCAATTACATCACGATTTAGGTCGTGATTAACGTATATATAGTCATGCATTGTGAGCTTGTCTCGCATGCATATATTAATAGATATTTTATAATGTTAAATGGTAAATGGTGTATTTATAGCGCTTTTGTCCAAAGTTCTTTACATAGATTGTGCATTACATTCATTCACGCACGCACGCACGCACACCTTTACATAGATTGTGCATTACATTCACCCATTCACAGACACATTCATACACCGATGGCAGTTCAGAATCTTGCTCAAGGCCACTCTACCGTTGACCCACAGTTGTCAATGACAATTCAAATTGGATATACTTCATTAGAAGGAATGATCATATATTTACCTGTGTGACATATCATGAAAACTCACTGTTCAAATACCATCTTCTCTTCTGAAAGATGTGTGTCTTATAAGTTTGAGCATAGCATTTGCCACAAACTGCAACTAAAGGTGATTTCCCCCTGTATGAGTCCTCATGTGTGATTTTAGATTACCCATTTGACCAAATCCCTTGCCACAAACTTGACAAATAAAGGGCTTTTCCCCTGTATGAATCCTCATGTGTTTTTTGAGAACGCCCCTTTCACTACAGCCTTTGCCACAAACTGTACAAGTAAAGGGTCTTTCCCCCGTATGAGTCCTCATGTGTGTTCTTAGTTCACACATTTGACTACAGCCTTTTCCACAAACTGTACACGAAAAGGGCTTCTCCCCTGTATGAGTCCTCATGTGTCTTTTTAGAGCACCGTTTTCACTACAGCCTTTGCCACAAACTGTACAAGTATATGGCTTCTCCCCAGTATGAGTCCTCATGTGTGTCTTTAGATAACCCTTTTGACTATAGCCTTTGCCACAAACTGTACACGCAAAGGCCTTTGTCCCTGTATGAATCACCGTGTGCTGGTTCAGATGTCCCTTGTGATTAAACACCTTGCCGCACTCCGTACAACTAAAGCTTTTTTTCCCCGTCGTGTGAATCGTCAGGGAGTGAGTTTGTCCCTGTGTTTTCGGGTCCTGGGACAGCTCGTGACCTAAAGACAATGTTTGTCCTTCCACGTGCTGCGTCTTGTGTGAATCCGGTGTGCTTAAAGCCCTGCTCTCCTCCCACTCATCGCTGTCTTCAGTGTCAGATTCTGAACCGTGTGAAGAGAGGAGTTGGTCATGATGATGAGCAGTCGGTTGTGATGGAGGTAACCAGTACTGTATGTAAGCTTGTGTGTTCGTGTGTTCCGTTGAGGTGCCGGCTCGAGGCTCTGTCTCTCCGTGTTGTTCATCACCGCAATCCTCATCTTCACATTTCACTTCCAGTAATGTCAGCGTTGATCGAGCGGCCTCCTCCGGTCTTAGAGATAGGGCTGTCACAAGTACAATTTGAAGTTGACGATTAATTAATAGCGTAAATGTTTTCTTTTGTTTTTTGCATTGAACATTGATGCACTGTTGTAACATTGTTAGTTAGGCTTCGTAATGACAAATAACTTAAATATACAAAGAAATCACCGAACGATTTAAGCCATTTGTTTTAAAACTTTTAAATGAACGGACGATTAAGCAAAATTATACCACAGGTCATTTCGAGGAAGCAATCTGATTGGTTGAAACAGCCTTCTAGCCGTGGGTTAAACCAGCACCATTCACCACCTAATCAAAACAAATAATTCAGCTGTTCTGTTCTCCCAGAGCGCTAGCAAACTCGGTGGCTAGGCTAGCTAGTTTCTTGGGACATTTGTGGTCGTAGTTTCGTCTCGTTCCTTACCGCATCACTGTCGTGGCAATAATCACGTTAACCCACACCCTCTCGTGTAATATTGCTTAAATAACTGTGGCAATTATGTATTGTAATCATTGTGAAAGGCTTACTTAGAGGCATATCCTCTGGTTCCTGTTTGATGATCTGTGGAGGATCCACAGACTGTACCACAGTCTCTTCTTCAACGGAAACCTCCTCTTTACCCACAGGGAGGTGCTGAGAGTCTAGGCAAAAATGATAACACAAGAGAAAAATACATTAAAAACTCATTGACCTCAAACAGCCCCATCTAGTGGTGGCTCAGAGCGTCCAGGGTAATTAAAGTAACGCACATCCTCCATTGGTGCTGAGCCAAAACTGTAGAGACAGTGAACAATGAAAAGAAAGCAGGGGCTCGCAACTCACTTCATGATGCTCCAAACTTTATTTAGCGACAGGCAGGCAAAAAATACGACGTTTTGACCTTACGGTCTTTGTCAAGTATATCAGAGCGTCACACATATTCATAACTCTATGGAAGAGACTCTTAGATTGAAAGCCGGTTTGGCGGGAAACGGAGAGTCAGGAAGTAAAGATCTGCCGTGTAAGATGTCCCGTGATCGTCATTTTACATACTAAAATAGGCGTGAAGAGGTATAAAATAAATATGTATTTGGGACTTTTTCCCAAAAATATGTTTTAGCAAATTCAACATGAACAAGGCGGAACCAGGGCGGAACAAGGCAGAAAGAGCCTGCTGGTTAGACAGTCAGGAACCAATCAGAAGGCTGACAAAAGGGTGAATTGCCAGAACATTACAACAAACTACTACTGCAGAGAGAACCCTGCAGAATTGTTTACAGAATGCTGCTGCTCAGTATATGTTGCCAGTATCACTAGCGCATCACTTCTACTACTAGTCCACGGTTCCGTAGAGTGGAACAATGGAGCGCTTTTTGAAGAGGAAAAGTCCAGGGGAGAAAAAAAAAAACGAGGGAGAACAGCCAGAGACTGACACGGGAACTGCTTCAAATCACGACACAAATTCTTAGGTAAAAGAATCCAGAGTTATTAATAATAATATAGTCCGTTGTAAGTTAACACTCACACTCACACAACCCCACGGCTCTAACATACACCGACGGTACCCGTCGTTTTTGCCCCAAGAACCCTCCCTTCCCCGGGTGCAGAAGGTCGTCTTCGCCTCGGCGTTTCGCATCGCATGTGCCAAACCGTGAATGCTCCAGAGCAGGAGTGGGCAACTTTGAAGATAGAGAGGGCCACAATATTTCCACACTCCAGAGGGGCCACATTGCATATTACTGTCGTAGCAAATATAGACGATCTACAAGCTCAAAACGCGTCGCACTGTGACGGGTTTTGAGCTTGTAGATCAGCTATTTTTGCTATATTTGAATTGAAATCCTGATTTCTTTTTTGCCATTTTTTAATTGGAATCCTCAATCCTGAAGTAAAAGTTGTATTGAATTTTCAAATGTATTTAGTTAGTTATGTTACAACTTTATGAGTTAAATACAAATACATTGGACATAAAAAAAGAAAAGACAATAACATTGTAATACTAGTAATTAGCTGAAATCAATAATATAGCAATGTTCGGATATTAACCTGAGGGCCGCATTACGTGATGGTGAGGGCCACATGTGGCCCCCGGGCCGCCAGTTGCCCATGTTTTCTACAGAGTATTAAAATCACAATCGTTTTAATAGTTATGTAGGTCAGTTGAGTAAATGTAAACATGTTGTTTGACAAGTCACTGACAATTAGAGACGTGACAGGTCCTTGAGAGACAATGGCGGAACGTAGACATAATTATCCTCGCTCCGCCAACCTCTGCACAGTGCAATCTTAAATGGTATTATTTAAAATTATTCACATACAGCATTATTTTGAATATACTCCGTGCTCCATGCTTAAAAACGAGTATAATGTGTATATAGTTTTATATAAACGTTTCACCTGGGAGCATTTTGACTAAACAAGTAAGACGCGCAAACGCGGGAAGCGAACGCAGCTCGTAAATTGCAATAACAACAATTAGAATAAATGACGTACTTTTTTTTCTTCTTTTTAGTTAGTATTTTTTTTAAGTTTTCTACTGTGTGTGTGTGTGTGTGTGTGCTGCGCCCTCTGGTGGCGGGCGGGTGGTGTCACAGCGGGACAGACAGACAGACACACAGACATGATCTGCAGGGTCTCTGTATGTATCTGCAGTTAGTGCTCAGTGCGTTCGCAATCAATGTATTTTCTCTATCTACAGAAGAATTATGACTCAAACGGAAGAGAAGATTTCTTCCAGAGTGGAATAAATCTCATCCATTCATTGCGTTTGACGAACATGTAGAAGCTGTCCTACTGAGGCCAAGGGCAACAGCCTGTTTCATGGAGTAACAGGGGACAAGGTTAGACTGAGGACCACCAAGGACCATGCAGGTAATAATAATAATGATAAATATAGATGCAAGCAGCGATAAGGCGGGACCAAGAAAGAAGACAATACGCAGTAAGAACAATATGCACAAATAAGACTGAGTTGTCAGTACCCGGATTTGAACACACAATCATGTGGTCCGAAGGCGAGAGCTCTACTGACTGAGCTACACGGAGACAATCAGTTACTACATTTTAAACAGTAACATCATTCAGTGTTTTGGTAACAAGTATGTGTGTACTAGTTTTGGTCATGTCATTATCAATTTCTAGTGTGTTCATGTGTTCACGTACAAACTTCTCTTCAACTGGGATTTCAGTTAATGGTCCATAGATTGTGTGTAGGAGTTTCACGCAAATTGCTCAAAAATCCAGGCAGGAAATCAGGTATAAGCATTTTTCAAACTGCTCAAAATGGCAGAAAATCTGAGGGCGGAGCTTACTTCAATGTCAATGTGACGTTATGTGTTCCCCATGAGTCAAGGCACATGTGTAAAAAAGTGCCATGACTTTTGGCCAAATGAGGCATGAGTTAAGCCTGTTCAAATGTTTCATTTTCAAAGAAATGCTATAATTCCCCCCTTTGGCCAATTGGAGTAAGACTGCTTTCAGTGCTTGGCATGACCCTCTACCATACTGTAAACTGTCATAAGCAAATGACGCTTCATGTAGGTATTAGGGGCAGAAGAAGAAGTTTCACAAAACAGCAATTAATAAATAACTACGATTTTTTTGGTTTCTTATAGGTCCAAAGTTCATGTGTAGTAGTTTTCGTGCATTTTGATCAAAGATCCTGGGAGGAGATACATTTTAACTGTTTTTATATAATTAAAAATGGCGGGTGATCTAAAGGTCAGAGGTCAGAAGTCAGAACACGAAAGTTGTTCGGCATGAAGAGACACATATGTGTATCAAAGTGTCATAGCCAACGGTCAAACGGTTCATGAGCTATGCACATTAAAAGTTAGCATTTTCAATTGAGTGCTATAGCCACCACCATTTGGCCAATCGTCTTGGGCTTCGCATAGTCACCGTTTGGCATGGCCCTCTACCAGATTACCGTGTTTCGCGAAAACCGACTGCACGGTTCAGCCAGAACAACTATTTTTGGCGTAAGGAGAAGAAGAAAAAAAAACCCCACAAAAACAATAAGTGACCAAAGTCACTTTGTGACTTCTTGGTCCCTTAGTAATAAATCAAACACAATCACAAATGTATAGAATTACAAGCAGCAGTGAAATGTTGTTTCTGGCATTCTAATGCAATAGTATATTAAAGTAAAACAAGGAATGCATAATAGGTTCAGAGATAGGGGTTGCAAGACACTACCATACATACGGCAGAAAATAAAATTCTAGATGTACAAAGAGAGACCCTCCTGAAACCTGATAACAGAGATACTTCAGACAATAAAGTCACATTTGTTTCGGAATTCAGCACCTCATCTCATGCAATTAAAAATATTATCCACAAACATTGGAACATATTGAAATGTGATTCCAACTTGAAAAATACATCAACAGTACCACCCAGGTTTTGTTTTAAGAGAGGTAAAAATGTAAAGGATTTTGTTGTCACTTCCATGTACAAATCACCCAGCTGCAAGCTGCAATCCGAAATGGGAATATGGACTGTCACTATGCTATTGCCCGTCATTACAAGGAAAGGGGACATGGGTCAACAGCCACCCTCAAATGTATTGGCATAGAGAAGGTCAACCTGCCACCTAAAGTCGGTCTACAGAAAGAGGCACAATTTTGGATTTCCACCCTGAACACAATGGAACCTAATGGCTTAAATGAGTTATTCTTATAACTCCAATGGTCATACATGTGTTATTACCACACTGCCCTACTTATTAAGCCATTATTATTAATGTGGTTGCCCTAATTTTGACTATTTTACCTGACCTACTCCATATATTCCCTAGGATGAGGCCCATGACATTTTATCTGTTTTAAATCTTTATGTTGTGTATTTAGGTTAATTGGCACTGTTGTGGTGGGTTTTTTGTTTTATACATCTGCTATATATATAGGCTATATTTATATTTTTGTATATGGAAAGAGATGTAGCCTATTTATTTTTCAAAGGAGGTTCCATTTGATCTGTTTGTTCATGTGTTTACCTATAGCATCTTAGTCTGCCCCTCCCATATATGTAAATTAATTGAATCATTGATACCACACATATATATGAATAATGATATAATACAAATATGTAAAATATAAAGGTTTAGGTTCTGGTCTCAAATACAATACATGATCATTTATCAGCATTTTGGAAAATGTGCAGAGTACATATTATATAATCGATAACAGCAGTAGCGTTCACTCAAATGTGCAAATAATCCATAAAAGTCAATGTGCATCACGTATTTTCGTTTCTATGTTTTTGTTTTTGTGTCCCTAAGATACAACTGCACACAAGTCATCAGAAATCACTCTCAAGGCAAGAGCTGATCCACAAGGCGGAGCTTTGGTGTCAGCTTTTGACCGCTGTTCTTCAACATTGCATACTTTATAGCCGCTTTCACCATGTTCCCCAAGCCTGTCGCACTCCACCAGAAGAACGGCCTGGATCTTGCGACATCTCGCGACATACACAAATGAACAGGCATGTCGCATGTTCATTTGTGCCATTGGTTCCTGCTTGCCTGATCGGCTTAAACAAACCCTGATATCGGTTCGGTTCTTTTCTGTCATGTCTGACTCGTCAGTCGATCACTCTGTGAAAGACCAAGAGATGATCTACTGTACATATCTGAAGAATGGCAAGCCAGTGAACCAGCTGATTCAAATTGTTGCCCTGGAACATGCCCATAGCCAGGGCATTTTGGATGGCATTCTGGCTGGTCTGTTGGAGGTTGGAGTTTGAGAGGAGGACCTGAAGAATCAGCTCGTTGGCTTTGGTTGTGATGGGGCCTCAGTTATGCTGGGTGTTAATAATGGAGTGAGTGTTAAACTTCAGTGTTTGTGTCCTTCCCTCATTTCCATTTGGTCTGTGGCTCACCGCCTAGCGCTAGCTGCCCTTGATAGCGTTAAACAGTTTTCCCAGCTACAAGACCTGAAGGTAATGCTACGTGCCATCCATAAGCTCTGCTCCTGCTCTGCTATGGCTTCTCGGGAGCTTGAGGAAATTAGCCAAGCAATGGAGGTCCCCATCGTGAGACCAGGCAACACAGAAGGCACCCGCTGGCTACCACACATGCTTTGGAGGTCTTGATGAGGAATTACAAGCCCATAATGATGCACTTCGAAAACCATGCCAGTGATCCGAACGACAGGGAGTGCAGCCATGAAAGGGAGAGCAAAGGTTATGTTGCAGTCCCTCAAGCAGATGCTCCTCTTCATCCACCTGATGTTACATGTCCTAACACTAGAAAAAGTGCCCTTCCGGGCACAGGTCTCCACCAGGTTATCCACAGATCCATGCTGTTAGAGGTAAAAACACTTTTCGGCCAGTTATAGCGCCACCTTGAGGCTGAGTTGAAATTGTTCATGTGGCATTTCGTCCTCGGCCTAGTGGGAATGTGGGTGCACAATTTCACGGAAATCACGCGATGTGTTCATGATTTGCAGCATTTTGTTTGAAACTGAGCACTCCTGTGAACTTTGGAAGCCAATCTTAACCAATCAGGATGGAGTGTGATAAATCTGAAAGACCCGTTTCGTTGAATGGCTCTAGAGAGACTGTGTACCAATTTGCGTGATGTTTGGACAAAATCTGTAGGTGTACTGTGCAAAAACTTGTTTTGCACAAAGCGGCCTCTTGGTGGCGCTATAACAGGCCGTTGTGGAAAGTTTGGGGCAGAGGTTCATCGTTGGCATCCAGGGAGTGTGTGTGCAAAATTTGGCATCGACCGGGTTAACGGTGAAGTTTTTGCACAAAGCGGCCTCTTGGTGGCGCTATAACAGGCCGTTGTGGAAAGTTTGGGGCAGAGGTTCATCGTTGGCATCCAGGGAGTGTGTGTGCAAAATTTGGCATCGACCGGGTTAACGGTGGGCGAGATTAGCCTGTCACGGACACACACACGGACGGACGGACGGACGGACGGACGGAGTGCAAAACATACTCTCCCCACATGCCTTCGGCCTGGTGGAGACAATAACTGAAGCAGCTCAGCCTTCTGTTTCAGCGAGACGGCCTCACCTTGCAGGTGGTGTCTGATGGACTGCAGACAACAAAACTAGCTCTTGTTGCCATGCAGGTGAGATACAGGAGATGTGAAATATTAGATTAGTCATTCATATTGAAAATCATTGCTATACTGCAAGGCAGTTAAATTTATATAGCACATTTCAATAACAAGGACATTCAATGTGCTTTACATATTATGTCACATATTTAATAGATGTCTGATATGTGGGGTGTTTCCTACATTGTGGAAAGAGGGAAAAATCATTCCACTTCTCAAGGACAACAAGTTACCGTTCTCTGGCCCTAATTGTAGAGTAGTATTCTCCCTGCACGCAATGAAGTCATGGAGAGAATTATTTATGTTCAGATACAGGACTATTTTAACTATAGTCTGACTACCAAATATCAACATGCGTACAGAAAGGGCTACTCAACTTCTAGAGCTCTTATTCAAATGACTGATGATTGGTTGAGGGGGATTGATGAATAAAAAATTGCAGGAGCAGTCATGTTAGAATTCAGCGCCGCGTTTGATGTAATTGATCATGATATTCTACTTGACAAGCTTATATATTATGGTTTTGCCAATCAGCAACTACTCTGATGAGGAGTTATCATTCTCTTAGAACACAGAAGGTCTTTTATAACGGTAGTTTATCCAAGTTGTATGTATTATGCCAACATGTGGGATTCCTCAGGGAAGTTGTTTAGGACCTCTCCTGTTTTCACTATTCACTAATGACTTGCCCTCTCCTGTAAAGAACGCAGGTATAACAATGTACGCAGATGATTCCACTGTACATTATACTGCAAGCTCATGCCATGAATTAAATCATGTTTTGTCTAGTGAGTTGAATACAGTTTACGATTGGATAAAAACAAACAAATTAGCTTTAAATATATGCAAAACTAAGAGCATTGTCTTTGGGTCAAGACCAAAATTGGTTACTACACCTAAACTTGACTTATCTATAGCTGGTGAGCCCATACAACAGGTGGACAACGCCAAATTGCTGCGCATTGTCAGTCAACTATTGTGGACTGAGCATGTAAATACAATAGTCTGCAAAATGGCCAGAGGCATTGCAGTCATAAGAAAGTGTAAATCTTATGTTCATTCTGACATCATGGGTCAAGTTTGTAAATCATTAGTTTTGTGTCACTTGGATTATTGTTCAACTGTATGGTCATCTACGTCTAAAATTAATCTAGCTAAATTACAGGTTGCACAAAGTAGGGCAGCGAGACTTGTTCTGGGCTGTTCTATAATAAATAGTATTGTAAATATGCTCTCCAGCCTCTCATGGCTCACTATTGAGCAAAGCATTTCCTCAAGTTTGGCCACATTTTTCTTTTGTGTTATTAAGTCAAAGATGCCTTTGTTTGAACAAATAGATTATTGTCAAGATATACACACCCACAATACAAGGCATGCTGTTAATGGGCATATCGCTGTACCTAGTTCAAACACAAACTCAATGAAAAAAACAGTCATTTATAGAGCTATACATTTTTGGAACAAAGTTAGCACTTGACATCCGTATAACAAATAATACATTTGCAGATCTTCACATATGTCAAACACCTGCATTGTGACAGGCCTGTTTCTTTCAAACAGGTTGCAAAGGCGGAGAAGCAATTTTCAGCAATTATGTTGAGGTGTATCTGCAGTGTCATAGAGATGTCATCATCTTGCGTAATAGCATACAGACGCTCCAGTGATTTGGGGGCAGACTGCCTGCAGACCTCCATCTCCTCTTGGAAGAAGGACTTGTACAAGGCATACTTTTTAGCATGGTAAACCGCTGCCCTGTACCATGAGTTCCATCGTGTGTCACAAGGATTTGGAGCCATTTTTGCTGTTGTGCCTGAGGTTTTGAGAAAGCTCAGGTATCTCCTCTTCCTTGCACCTGCCATGAAAAACACCTGTGAGAAATACCTCATGAAGGTGTTCACCTCTCCAAAAGGCTTCCTGAAAGCTTCCCCAATAAGATTCATGATATGTGCCAGGCAGGTCACGTGGATTGAATTTGGAAAGAGGGCTTTGGGGGCAGTTTTGTAGGCCTTCAGCATATATGCAGCATTGTCAGGGTCAAAAGAAATGACATCCTCCTGATTTACTCCAAACACGTTTAGAGCACTGACTGCTGCATTGGCCACAGTAGAATGGTTGCATTTGTCGAGAAAAACTGTGTCAACTAGGTAGCTGCGGATTTTCCCTGACGCATCTTTGACGAGAGGAGACACCATGATGTTGAGAACGCAGCGTCCCTCAGCATCCTTGACTACTTATTTCTCCAGTCTGTATACCTCTGGCAGGTACCTACAATTTACAAACAATATACAGTTGTCCATGAGTATTCACTCATGATCAGAGCTTCCGTTGCTCCAGACTGTATGACGGAAGCGTTTATATTTTACTCATGATTAGAGGTTTCGCTGCTCCAGACTATGACGGAAGCGTTTGGAAATTGCGAGAGCCAACAGTCTGGCCACGTGACACGAGTGCTATATGAATCCAGTCAGCTTTAGAGGTGCAGGGGGATGTTTGAAAATAAACAGGCGTAATATAAGGCATATCCTGACCTGTGATTTGCATTATATTATAGGGGTGTAACTATACATTTTAACAGCGATACGATAGTACATGGTTGACGATACATGGACAATATTGGTTTATACTTAATAATGGTGATACTATACGATTCAATGGTTTAAACTTGAAAGAAATTAAATCTGTGTGAAACATGTGGATAGATAGTGCAGGTTATTAAGATATATAAATGTATGAATATGGATATAAATAAGTAAACAGTCTCTGGCAAATACATTAAATTATACTTGAACACATAGCCTATAGACAAATCCGTACCTTGACATGAACACATTGAGAATACACACATTAGCAATAGATAGTGTAGCGATATTGAATGGAAAAGGGCTATTTTTCTTTTTTCTCCTTGTTCTATACTTGAAATCTGCATCATTGTTAAAATCTACTTGAAGCTACCTACCGCACAGTACAGGCTACTGGGAAATGTAGTGTAGCTATAATAAGCTGGTGTTTAACACAAGATGAGTGAACCGACCAACCTGCAGTGATGGACAGTTTGTCGTACTGTCTCTCTTCTAGTAGTAGTCTCTCCATCTCTCTCTGGAAGAGGCTGCACATGACGCCTGCGGCCGCTCTGAGGCGCTGCAGCACAAACGCTCTGACACCGTCAAGCTGCTTCACACAACAACCACCACTCTGTTTGTTGTCCAAAACACACACTATGTCCTCTCCAACCGACGACAGCTGCTCATGTATCTGCATCCGCACACACTCCATTTGGCACATTTTTCTATTGTATCTCCTTTTAATAGTATACGTTTTCACGGCAGCATAGCCGCTTTGTTGTTGTTCCACCATTAACAACTACAACAACATGGACTTACTTCCTAGTCAAAGTGTTTCAAGCATGCGCAATAAAAGCTCCCCAGGCAGACACGCACTGCAGTCTGCTGCCTGCCTCAGTCACTGCCTTTCGCCCCCTGGTGGTAGGAGGTGTGTACGTGTCACTGAATTAGGGACTAGGTTGTCGTGGCGAGTGGTTAAGGCGATGCAGAATAAAATAATAAAAGTTGACTACCCGCTAAAGTAAATAAAAACGATACATTTGCACATTAAAACAATAAATGCAGTGTTTAAACGAAAATATACAACACAAAATATATTGAGGATTGATCAAACTCTTCGGCTCTGCTTTTATGTACATTTAGATAAATGTTTAATGGTATTAAATGTTATAAATGTTATTATAAAATACCACAACTATTGAATAGGCATTTAAAATTAAAAATGCATTTTCAGCATTCAATAAAATAAAATCAATTCAAATATCGGCAATTTTTGCTCCGACCTGTATATGCAGCGTGGCCCTCTGGAGTGAGTGTGGAAATATAGTGACCCACTCCATTGTCAAAGTTGCAGCCAATCAATAGCCATTTTAAATTGGTAAAAAAAAACGTTTTAGGGCACATAAGTACTATACACCATTTAGAAATGCATTTATAAAAAAATGTAGGGGAGAACACCCCCCCACTGCGTGAAAAGAGGAGTTAACGGGCAATTATGGGCACTGTATTTTGCCCGTAAACCTCAAGTTTAGCGGGCATATACTTTTAATATACGGTAATATACAGGTGTGATGGTACAATTCGGGAGTTTACCGGAGTTTGTTGGAAAGTTTAACGGGAGTATGCTGTAATATACACATCCGTATTCCATGATTTTTGCGCAGTGCCCTTTATCTAGAAAACTAGAACACTGTGTTGCCATGTGACCTTAAATCTAGTATAGCATCCATAATTTACACCTGGCTGTGAAGTTGGGAAGCACATGGGGAAAGTAGAAAACATTATTTTACACAAAAAACAGTTTTTTGTCGGTCAAAGTAGATTTTGAACTCTGGACTTACTTGCAATATTGATACTTTTTTTTTAGCATTATACAGACATAAAATATGAAAATAAAACTCAATCCCCTATCCCACCCTCCCCCCACCCACAATCCCAAGGATAGTCGGAAATACAGTCTGGAGGAAAATAAAAATTGTATATATGTATATATATATATATATATATATATATATATACATACACATACAAAATACATGCATACATAATTACAAAAATAAATATTTAATTTAATTAAAGCAGATTTTCATAGCAGAGCATATTTTGTTTCTGTTGTGGTTTGGCGTTGACCGAGGCATAGGCATAGGCACGGCACACTATACAGTTTGTGTGTTGTGGTAGAATGTCATAAACGGACCCCAGGTCTTGTAAAACTTTTTTTCAGAGCTGGCAATTGAAAACCTTAACATCTCCAACTCGAGACAGGACATTATATCATGAAGCCACTGACGGAGCACGGGCGGGGCAGCATCCTTCCATTTGAGCAGAATAGCACGCCTAGCAAGCAACAAGGAAAAGTCGACCATACGACACTCTATGCGTGTTAGAGGAAGGTCATCCCTTCCAGCAGTGCCGAGGAGAGCCACTAAGGGATATGGGTCTAGATTTGGGTGTAGAATGTAGTATTGAACACATTCCCCCAAAATGGTTGTAATTTTGGACACATCCAATACTGATGGATCAAAGTTGCTTCACCGCTCTTGCACTTGTCACAGGTAGGAGTTAAGTCAGGATAAATACTAGCCTGTTTAGCCTTAAACAGCTCTATGGACTATTTTAAACTGCACTATAAGCAATGCAATATTGATACTTTTACGCATAAATGTGATTACTTTTCCCCACCTCTGGCCCCATTCCGTCTATGCTCTTTCCAAATATGGACCTGTATATGACATCATGACGACAGAACATGCCACGTTATAGCAGAGGTGTATAAAGGTGTACATAGCAGCAGTTTCAAATGATAACATAGAAATTTATAATTGTCAGGAGAGAGAGTATTTTCTGCGACCAGAAGCAAATCTTAAGAGAGTCGGACATAATTATCCCTTAAGGGAAGGCGAGCAGACAGGAGTGACATGAAGCTATTGTACTTACTGCTTCTGCTGGTGGCCAGCACCACATTTGCGGCCAGCACTGACAAGGAGAATTTTGGCACGGTGATCGGAATTGACCTGGGGACCACCTACTCGTGTGTGGGAGTGTTCAAAAACGGCCGTGTCGAGATCATCGCCAACGACCAGGGAAACCGCATCACCCCGTCGTACGTGGCCTTCACGGCCGACGGCGAGCGCCTGATCGGCGACGCCGCCAAGAACCAGCTGACCTCCAACCCCGAGAACACCATCTTCGACGCCAAGAGGTTCATCGGCCTCGCCTGGGGCGATCCCTCCGTGCAGAAGGACGTCAAGTACCTGCCCTTCGAGGTCCTCGAGAAGAAGACCAAGCCCCATTTTCAGGTGGAGACCGGCGGTGGCCAGAAGAAGACCTTCGCCCCCGAGGAGATCTCTGCCATGGTGCTGACCAAGATGAAAGAGACGGCCGAGGCCTACCTGGGGAAGAAGGTGACCCACGCCGTGGTCACCGTCCCCGCCTACTTCAACGACGCACAGCGCCAGGCCACCAAGGACGCCGGCGTCATCGCCGGACTCAACGTCATGAGGATCATCAACGAGCCGACGGCCGCCGCCATCGCCTACGGCATGGACAAGAAGGAGGGAGAGAAGAACATTGTGGTGTTCGACCTGGGCGGCGGAACCTTCGACGTGTCCCTGCTCACCATCGACAATGGTGTGTTCGAGGTGGTCGCCACCAGCGGCGACACCCACCTGGGAGGCGAGGACTTTGACCAGGCTGTCATGGAGCACTTCCTCAGGCTCTACGAGAAGAAGACGGGCGGCAAGAAGGACGTGCGCCGGGACAACCGTGCCGTGCAGAAGCTCCGGCGCGAGGTCGAGAAGGCCAAGAGGACGCTGTCTTCCCAGCATCAGGCCCGCGTGGAGATCGAATCATTCCACGAGGGCGCCGGCTTCTCCGAGACGCTCACCCGCGCCAAGTTCGAGGAGCTCAACGCGGAGCTGTTCCGCTCCACGATGAAGCCCGTGCAGCAGGTGCTGAAGGACGCCAAGCTGGAGAAGTCGGACATCGACGAGATCGTCCTGGTCGGAGGCTCCACGCGGATACCCAAGATCCAGCAGCTGGTGAAGGAGTTCTTTGACGGCAAGGAGCCATCCCGAGGCGTCAACCCCGACGAGGCGGTGGCCTACGGAGCCGCCGTGCAGGCCGGCGTGCTGTCCGGCGAGGAGGACACTGGCGACGTGGTCCTCCTCGACGTCTGCCCGTTGACGCTGGGCATCGAGACCGTGGGCGGCGTGATGACCAAGCTGATCCCCCGGAACACGGTGGTGCCTGCCAAGAAATCACAGACCTTCTCCACCGCTGCCCACAACCAGGCCGTGGTCACGGTCAACGTCTACGAGGGCGAACGCTCCCTGACCCGGGACAACCACCTGCTGGGCAGCTTCGGCCTGGGCGACATCCCGCCGGCGCCCCGCGGCGTGCCCCAGATCGAGGTCACCTTCGAGATCGACGTCAACGGCATCCTGCGCGTCTCGGCCGAGGACAAGGGCACGGGCAACAAGAACAGGATCACCATCACCAACGAGCAGAACCGCCTGACGCCCGAGGACATCAGGCGCATGGTGGACGAGGCCGAGCGCTTCGCCGACGACGACGCCAAGCTGAGGGAGCGCATCGACGCCCGCAACGACCTGGAGAGCTACGCCTACACCCTGAGTGCCCAGGTCGCAGACAAGGACAAGCTCGGCGGGAAGCTGTCCGACCAGGACAAGGACGCCGTGGAGAAGGCCGTGGCGGACACCATCAAGTGGATGGAGTCTCACCAGAACGCTGACCTGGACGACTTCCGGGCCCGGAGGAAGGAGCTGGAAGACGTGGTGCAGCCCATCGTCACAAAGCTTTACGACGGAGCGGCCGGCAGCCAACCAGACAGCGGAGAGGGCGAGCAGGAGAACAATAGTCACAGTTATGAAAAGGATGAGTTTTAGGGCAAGTATCGATCTGGGCAGCTGGCGTATAGCCGTCTGGGAACCACCTAGGCTGCCTAGGCTGTTTAATCTAGACTGACAGTGTGTTGGGGGTTCCATCCCCAATCCCGATGACCTTTGCTGTGTCACCCCCATCTCTCTCCATTTCCTGTCAATCTACTGTTCGTTTTATACATCCTATATCAATAAAGACAAAATATATATAATAAAATTTAAGAAAAAGTTGCAATCTGGGAACCCATCGGCCCCCCATAAAAGGGAAAACAGCGCCCTCTGCTGTTATTTTCCTGTCCAGCCTCGATGGAGCGGAAAGGAACTGGTTGGAATAACGTGTTCCTACCACGTGCTACGTCCTCCCAGTGAAACGCCCCTCCTGTCAGGTGAAAAGATGACCAGGATTACATTAGACAACTAGAAAAAGTGCCCTTCCGGGCACAGGTCTCCACCAGGTTATCCACAGATCCGTGCAGTTAGAGGTAAAAACACTTTTCGGCCAGTTATAGCGCCACCTTGAGGCTGAGTTGAAATTGTTCATGTGGCATTTCGTCCTGGGCCTAGTGGGAATGTGGGTGTACAATTTCACGGAAATCACGCGATGTGTTCATGATTTGCAGCATTTTGTTTGAAACTGAGCACTCCTGTGAACTTTGGAAGCCAATCTTAACCAATCAGGATGGAGTGTGATAAATCTGAAAGACCCGTTTCGTTGAATGGCTCTAGAGAGACTGTGTACCAATTTGCGTGATGTTTGGACAAAATCTGTAGGTGTACTGTGCAAAAACTTGTTTTGCACAAAGCGGCCTCCTGGTGGCGCTATAACAGGCCGTTCTGGAAAGTTTGGGGCAGAGGTTCATGGTTGGCATCCAGGGAGTGTGTGTGCAAAATATGGCATCGACCGGGTTAACGGTGGCCGAGATTAGCTGTTCACGGACACACGGACACACGGACACACGGACACACGGACACACAAACGGACGGACGGACACGCGGACGGACGGAGTGCAAAACATACTCTCCCCACATGCCTTCGGCCTGGTGGAGACAATAATTGACACTGGGTGAAAAAAAGGGTTACAAAAAAGACGTCTCACTCCTCCAGCCCTGCAGTGCATAGCATGTGGAAAGTATTATTGCTGTTTTTGTTTTTCTGAGGGGCGCTATAGAGCGTCGCAGTCCCGCCCCTCGAGAGACCCGGAAAATAATTCCCCGTTCATTTTCCTCATATACTTTTCAAAAAGTATTTATTTCAAGACGTTTACGCTGCGGACAAAGCCAACTCTAGTTCTGACAAATCATGAATATTAACACAATGTTTTGGGCTGATCAAATAATTAGAAAGAAGAAAAAAACGGCAGGTTACAACACTTTTTAGTTGTTGTTTTTCTTCTTTGTAATTATTAGTTTGGTCCAACATATTGTGTTTGTTGTCATGATTTGTCACAACTCGAGTTGGCTTTGTACGACGCTTATAAGGTCTTTATATAAATACCTTTTGAAATGTCTATGTGAAAAATGCATTGGGAATTATTTCCTGGGCCTGGCGTCGTCATGAAACGGGGCAGGACTGCGACACTCTATAATAGCAGTCTTGGTACAGTCTCTCTAGAGCCACTACTAAACGAAAGGGGTCTTTCAGATTGTCCATACCCCACACCCTGATCAGCTTCCAAAAGGTTTATACAGAAGTACTGAATCTTCAGTACTTCTGTACCCCTTTCGTTTAGTAGTGGCTCTAGAGAGACTGTACCAATTTTGCGTGAAGTTTGGACAAATCTGTATACTGTCAAAAGAATGTGTTGTGCAAAGACCGGCCTCCGGGCCAATTACATATAATCTTTGGGGTCCTTGACATGAAATATTGACAACCACTGATATAGAAACATGAGGTTTTTCAGAGAATTGTCATGATTTAGAAGATTTTTTTTTTAAATCAGGCCCAAATGGGTTGACTCCCGGGAAGGCATAGTTTTACTGAGGTTAGGCCGTTCGGGTTAGGTTTAGGGGGTGCATACTTAGTTTGGACTAGTCATTGGTTAGACATTGGTTAAGGTTAGGTTTAGGTGTGCTGCCCCGTGGGAGGTTAGGTTTAGGGTGAGGGTTTAAGATAGGTTGTAGTTGTAGGACTAATGACTGGTCGCAAAAATGAGAACTGTCAATCACAACGACTACTGGCCAATCACAGCGGGGCTTTCCTAGAACTGCAGTGGGATATAATACTGCACAAGGGACGTGCACACATAGACGGGGCTCCAGACTAACTTTTTCACAGGTAGCACTGGTGCTACCACTATACCTTTACCATTACCTATACCTATACCTTTTCATTTGGTAGAGCCACCACAAATTAGGTAGCACCATTTTATTTGGTGGTATTAATACATGACCTTATCATGCCCCCACATCGGGCCACTATATTTATGTAGTGGTTTCCACCATTAAAGGTTTGAATCATAAAACACCCTACAAAGGTCACTGTGTAAAAAACAGCAACCTACCTGGTTATACTTCAAAACACAGATGGATTCAACCCAACACAAAGTCACTCAGTCAATAAAGGCAATATTTATATTCCACACAGAAAGTCAGTTTAAGGTTTTGTGTTGAAAATGAAATGCAGTCCAAACCTTGGGGATTAATAAAGTGACAATTTGTACAATATCTCCATTACCATTGTCCAAATTAATTCCTTAATATTTTTACATTTTGGAAAAAAATCTTTTGCAATGTGAAATGCCACCGAATTCTTAATCCTTTTCCTTGTCTTCATGGGCCAACTTGTGAAAGCTGTATGCTTTTATTGTGAAGGCAAAAGTTTCTGAATGCTCTCAGAGTGCATATCTCCGTGTGGCGAGCATGGTTTCGTCCGCGGGTTTGAGTAAATGGCGACACCCCCCAGTCAATTGGAACTGCAAAATATGTTTGCTTTAATAAAGCAAACTTTAAGTATTTGTGATTTTTCTGGTCTTTCAATATTACATTTTATTGTTTGATAATTTCTCAAAGCATATCAAGTATACTGTACCAGTAAGCCAGCAGCATTGGTGGTGAAAACAAATAAAAGTGTATTTTTCTATTTTCCTTCATTCAATTTGATTCATATTTTTATCTGGTGTATAGGCAACATTGCTTTGCAATATCAAAATGAAAGAATAACTTTATGCCTACTACAAATTCAATAAATGATGATGAAATGTAAAAGAAAAGGAAAACCTCTTATTCCTATTCATATTTCTTTGCCGTAGCAACTGGGAGCCACATGTGGCTCTAGAGCCGCAGGTTGCCTACCCCTGCACTAGCCCATTAAGACCTAGCCTCGGAAACCCAGACGTTTTATTTCCTATGAAGAGTGTAACTTTAAGGGATTTTGAGATGGGAGTGTTGTTGCTTGCAGAAACAAGCTGACCTGTTAAAAATCACACCTGTGTGAAGTGAGTGGCACTCTTATCATCATACATCATCCATTCATTGTCATTTTTGTGACAATGAATGTAGGATTGTGTAGGTAAAAAAAGCCGATAGCCTATATGACATTAATTCTCCATTCATTGTCAATGGCATTTAGGACAGAAATCTACACTATAGCTGAATATAGGAGGGGCTAGCACTCCTCAAACTGTTGGAGTAAATGAATTGTTCTACTATTAGGAAATTAATGTTAACATCTTGCTCAATACTCACTATAGATTTGTACTGATTTAGTAAATAAGCATCTGTCATTTTTGAGTGGTGCAACCACTCCTATAGAGCGTCGCAGTCCCGCCCCTTTCATGACGACTCCAGGCCCAGGAAATGAATCCCAATGCATTTTCCCCATAGACATTTCAAAAAGTATTTATTTAAAGACCTTTTAATCGTTGTACGAAGCCAACTCGAGTCATACATTATATAATAGGTATACAACTCTGACATACAGATCTGCAGCCATCTGAGGAATTCACATGTCACATGAGTGCCCGTTTGATTAGGTCAGATGAGAAGCTGATGAGACATATTGTTACCATTGTCTCATCATTGTCACAAGTATTGTTCCTGTGGCACACCGTTACAAAAAATAATGCTAAAAGGATAACCCAAATAATCCATCATTAAGGGCATGTTTCCATTAAAGTCCTGTGTATTCAATTCATAGAGACATTTAAAGACAAACAATTATATAATAGGCTATCCTCACGGTCGAAATGTGTTGCAAAATAAATGTAATTCTGAATACCCTTATGTGTCTGTAACTCAGAGAGTGTATAAATGGAACCAAGTGGACCCTAACGGGTCCATGTGGTTCCATTTGTATGCTCTCAGAGTTAAATTAACAGTGGTTTTACAATATAAATTGGGGTACCAGAGAAAGAAATGCCGTTAAATCGGGGGTCCGTAGCATAATGCGTGTGAAACTGGGAGTCCTTGAAATAAATATGTTTCGGAATCACTGCTAGAGTCGTAAAAATCCTCCCTTATCGAGGTCACTGTTTTCAAATGGGGGGTCCGTGGCCTAATAAATGTTGATTTGGGGGTCCTTGACATGAAAAAATGTGGGAACCACTGATCTACAGTATACTTTGACCAAAGCAGTGGTTCCCAAATTGGGGTCCGGGGACCCCCATGGGTCCTTGAGGGAGTCCCAGGGGTCCCCAGCTAAATGATAGTTAGGAACCAAATAGACCATTATGGGTCTGTAACTCAGAGTGTACAGAGTGTACAAATGGAACCAAACGGGCCCGTTAGTATTTTTCAATTTATATTGTGGTCCCATAGATAGAAATGCCATTAAATTGGGGATCGTAGCTTAATTCAGGTCAAACCTGGGGGTCCTTGAAACTAAACTGGTTGAGAATCTCTGCTAGAGCCGTAAAACTATTCTCTTATGGGGTCCGCAGGCTAATGATTGTCAAGTTGGGGGTCCTTGACATTTAAAGTTATGGGAACTACTGGACTAAAGCACTGGGTTAATTGAGTACTTTGTAAAGCCTCAGTTTGAAACATACCTGCACCTAGGACCATCACTAACCTTGGTCTATAGAGCCTCACTTTGTCCACTAGGACCATCACTAACCTGGGTCTATAGAGCCTCACTTTGTCCACTAGGACCATCACTAACCTGGGTCTATAGAGCCTCACTTTGTCCACAAGGACCTTCACTTAATTGGGTCTATTGCAGTGGCGTAAGGAGCCAGCAATGGGCCCCTATACGCAGGGTGGTCAGTCACCCTAATGTAGTTGCTATAGAGCGTCGCAGTCCCGCCCCCTCGAGAGACCCGGAAAATAAATCCCCGTTTATTTTCCTCATAGACTTTTCAGAAAGTATTTATTTCAGCTCTGCTATCGAAGGTATTAAGTTATTAAATTATACAGTCCTTTAAATTATCATCCAGATATACATTTTCATAATTAGGGCTATGTTTACCTAACATAACAGTACGCCTACTCTATTCTATTATTGTTTGCCTTTAAATGTCTCGATGAATCGAATAGGGCTGAGGACTTATTTAGGTTAAAATCCTATTCTTTTGTTCCACCATGCATGTTAATTAAGTATTAGATCAATCAAAAAAAGTCACACCACATCATCAGGGATCACAGAGCAGGAGTGCTCCGTCTGTCATGTGACTTCTGTATTGATCTAAACTTCTAAAGGTTGAATCATGAGTTCTAGCACTGTTCTAAGACAATGGTAACTGTCTCATCAGCTTCTCATCTGACTTAATCACACGTGTCTGAATTCTTACCTCCCCTGAGTCCCCATCTTTAAACTAATGAAGTAGCTCTGGTTTTGCAGGGCTGCACATGCATGGATCAGTATCTGTATCTGTAAATACCATAATTTATTTATTTCACTGCAGATAGTCTCTACATTATTACATTTATGCTTATAACCCTTAAATAATATTCATTATTTCAATAAACTAAAACCTAGTTTTATTTAAAACCCCTAAAATGATGAAATTCCAAGCCTGGGTATAACCTACGTATTCTCCAGACCATCTCTCTCCAAACTTGGCACAAACGCTGTTCAGGGGTCTGCTGCCATGAAATTAATCACACACAAAAAAGAAAATGTACACATATGGGGCACTACACTATTTTTAACATTTCAAATGTCCATAAAACCACGCATGTGTGGATCACCACTCACCACGGATTTGAAGGCTGTCAAGCAGCCTAAAAAGACTTAGGCCCAGATTATGCAATAATTAAAAGAGGTGAATATATAACCATTGTACAATGGGGAAATCGTTATTTTGGCCTTCAAAGTTAGTGGGACTTGTGTTCTACTAAATGGTAAAGATCACAAATGCATGTGTCCGATCTACCCCAAATTTTAATCATTATTTTCAGGTTCTGCCAGGTGCCAGGCCATTGTGGTGCACTTGCATCACCCATGGGTCCTGCACTGTCATGTGTTTTTGGGTGTGGTTTCAGCAATTACAGCCCATCCCATAAGACCACCTAACCAATGAAGCCTTTAGCATACTGGGAACTGTAGTTGTGGGAGCCAATAACACGCAGGGGGGCGGGGCATCAGCAAATTACATAGCCTGTCCCTATAGGCGTCTAAGATCATCTACCTACGGTGTAGCCTACATTGGTGCAGGAGACAGACCAGCTTTAAGATCACCTACAGTGTAGCCTACATTGGTGCAGGAGACAGACCAGCTTCTAAGACCACCTAGTGTAGCCTACATTGGTGCAGGAGACAGACCAGCTTTTAAGATCACAAATACAGTGTAGCCTACATTGGTGCAGGAGACAGACCAGCTTTTAAGTGTCGACGGAAATCTGATCTGAGGCAAAACAAGAGAAGACATGGCAGGCAATTGCCCATCGCTGCAGTTCAACATGGTAAGCACTGATTCTTTTTTTACTTTTATAAATGTTTCTTTGATGGATGAGGTTATAACATAGCTATATTTGAAAGACAAGTTGGTCGCTAAAAAAACATGTCAAAGTGCCATTCATGACATACAAGTAAAATGTAGGCTATAGGCAACATGATGACCAAATATGTATCCAATTCCTTTTATATTGTTGATAACGTAATACTCTGCCCTCAGGTAAAAGGACCAGATACACCAAAGTCTACTACTAGGACCACAAGGGCATCAGCAGCCGACAACCTCAAGGTAGCAAAGCGTAACACCACATTTGGTCAGTCCTCTTATTCAGTAAAAGGGGCACACTTGTGGAATGCCCTACCAACTGAAATACAAAGACAAAATGATCTCAAAATGTTTAATGATGAAGTTAAACTCTGGTTGAAATCGAGCCAGAGGTGTGAACACTAATATGTTAGGCACATTTTAAAACAAGTGTAATCTGGGAATGTTAATATTGCTTTTGTACTTAGATTAGATGTATTTGTGTAATTTTTTAGAAAACCTTGTTTTAGGTAGATCATATTTGTATAGAAAGGCCTAACCAGGGACTGGTGTTGCAAATTAGCCTTAGCTATACAAACCCATAAACAGTGCAACGGTTTCATGTTTTTTACAACTTGATACATAGTTCTTTTTTATATTGCCCCTGTTAAATAAATGTATAAATGAAAATAAAAAATAAAAAAATTAGCCCCCTTGTTTGAATATAGAAATAGCCTATATGGTCATATTTAGCTCATGTTGTCACTATTTTGTTCTTTTGTTCGTTTGGATAATTAGTTTACTCCAGCAAACATGAAGCAGGAGCAGAAGCTGCAGGAGCAGCAGCAGCAGCAGCCGCAAGGTGGCCAACAACTCCAACACCGCCACGCTGTTTATAGGCCGCATCCAACACAGTAAGTAGGCATAGCGAACATCAGATCCAGCTATATAGCAGTATTGTTTTTGGCAGCAAATTTCTATTTTAGTTTTAGCCATAATCTCTTGAATAGTTTTCATTTAGTTTTAGTCACATTTTAGTCACCTGGAATATTTTAGTGTTGTCATCTATTTTAATAAATGTAATTCATCTAATGCAGGGTAATTGTTTTCTGAATTAAAAATGAGCAGATCTGATGAAACAGATCTCCTTGAATGAAGAACACAAACAAATGAAAATACAGTAATTCGGGAAATGTTTGATCAAGGAGTTAAGCATTTTCACAATATTAAAATACTTTTCCTCCCTCAGAACTGCACGGAAAGAACGCGAGAAAGAATTTGACTCATTTATATTTGTCACAGAGACTGACATATTAACTGAATTATTTATCTGTTATGCATTTTGCACATTTAGGCCTACCTGTGACAACTGTGAGAAGATCATGCAAGCATGTCAAAAAAGGTGAGGCATATTTTTTTAACAGTTTAAGCCATTTTCATATAATATATCTTGTTAACATTAATTTGCTGTAACTGTAAGAATTGATTATTTCTGGTCTTGCGTGTTTTATAATGATTACCAATATGTTCGTAATACAGAATCGATGATATGGAGAAATATTACAAGGGACTCCTGCAGGCAAGGTAAATATTTTTCCAAATAATTACTGTGTGTGTGTGTGTGTGTGTGTGTGCGTGTGTGTGTGTGTGTGTGTGTGTGTGTGTGTGTGTGTGTGTGTGTGTGTGTGTGTGTGTGTGTGTGTGTGTGTGTGTGTGTGTGCGCGTGCGTGCATGCGTCCATGTGTGCGTGTCCGAGAGTATCCACCCATGATATTAGTTACCATATTTGTCACACTTGTAAGATGCACAATACAGACTGGTATTTTTATTTTAAATAGACTTAACACATGTTAACTGAATTATATCTCTGTTATGCACTTTTATCAACAATTTTGTGGCAGGTGTGACGATAATATGCAACAACATAATCCAAGGTGAGCTCAAAATCAGCATGCATTTTTGTATACAGTTTACAAATATATTGTATACATTTTTGTCAACATTATTATGCAGTATTAATTGCAAGAATGTATCATTTCTGCTCCTACGCGTTTTATAATGATTACCAATATTTTTGTAATACAGAAGGAAAGAGAAAAAGCAATATTACCAGGAGAAACCAAGCTGTGGCAGGTGTGAAGCGAATATGCGAGAACATAATCAAAGGTGAGCTCAAAACCAGCATTATTACCAGTTTACAAATATAATCTATATATTTTTGTCAACACTAATATGCAGTATTAATTGCAAGAATTCATAATTTCTGGTCTGTTTTATAATGATTATCAATATGTTTGTAATACAGTATGAAAAAGAAGGAGCAAAGTTTCCAGGAGGATCTACTCCAGAGAAGGTAAATATTCTTCCAAATATATATATATATGTTACTCTCTACACTATTACACTATAAGTAGGCTACACTATGAATTCAAGATGTGAAAATAACACCTTTACAATGAAATAATCGCATGCTGAATACAGTTCAGTTAATTGTTGTCATCTATTTTAATAAATGTAATTCATCTAATGCAGGGTAATTGTTTTCTGAATTAAAAATGAGCAGATCTGATGAATCAGTGAAAATACACTAATTTGGGAAATCAAGGAGTTAAGCATTTTCACAATATTAAAATACTTTTCCTCCCTCAGAGCTCTACTGAAAGAATGCGAGAAAGATTTTGACGCATTCAAAAACAGGTATGTGTGAATCATTCAGAAAAAAAAATAGTAGACTATTAATGTATCATAGCAACTACAGCTTGTTATACAACCAGTGTTGTTTTTGGCAGCACATTTTTATTTTATTTTTAGTCATAGTCTCTTGAATAGCTTCCATTTAGTTTTTAGTCACATTGTAGTCACCCGGAATGTCTTAATGTTAGTAGTTTTAGTCGACTAAATATCATGAGATTTTTTTTAAATCTACAGTTGATTTAGTCGAACAAAATATGTTTAGGCGGGCCTTGCTGCCGTCGTCAGTATGTTTAGTCTTAGTTGTAGTCATCAAAGCTTAGTTTTCATTTAGTTTCCGTTTAGTTTTCATCAGTGGAAAAAGGTATAGTCGACGAACATTTTTCGTCTCAGTTTTAGTCGACGAAAACAACACTGTAATAGCCTACAACATGACAATACTTTCTTTCTTTTTTTCAACCTTATGAAGAATGGCAGACAAACTAAAAGTTGAGTTGCAGGCAGGAGATTGTGAGATCATGGACAGTCCTGTTTGCAAGACACAGCTGACATCCATGTATGATGAACTAATCTTCATCAAGTGGATTGAAATCAGGCGTGAATTGAAAGCCAATAATGAAGACAGACATCTGGCAGATAGATTGATTCAGGTATGTATGTGATGACTGAACGTTGTGCCGTTATTATGTTCCGCAGACTCCTTCATTCAATTATTAGCTTCATTTACTAACATCCAGTGGTGGAAAAAGTACTCAATTGTTTTACTTAAGTAAAAGTACCAATACAATTTAGAACTACTTCGTAAAAGTACGGAATTGAAAATATGCTTGAGTAAATGTACAAAAGTATCGGCATCAAAATGTACTTAAAGTACTAAAAGTAAAAGTACTCATATTGCAGAATGTCCCATTTCACAAGTTCAAAATGTGTACAAAAGCTATTGAAAATAGCAGATCTACAAGCGTAGATCGTTGCGATGCATTGTGAGCTTGTAGATCTGCTATTTTCAAATGGCCGAAATGTATAGGGTTGAAGTGGTTAATGTCTGTCCAAAGTAACTAGTAAGTTGAAGTTTTCAAATGATTGTAGTGAAGTAAAAGTACAAATGTCGGCTCTGAGATGTAGTGGAGTAGAAGTAAAAGTACTGGAAATTGGAAATACTCAAGTAAAGTACAAATACCTCAAAATTGTACTTTACATTACAGTAAAGTAAATGTATAGTTACTTTCCACCACTGGTCTCCTTCATTGAATTCTTAGCTTAATTTACTAAATCCACGCATCCTCTGACACCCAATGCTTTTGTCACCATATAGGGAATGTTTGATGCTTCAAGAAATGACATGGATGAAAAGAAGAAGGGATTGGAGGAAATGTTTGCGTTCCGCACGTCACCCTCACCCAAGGATGTATGATAACATGATTAAAAAAAGAAAAGAAACAAAATATAATTATACATAATATATATATATATATATATAATAAATACATTTTATGTTTTACTTGTGCAGCTTTGTTAATTTTCTACATTTTCTTCCACAGGCAACAACAGTGTACAGAAAACTGGCTGCCCAAAATCTACAAATGGTTGTATACCTCAGCAAGAAAGAAGATGTTGTTCAGGTATGTGGCATCAGAGTTCTGTGCACTATATAAAATGTATAGCATACTGTAACGTTTAACACCCTGAGCTGGAGTCGAACCCCGGCCTCCAACTCAAGCAACAAGCCGCTCTTGGTGCGGCTTGTTACTTGCCTGGTCTACTTAGTTGGAGTGTTAAACGTTCAGGGTGTTAAACGTTACGATACGTTACTGTACATGAAGCTTATAGGTATGGTCTCTATATAACACGGATTCCCAAAGTGGGGTCTGGGTGGGTTCCATGGGGGTCTCCAGCTAAATGATAGTCTGAGAGTGTATACAAAATGGAACCAAATGGACCCTAACTCTCATTAACATTGATTTTACCATATAAATTGGGTTCTCGGAGATAGAAATTCCATTAAATGGGGGTCCGTAGCCTGTTGCCTATCAAACTGGGGGTCCTTGAAATGAAAATCACTGCTAGAGCTGCAAAAAGCTTCTCTCGTGGGGGTTCTTGGCATATATTTTCAAATGGGGGGTCCGCAGTCTAATGAGTGTCATTTTGGGGGTCCTTGACATGAAAAAGTCTGGGAACCACTTCTCTATAGAGGCTATTCAAGGATAGAACCGTATTGGAACATGCTTGTGTTTAGAGTGGGTTGTGGTCTTATGAATCACTGAATGGAAATCATTAATGTATGTTAATTCATGTTTAATGTATACATTCAAAGTCTTAGTTGTCAATTATTTAATCGTCCACATTGTATCATAAAGGTTCCGTTCCAGGAGTACCAAGTGAAGGAGCTGGTCCCAGAGACATTCAGAGGTCTGGCTGGTGAATGCTACTGGTTGGGTTGTCTGATGGCTTTAAGCAACCCCCCAATTCAGCCTGACTGGGCCAGTCGTATTCCTGGACCGGACGTTTGGAATTTCTTCCCAACTTCTATTAAGCATATACTTCCCAGCGTGACGCCTAGCCATTAATGGACCTACTACATTTGAAAATGTCTGGTTTAAAATGAGGGGTTCCAAATTAGTGGGATGAATTGATTCAAGCTGGTTTCATTGTCACTGACTTATCCCGCAGATTGTGCTAAGAAAAAAATATATTCAAACTAGATTGAAAAAATAAGAAGAAGAAGAATAGAGTGACTGTAATTCGGTTAGGGTAATTAATGAACATTATACAAATATATGAAGATTAAATGTATTGATAAGTCTTTGTGGTGTATCTAATTGTTGTTATTATGCTTTCATGTGTCCGGAGAGCTCAGTCGGTAGAGAAGGCCTACTCACCTTTGTACTGCAATGTTCTCGATCCCGCGGGCACCTAGAGTGTACGTTAAGTACAGCATGGACCTGATGTAATCACCTATAAGGCCTCATTCACATGTCTGTGATTAATGGCTGGCACAATGCAATTCCAATGGGAGTCACATGGTTTGACCAAACATTTTGTGTTTGATGATGAGGCTGCAATCAGCAATCAAACACAAATGTTTGGTCAAACCATGTGACTCCCATTGGAATTGCATTGTGGGCACTGGGCAGCCATTAATCACAGACAGAGCACATCGATTTGATACGCGTGAATGAGGCCTGACGCTCCACCTCAGCCATTCATCAACCAGGGGTGTATACGTGGTTTGTACGTTTGTACTTATGTTACTGAATGATGTCTTATAGCGACACAGGCTTTATCACTTTATGTATGTATACTATGAATACTCATTACTGTCTCTTCCTTGCACAATATTCTGCCTTTTTAGTTATTTTTCAAACATAATTCTTATTTGTCCCGGCCCCGTCATTTGACATTTCCTGTGTTTCTATCTCATTTCCTGCATGTGACTATATTTGTAACAATCATTGGAGCTTGTATGGATAACACGTTTCTTAAACATGGTATACCTGTGATGAGGCAATAAACAAACAGTTCAGGTACAAGTTGAAGTTGTTTTGTTTTTATTCAGTATGTCACCTTTGTTTTGTATTTTTGTTTGTTGGAAACACCAAAGTCTTATGCATACCTGCTCAGCTCAGTGACAGGTGTGTAAATGGTGCATTCATATATTGCCTTTGTCCAAAGCTCTTTACATAGATTGTATACATTCACCCATTCATTCACACACCGATGGCGGAGGAAATCATGCAAGGCACCAACCTGCTCATCGGGGGCAGTTAGGGGTTCAGAGTCTTGCTCAAGGACACTTTGGCACTAATTCTGGGGTCGAACTGGACACGTCCGAAAAAAATGTGTCCCAGGAATCCAGGAATGGGTGGACTAAAGGAGAAGTTTAGTTGTTTTAGGAATTAAAAAAAAATAATAAACCCACTGTATTTTTACCCCTCCCCCCCCCCTCGCCCTCCATGGTATCTATATATATTTTTTTGTGTGAAAAGTCATGATGAGATATTAAAGAAGAGTATCTCAAGTCTTGTCAAAGAATTGTATAGAATTGTATGTATAGTTTCATTATATTCCACTGTTATGTTCTTAGCTTACGCATATTTCATGATAAATGCTTTTTATGTGATGTATTCCCATGCTAAATGCCTACATTGTAAATTGTCAATGTATTGCTGTAGGCTACTTATTATTTGGTGAGAACATTTACATAGGGTAAAGAGTAGTATAGTATGGTGTCTGTTTGCTACACCTTTTGACCACTGGGGGCGCCACTGAGTCAATTAATGCATAAATTATGCAAATGAGTAATTAATTTATGCATTCAATTATTTACATTCCTTGAATTCCATACATTCCATAAATCATAAATCATATTATATATATATATATATCATAAATATCATAAATATAATTAGCATAGTGTTATTATTAAATAATGAAAGCTAATCGCACATTTTCCATGACAGTGTGTGTGTGTGTTTAAAAAAAAAAAGCTGATCATCTCTCTCTCCCTCCCTTCCTCTTTCTTCCTGTGGGACACAGCTGTGTCGGAACAGCTGTGTTGACCGTGTTGACCGTCTAGACACCTCCGTTTTCAAAGTGTGAAAATGAGAACAATGGGGGTTCGATTCCTTTCAAGTGCCAGGTGGACATCAGAATGTGTTAATTAGATTTTAAAAAACAGGGGTGTTGTGTAAACAAGGGTGGGGGCTCTCTCCACTCCTTTCAAGTGCCAGGTGACAGGTGACAGGTGATAGTTGACAGTTGACAGGTGACAATTGTCAGCTGACAGCTGACAGGTGACAGTTGACAGTTGACAGGTGACAATTGCCAGCTGACAGCTGACAGGTGACAGGGGAAACACATGGCTTTTGTTATGTGTCATCATCATCATTTATTTAACTCACAACCATGATCACATGGTTTGGAGCACAGATTCATAAAAGTATACAATCGAAAGTATACAATACATTACAGATTACACGATATACATATACATATCGTAAGGCTTTCCCTATTTATACAGTGGGAGAACATTTTTCATATGGCTGTCTGGATGGATGGTTCGGAGGGTACACACTAGACTGACTTTTGTTTATTTATTGGGTAAGTCATGGATACCCCGCCTAGTAGTCAATTTCTATATATATATATAAATTACACTGCAGTACCAACTATGCCCTGATGTGATTTTAATGGTTCATGTTTTGTTTTGTGGTTGGAAAAGGTAAGTGTAGGTTTCTTTCTTTTGCAGGTACTTAATTAACTTACATGAGGTAATATATCCATGCACAAGGATACCCCCACCTAGTGGTCAAGGTCTATATACATATATAACTACCCTGCAGTACCACCTATGCCCTGATGTGATTTCAGTCACATAGTGCATTTTTTCAGTGGTCTGGGGAATTCATCCACTATTTTCTATACCTGTGCAATCAGTGCAAATTTAGGTAGACACAAAATAAATTTTATAGAGGTGGCACTCGGTGTTGCTAGAAAATGTATTGCAATAACGTGGAAGTCTGACTCCCCCCCACCTATCGCAAGATGGTTCTCAGAATTGAACAGTTGGGTCCCTCTTGAGAAGATTACATATACTTTGAGAAGTTCAAGGGGGTTTTGAGAATTTTTTTTAAGATTTGGTAGCCCTATTTGAAATACATGGAGACCTTGTTATCTCAGATTTATGTTTTAGGTGCAGTACGGAAGAAGCCTCATTTTTGCACTGTACATGGCAATGTATAAAAGTGAAAACATTCTGGCATGATATTGGCGATACACTGGCTAAAATTATAGATGCTCCCTTCCCGGTGGATCCTGAGCTGTGCCTTTTAGGAAACTTCAGTGCAATCAGTGCAAATTTAGGTAGACACAAAATAAATTTTATAGAGGTGGCACTCGGTGTTGCTAGAAAATGTATTGCAATAACGTGGAAGTCTGACTCACGTTGTTTTTCACGTTGTTTGTATAATGTTAGCATTTCATTACGTTTGGAGTTGAACACCGCTGTTAAAAAGGAAAAAATGAGTTATTTATAATATAGATAGATAGATAATTTATTTGTCTCGGTCATGGTTTATCCAACATTATTACATACAAGGATGATACAATTGACCGAAAAGGAAAGGGTTGAAGCCGAAGCTTATTATGCCCACCTTTTTGAGATTTCAGTAATCTCATAAGGAAAAATAAAAAATAAATAGAGAAATCCGTTTTCTACATTGCTGCATTTCTAATGAAAGGATTAGACACAATCATGTTGAAAGAAAAAAATAAAAAAAATAAATCTGATCAAAAAAGCTGGTCAAACATCACTATTTCTACAACTTAGTGACAATTGTTACAATGATGATGTTACTAATAATAATAATTATTCACTTGTTTCTTTTATAAACTTACATTGCATACATACATACATATATACATACATACATACATTTGCCTATGATACAAACACACATACATATGGTCCTACATACATATGTGTTTACATGTATATGAAGTGGTTGCCTCATATACATGAATACTGTTTTGGTTTGTTTTTGAGATGTGTATGTCCTCACGCACACACACACACACACACACACACACACACACACACACACACACACACACACACACACACACATTCCTTTATACAGATAACGGTGGGTACGGGGATACATATATATATACTGTATAGTTACTGTTATTATATAATTAACACTTAGAGTGATTTCATATAGCCCTCGATTACCTTTGTTTTATATGTTCTCTTGAATTTAATGATTGACTTGATTAATTTTAATTCAGTGTCCAGATTATTCCATAGATTCACCCCAATGGCAGATAGACATCTCTCTTTGATGTTGGTCCGTGAAATTGTAGTCTTTTTAAAAATTCCGATTCCCCTGAGTTCGTACCTGGTTTCCCTAGGCTTGAATAGCTCCAGCATGCTGACTGGAAGTGACCTGTTATATGCTTTGTACATTATTATTGCGATGTTGAGGTTGGCTAGATCTTCAAATTTCAATGTGCGGTTTTTAATAAATAGGGGATTTGATGGCGCATAATAGTCAGCCCGGTTGACAATTCTTATTGCTTTCTTTTGTAGAATAAAAATGGGGTGTAGTATAGTTTTATATGTGTTTGCCCAGACTTCGACACAGTAAGTCAGATATGGTAGAAATAGGGAATTGTATAAAGTCTGTAGTGATTTTGTATTAATGATGTCTTTCATTTTGTATAGGATTGCTATTGTTTTCGATATTTTAGTTTTTAAGTAGGCTATGTGAGGTTTCCAGGTGAGTTTGCTGTCAATCATGATTCCTAGGAATTTATGTGGGGTTACTTGATCGATCTGATTGTTATTTATGGTTAGTTTGACTGCTGAATTTATATTTTTATTGCCGAATATAATAAATTTAGTTTTGCATATGTTTAATGATAATTTATTTATATCAAACCACTTCTTTAGAATTTTTAGGTCTTAGGTCAATAAGTGCTATGTTGAGGTTGGCTAGATCTTCAAATTTCAATGTGCGGTTTTTAATAAATAGGGGATTTGATGGCGCATAATAGTCAGCCCGGTTGACAATTCTTATTGCTTTCTTTTGTAGAATAAAAATGGGGTGTAGTATAGTTTTATATGTGTTTGCCCAGACTTCGACACAGTAAGTCAGATATGGTAGAAATAGGGAATTGTATAAAGTCTGTAGTGATTTTGTATTAATGATGTCTTTCATTTTGTATAGGATTGCTATTGTTTTCGATATTTTAGTTTTTAAGTAGTCTATGTGAGGTTTCCAGGTGAGTTTGCTGTCAATCATGATTCCTAGGAATTTATGTGGGTTACTTGATCGATCTGATTGTTATTTATGGTTAGTTTGACTGCTGAATTTATATTTTTATTGCCGAATATAATAAATTTAGTTTTGCATATGTTTAATGATAATTTATTTATATCAAACCACTTCTTTAGAATTTTTAGGTCTTAGGTCAATAAGTGCTATGTTGAGGTTGGCTAGATCTTCAAATTTCAATGTGCGGTTTTTAATAAATAGGGGATTTGATGGCGCATAATAGTCAGCCCCGGTTGACAATTCTTATTGCTTTCTTTTGTAGAATAAAAATGGGGTGTAGTATAGTTTTATATGTGTTTGCCCAGACTTCGACACAGTAAGTCAGATATGGTAGAAATAGGGAATTGTATAAAGTCTGTAGTGATTTTGTATTAATGATGTCTTTCATTTTGTATAGGATTGCTATTGTTTTCGATATTTTAGTTTTTAAGTAGTCTATGTGAGGTTTCCAGGTGAGTTTGCTGTCAATCATGATTCCTAGGAATTTATGTGGGTTACTTGATCGATCTGATTGTTATTTATGGTTAGTTTGACTGCTGAATTTATATTTTTATTGCCGAATATAATAAATTTAGTTTTGCATATGTTTAATGATAATTTATTTATATCAAACCACTTCTTTAGAATTTTTAGGTCTTAGGTCAATAAGTGCTATGTTGAGGTTGGCTAGATCTTCAAATTTCAATGTGCGGTTTTTAATAAATAGTGGATTTGATGGCGCATAATAGTCAGCCCGGTTGACAATTCTTATTGCTTTCTTTTGTAGAATAAAAATGGGGTGTAGTATAGTTTTATATGTGTTTGCCCAGACTTCGACACAGTAAGTCAGATATGGTAGAAATAGGGAATTGTATAAAGTCTGTAGTGATTTTGTATTAATGATGTCTTTCATTTTGTATAGGATTGCTATTGTTTTCGATATTTTAGTTTTTAAGTAGTCTATGTGAGGTTTCCAGGTGAGTTTGCTGTCAATCATGATTCCTAGGAATTTATGTGGGTTACTTGATCGATCTGATTGTTATTTATGGTTAGTTTGACTGCTGAATTTATATTTTTATTGCCGAATATAATAAATTTAGTTTTGCATATGTTTAATGATAATTTATTTATATCAAACCACTTCTTTAGAATTTTTAGGTCTTAGGTCAATAAGTGCTTGGTGAGGTTAAAGTCTATTAATTGTAATGTGTCTACAGTATTTCTATTTTCTGAATGATGCTCAAAACATTTTAAAGGGAATTGTACTGTTTTGAATATTCTATAGTTACATCGCTACAACTTGTATATCTATTGTACGGTTTTCCGAATAACATAAACTTGGTTTTTACCCCAAAGTTTAGGGATAATTTTATTTATTTCAAATCAGTGTTTCAATTTCCTCATCTCTGTTGAGGTAATCAGCAGCATCTGATACAGATTTTCACACTGAACAGAACGCATTTCATACATTTTGGATAAAAATCATAATATCTGTAAGTTTTATGCAGTTAGCCCCTCAGGCTCCTCCGTAGACAGGGGTCAGATTCACTGGGGACGGTAAACTCGTAGTGGGTAATGGATGTGTATTCAGAGAGGGGGTGTGATGCTTTCTCAGCAGACAGGCATAGCTGGGGGGGTGCCTGTAGCAAGCTGGGACTCTGTATATGCAAATATGGTAGCGTGGTGTCTCTCATTAGATATGCATAGACATAGGGACAACACCAGTGTTGTGCGTATTCTAAGGGAGGTTATTCTGGGGTTGGATATTATAATCGTAGACGTGTTAAAAAACCCAGATGTGTGTGTGTGTGTGTGTGTGTGTGTGTGTGTGTGTGTGTGTGTGTGTGTGTGTGTGTGTGTGTGTGTGTGTGTGTGTGTGTGTGTGTGTGTGTGTGTGTGTGTGTGTGTGGGTGTGTGTGTGTGTGTGTGTGTGTGTGTGTGTGTGTGTGTGTGTGGGGGTGAAATTGTGTTATAATCTTGGAATATAACTGGCATATTACTGGGCCGTTATTGAAGATCAGGAGATATATACATAAACTTATACAAATGTAAATGGCATGCATTGTTAAAAAAAACAAAACAAAAACAAAAATAAAACACGGATGCAAATTATTTCAAAATGTAATTTTTTTATTTTATTTTACATTATTTAAAAAGCTATAAAAAACAAAAAAAAAAAAAAAAAAAAAAAAAAAAAACCTGTATGATTATATATTATGACTGAAATATATATATTTTTTTTTCATAGATTATGTTTTGATGAAAAGCATGTTTTAAACCAATATTTACTAAGTTTAACCGATTTCTGCTAGTAATGATAGGCATGGTAATTATATTTATAATTATATTTTGACTACCTAAGGGGTAGCCCTGTTGATTACAAGACTATGAGGGGATGTGGGGGGGAGTCAGGGGAGGAGTTTGACTGGATTCTAAGGTCGCCTCCTCTACCCCCTATAAAAAAGGTCGATCACGTGTTTTATACCAGTACATGGACTATCCCCAATAGTCATTCTGATGTCTATCAAGCTGTTCTGAATCTACAGTAGTGGTCATTTTAACCTCAGTTCTTTTTTTTTTGTAGTGATTTTGTATCTGTAGTATACATTTCAACGGAAGCTTTTATTTTATTCTTTCCTTTTTTACAAATCTACTATTGTATATATATATATATATTTTTATTTTATTTTTTTTTCTACTTAAGCTGGGTGACCTACAGTTTTTTTTTCTCTCATTGGACTCCTTTTTCATCAACATGAAGATGGCTAATGTTACTGGTGAGTCTTAGCCTTTTGTTTATATTAAGTCAGTAGAGGATAGATTCTAAAATGTACATAGTAATTAGTTTACATAATTATGCTGGAAAGAGTAAAATGTATATGGGTAGTTTGTTTTATTTATTTCTTATATGAACTGTATATATCCATATGTAATAGTCATTTGCTAGGCATGATATTTTTTTTTAAATTAATTAAAAGCAAAAGTGGTACTCTTTTAAAGTAACTATACATTATACTATACACTCACTAGGGATATTTCATAAGCTATGAAAAGCTATCTGGTTTTGAAATATAGGTCTATTTTATAAGTTATATAGGCCTGTTTTATCATAATTATGTGTAAGGTATACCTAATGTTGGATATGTGATTTATTTATGGCCTGAAAACCCCCCTTTTCAGACTCCATCATGGCCCATAGCACTTACCCTACCCCCCCCTTAGATAGCATTTCTGTTGGCTTAGATAGCATTTGACACAGACTTATAGCATGTTATGTAGACAGCCCTATAATTGTATTGTATATAGTTATAGCACGCCATAGTACATATGTATAGCATAGTATTAAATATGTATAGTTTATATGTATAGGGTATGTGTAGTTTCATTATATAGATACCCCACTGTTACTTTCTTAGCTTATGCATGTTTCATGATATTGATAAATGCTTTTATGTGAGGTATTCCCATGCTTTTGTTCTTGCTTAAATGTAAAGTCGCTCTTGATTAAGAGCGTCTGCTAAATGCCTAAATTGTAAATTGTAAAATTGTATGCCCCCGTATAGGGTGAAATATTCAAAAGTCGAATTAAGATCTGTGATAGAATTGAAATTTGTCGATTCTATACTCAGATCAGACCCCATGTAAGTGCCATGTAAAATATTGTATGTGAAAAAATGTATAACATTCCTCTATTTATCAGACAGGATTAATTATGATAATTGGGAAATCGAAAATATTCCTGCAGCACCTGGCCATGGTGTGAAGCGTCCTGCGCCTGTATCACGTTTGAGATTAAAGAGGTCCCGCACGGTCCAGATTGGAGGTAATATATATATATGTTATATATAGGTCTAAAGTATATTTATTAATATTGTATTTTGGATTTTAATTTTCCATCACTATTCCTACAGGACGAAGCATCGCCATTGTACCCCCTTTCATCAATACCATTGGTACTGGACCATCGGTGATGTCTGTACCCCCCACTATGAGTACAGGACCCATGCAGGCACTAATAGGTACATATTTTCATATTTAAAAAAAAAAGTATATTTATGATTTTTCATTTTGTTTTTATTTTTTATTTTATTTTCCTTTATTTATTTATTTTTTTTTTTTTTTTTTTGTTAATTATGATTTTGCTATAAAAAATAATCATGATATAAAATGGGGGTTTATATGTATATAATCATCATATATTGACTATTGATTTATTTTGTCTCATTCATAGATATCCATGGCCCTGTGCGTGAAACGGTTGCTCAAACCCCCGAGGACATTGTGATTATATCAGACGATGATGAAGACGAGGACGTTGATGAATTAGTGTCTATACATGTTGAGGCCCCCCCGCCCCGATCTGTATATGTCCATGAAGTGGATGCTACAGTCCATGTTAATCCTGGTGTCATTGACGATATTCCTGATTTGAACACACCAGTGACCAGCACTCCATTAAGTGGATTATCGTTTCCTACTTTTGATCTGAACGATGTTAGCATTTGTAGTCAGGATGCCATGGTTTTAGCAGAAATAATTGAATCCAACGGTGTTGATGAGTTTAACTTCGAGGATTTTATTGGCGGTTTACCATTAGAGGGGGGAGCGAGTGGTCATATCTCTAGTGTAATTGAGGTGGAAGAATCGCTCCTACCGTCACATCAGCCATATGCCATCAACTTAATACAGGGAGAATCTTCAACGGTATTCTTAGGAGATGCGTTACCCGCCACATTGAGTGCCCCAAATATTGGCCATGAGCCACATGTGATGTATGACAATTCGGACATATATAATACCATCCCTACAGGGTTGAGGATCGAAGACGGGGAATCTGTTCTAGGTCAACAAACATCCGTACAACACGGGTCGGGAGGTAACACAGAGAAGAAAATTGTTGAATCACTGAATCATTTGTTGAATGTGCAGACCGCTGCATTGACTAATGCATTTGAAAATCAAGTGGGGGATTTCCGTATTAATCAAAACGCCCAGGAGGTCATAATCCAGTCATTAATTCAGACGCAGGCAGCTCAGAATATAAAAATAGATTATGTTCTACAAGTATTGACCGATCTGTCCCAGAAATTTGCTCAACAGGCCATAGCAATAGCGGATCTACATACCCCATTTAATATATTAAACGGTACGAATAAAGAATTAATGAATTTATTATACATTTCGCACGAATCATCAGCTCGTATGGTCGACCTAGCTCTCTCCAATAAAAGGAAATAGTTTGAAATTAAATAGTGATACAAGGGAGAGACTATTTTTTTTTCTATTCTTGTTTTTTATTTTTTTTTATATATCTTTATGTCGTTGCTAGAACAAAGTCTAGTGAAGGATGATTGCCATATAAAAATGGTTTATGTAGTAAATACTCTAGAGATTTCCCCCGATGTCTCTCCTTCAGCAGTAAACAAACATTGATAACTCAATTTATACTATATTTATACTATATGATTTAGTTATGGCTCTGTTAGATATATTGGACAACATATATGTGGAAATATGTGTTACATGTTTTCTCACTAAATAAAAAAAAAATATCAAACTCATTGTTGTTGTTTCTATCTCATGTTTATTTCATATTTATTATTCCATGCATGTAGGGGATATGTGGATCCAATAGAGGACCGATTGGTCTATACTTCGGCTCTCGAAATATATAAAGAGAGAATGGATGATACGATCATGACTGCTGAGCTGTTAAGCATACATATCCCCAGAATTCATAAGGAGGCCCTGGTGGACTTTGAATCGGACGGATTGATAATCGATACTGATGATGAATATTTTAAAACATGAGATACCTTTTACATCTATTCTGTATGATATGAAGGATATGCCCCTGATATAACCCAAAAGTAATGAAATGTCTCCTTTTAACCCTTTTAAGTATAATATGACATGAAATAAAAACCCTTTTTATCCAAAATGTATGAAATGCGTTCTGTTCAGTGTGAAAATCTGTATCAGATGCTGCTGATTACCTCAACAGAGATGAGGAAATTGAAACACTGATTTGAAATAAATAAAATTATCCCTAAACTTTGGGGTAAAAACCAAGTTTATGTTATTCGGAAAACCGTACAATAGATATACAAGTTGTAGCGATGTAACTATAGAATATTCAAAACAGTACAATTCCCTTTAAAATGTTTTGAGCATCATTCAGAAAATAGAAATACTGTAGACACATTACAATTAATAGACTTTAACCTCACCAAGCACTTATTGACCTAAGACCTAAAAATTCTAAAGAAGTGGTTTGATATAAATAAATTATCATTAAACATATGCAAAACTAAATTTATTATATTCGGCAATAAAAATATAAATTCAGCAGTCAAACTAACCATAAATAACAATCAGATCGATCAAGTAACCCACATAAATTCCTAGGAATCATGATTGACAGCAAACTCACCTGGAAACCTCACATAGACTACTTAAAAACTAAAATATCGAAAACAATAGCAATCCTATACAAAATGAAAGACATCATTAATACAAAATCACTACAGACTTTATACAATTCCCTATTTCTACCATATCTGACTTACTGTGTCGAAGTCTGGGCAAACACATATAAAACTATACTACACCCCATTTTTATTCTACAAAAGAAAGCAATAAGAATTGTCAACCGGGCTGACTATTATGCGCCATCAAATCCACTATTTATTAAAAACCGCACATTGAAATTTGAAGATCTAGCCAACCTCAACATAGCACTTATTGACCTAAGACCTAAAAATTCTAAAGAAGTGGTTTGATATAAATAAATTATCATTAAACATATGCAAAACTAAATTTATTATATTCGGCAATAAAAATATAAATTCAGCAGTCAAACTAACCATAAATAACAATCAGATCGATCAAGTAACCCACATAAATTCCTAGGAATCATGATTGACAGCAAACTCACCTGGAAACCTCACATAGACTACTTAAAAACTAAAATATCGAAAACAATAGCAATCCTATACAAAATGAAAGACATCATTAATACAAAATCACTACAGACTTTATACAATTCCCTATTTCTACCATATCTGACTTACTGTGTCGAAGTCTGGGCAAACACATATAAAACTATACTACACCCCATTTTTATTCTACAAAAGAAAGCAATAAGAATTGTCAACCGGGCTGACTATTATGCGCCATCAAATCCCCTATTTATTAAAAACCGCACATTGAAATTTGAAGATCTAGCCAACCTCAACATAGCACTTATTGACCTAAGACCTAAAAATTCTAAAGAAGTGGTTTGATATAAATAAATTATCATTAAACATATGCAAAACTAAATTTATTATATTCGGCAATAAAAATATAAATTCAGCAGTCAAACTAACCATAAATAACAATCAGATCGATCAAGTAACCCCACATAAATTCCTAGGAATCATGATTGACAGCAAACTCACCTGGAAACCTCACATAGCCTACTTAAAAACTAAAATATCGAAAACAATAGCAATCCTATACAAAATGAAAGACATCATTAATACAAAATCACTACAGACTTTATACAATTCCCTATTTCTACCATATCTGACTTACTGTGTCGAAGTCTGGGCAAACACATATAAAACTATACTACACCCCATTTTTATTCTACAAAAGAAAGCAATAAGAATTGTCAACCGGGCTGACTATTATGCGCCATCAAATCCCCTATTTATTAAAAACCGCACATTGAAATTTGAAGATCTAGCCAACCTCAACATCGCAATAATAATGTACAAAGCATATAACAGGTCACTTCCAGTCAGCATGCTGGAGCTATTCAAGCCTAGGGAAACCAGGTACGAACTCAGGGGAATCGGAATTTTTAAAAAGACTACAATTTCACGGACCAACATCAAAGAGAGATGTCTATCTGCCATTGGGGTGAATCTATGGAATAATCTGGACACTGAATTAAAATTAATCAAGTCAATCATTAAATTCAAGAGAACATATAAAACAAAGGTAATCGAGGGCTATATGAAATCACTCTAAGTGTTAATTATATAATAACAGTAACTATACAGTATATATATATGTATCCCCGTACCCACCGTTATCTGTATAAAGGAATGTGTGTGTGTGTGTGTGTGTGTGTGTGTGTGTGTGTGTGTGTGTGTGTGTGTGTGTGTGTGTGTGTGTGTGCGTGAGGACATACACATCTCAAAAACAAACCAAAACAGTATTC
>NC_139707.1:12508808-12568808 GCF_964188405.1 Protomyctophum parallelum
TCGGGGGCATATTTAGAATGTGTGCAGGGTTGAGTACGTTGAATCTAGTTTGCATTAATACGATCTCTAATGTAGGATTTAATTGACACAATTAAATAAAATGGCGATAGTATTCAGTGTAGGGCAGCCTGATATGGGAGACCAGTAGGTTTGTTGTTGCAAGGAAAGCGGTTAAAAATGAGACTTTAGTGGTTGTTTTAGTCTCAGATTTAGTCCGACGGAGGGACACAGTGTATAACTCTATGCGGACACAGACAGTAGGACCTGGAAGTATCTCTGGAGGGGTCGCTTACGTCATGGCTAAAATACTGAATAGACTGGTAAACGCCTCCTTCGGCTCTGGGGCGTCTGTATCTCCACAGACATAGAAAGGTAGACGCCTCCTTCGGCTCTGGGGCGTCTGTATCTCCACAGACACTGAAAGGTAGACGCCTCCTTCGGCTCTGGGCCGTCTGTATCTCCACAGACATAGAAAGGTAGACGCCTCCTTCAGCTCTGGGCCGTCTGTAGCTCCACAGACACTGAAAGGTAGACGCCTCCTTCGGCTCTGGGGCGTCTGTATCTCCATAGACGTAGAAAGGTAGATGCCTCCTTCGGCTCTGGGGCATCTGTCAGTGCGCCCAGACAGTAACAGCAAGAGGCGGCTAAGAGCAGGCGTCGCTTCCCGTTTTTTAGGCAGCTGGTGGATGGGAATGACGCTCATGTGCGGTCTAAAAACCAGGAAGAGACTCCTGGACTGGTCGCTTTCTCGCCGCGTCTTGGCACGACAATGTGAGACGTTGTGAGATCTTAGTTGTTAAGAGACAGACAGGCTGAAGAGGGGTGTGTGCGTGTGCGTGTGTGTGTGTGTGTGTGTGTGTGTGTGTGTGTGTGTGTGTGTGTGTGTGTGTGTGTGTGTGTGTGTGTGTGTGTGTGTGTGTGTGTGTGTGCGTGCGTGTGTGCGTGCGAGCACATGAGATGTCAGCATCACTCTGTTGTTTATCAGAGCGTTGCAGAATGTACATATCCTGTCCCCTCTCTCTCTTCTCTCTTCTCTCTCTCTCTCTCTCTCTCTCTCTCTCTCTCTCTCTCTCTCTCTCTCTCTCTCTCTCTCTCTCTCTCTCTCTCTCGTTTCCATGCAGGTATACAAAATGAGCATGTGGGTTTCTAGGAGGAAGTTAACATGCAGGGTCAGTAGAAGCTGACCTCATGGCTAAAGGGCTGCTGTCAGCTCGTCTCAGAACAGAGTTTGAATGTCATACCATGATTTTCTAGAAGAGTTTTCTTACTGTATAGCATTGATCGAGAGTCGGCTCCATATATGAATATCTAGGTGATGATCCAGTCTTCTCCATGTATGGCTATCCAGGGTTTGATGAGGACAGTGAGAGATTTTCATATATGGCCATGTGTTCATATATGGACTGTGTCACGAGGCGTGACAGACTGAAAGTGACAACCATATATGGAGGCGTGACTGACGGACGGACAGGTTTTGCAGGTTTTCATAGTAATCTGTGAGCAAAATATACAAGTAAGACGCGCAAACGCGGGAAGCGAACGCAGCTGTGTGTGTGTGTGTGTGTGTGTGGTTGTTTGTGTGTGCGTGCGTGTGTGTGTGTGTGTGTGTGTGTGTGTGTGTGTGTGTGTGTGTGTGTGTGTTTGTGTGTGTGTGTGTGTGTGTGTGTGTGTGTGTGCTACAGCTGCGCCCTCTGGTGGCGGGCGGGTGGTGTCACAGCGGGACAGACACACAGACATGAGCTGCAGGGTCTCATAGTTAGTGCTCATTGCGTTCGCAACTATGACTAAATATACTGACAATTTCGTCAACAAATACAAACTACACTAAAGTGTCAGGTTGGGACTAGTGGAGAAGATATCATTTTATTTTATTTATGTATTTGATGTGTTAACATGTTTTGTTCTTGTTTACTGTGAATCGCTCTGGATTAAGAGCTAAATTGTATGTTTGGTTGCGCTCAGTGTTGCACTCTGAAAATAGGAGATCTACAAGCTCACAAAGGGTTGCACTGCAACCTTGTAGATCTACTATTTTCAGCATGCAACCAATGGAAAATCAGGCCCACCAAAATGCAATTTTCGTCAACAAAATCAACTGTAGATCTCAACTTCTGGAGCTGTGAAGTGAACGCGTTGGGTCTTGTTTCGTCTCTTCCACAGACACACAGAGATGACGATCGTCTTGTAAACGTCGTAGCGTTTGGAGGGAAACTCGCCACGTGTTAAACATCAAACAACATGGCCGCCGCCGCTTGTGTCGGCCGTGGCAGAGTGGGCTGGGTGGAGTTTACAGAGGAGCCTTCGGGGGGCGACACTGAGAGCCAAACAGGTACAATTAAATGTAACGGTTTGAAAAAGGGCTCAATGACACCTCAACAATGACGCTTTTTACATACGTACATACGTTGATACCATCCATACGTACGCACGTATGTACATACTGTACGTATAGTGGTGATGATGATCATCGATGTTTCTTTTTCTTACATTTTCATCCCACATTTTTGCAACCCATTTTTTCACCCAGTGTCAATTATCCAATGTAGTCCTGGGCACTACACTTCCTCTGCCAACCTGGGTAGAGCAGTGGACTGACCTCATGCTTCCTTCTAAGCATGAGGAGTCCAAGCTGCTTCTTTTCACCTGACAGGGGGGGGGGTTTCCCCGGCCGGAAGTGGAGCTGGTTTAGAGACCAGGATTACTGCATGTTTTTTGTGAGGGTACCTACCCTAGGGGACACGGGGAGAACATGTGAGGGTACCTACCCTAGTAGGGGACACGGGGAGAACGTGCAAACTCCACACAGAAAGGGTTTCGCCAACCCCGCCTTGGGTATGGGCACTGATGACGCGGAGGAGAGGACACGCCCCCATCGCCCACAGTGTCCCCAGCGGGAATCGAACCCAGGACCTTCTAGCTGTGAGGCGACAGCAGTGCCGACTGTAAATGGTAAATGGTGCATTTATATAGTGCCTTTATCCAAGGCGCTTTACAGAGATTGTGCATTACATTCACCCATTCATACACCGATGGCAGCGGAAACCATGCAAGGCACCAACTAGCACATCGGGAGCAATTAGGGGTTCAGTGTCTTGCTCAAGGACACTTCGACAGTAACTCTGGGGGAGCCCGGGTTCGAACTGGCAACCTTACGGTTACCATCCAGGCACTCTACCCCTGAGCCACCGCCGCCGACTGTGCCACCGTGTCCCCATTATTAAATGTTTGTTTATTGTTTTATGGTCAGATGCAGGAAGTAGCATGGACAACCATCCTGCCGCTCAAGAGTGTGGAGGAATTTTTAGCTATGGGGATCAAACAGGAGGAACGTGCAGCTATGGGGATCAAACAGGTGAGTGAAATCAAAATTAATTTATTTTCATATAAGGGTAGCAGTGCGTTTTAGTTCACAGGGAGTAATTCTAATGGACTTTTTGATATAATTAAGGAAATTATTTTTGGCATCGATTGTTGGCGGTTTAACGATACATTTTAACAGCGACACGATACGTATCACGATACATGGTTGACGATACGATACATGGACAATATTGGTTCATTATGGCGATACGATACGATTAATTTATTTAAAATCGATACAGTAACTATTTAGCAAAGAAATTAAATCTGCGTGAAACTTGTGGATAGTGCCTTTTTTAAGGCAAGGGATAATGTATGAATTTGCATATAAATAAAGTAAACACAGTGATTCTCTGATGTAATTAAACACCCGCTTTTCTTTTTTTCTTCTTAAATTGCTAAATACCATGCACAAAACCGATTATTTGCATTGCAAAACGATATGATACAAAGTCAATGTTGCTGTTTTCATTTCGATATACTTCGACTCTTGAAATGAAAATAGATTTTTCGATGCAGTTACACATATCGTTACACCCGTTATGGTTATGATGACCACGGATATGCTCTAGTCTAGAAGCGTGACAAACGTTTCACTACCACTTTAAATGTTGCTATACAACACATTATATCAAGTGCTTTGTGTGTGTGTGTGTGTGACTGTGTGTGTGTGTAACAGGAAGCAGACACAGCGTTTACTCCACGGCCAGTTTCTGGAGCGCTGCGCCGCCTTCAGACGGCAGCTGGAACTACACCCAATCGGAGCACGGCTCGGTCAGCCAATCGGAGCGCAGCTCGGTCAGTCAATCGGAGCGCAGCTCAGTGAGCATGGGGGCGTCGACCGGCGACCTGCCCTCCCTCGACGCGGAGGAACTGACCAATGAGGACTCGGCACACCCCCCGCACACGCCCAGTAAGTTGTGTGCAACATTCACGAGCGCATGAAACGTCGGCATGTATAGCGCACCGAAGTCTGACATACTGTATGTCTTCATTAGGGCAGTGGTTCACAAAGTGGGGTCCAGGGACCCCCAGGGATCCTTGAGGGAGTTCCAGGGGGTCCCCAGCTAAATGATAGTTAGGAACCAAATGGACCCTTATGGGTCTGTAACTCTGAGAGTGTACAACTGGAACCAATTGGTTCCATTTGTACTCTCTCAGAGTAAAAATTAACAATATACCAGGGATAGAAATGCCATTTAACGTGGTTCTGTAGCCTAATGCATATCAAACTGGGGGTCCTTGAAATTAAACGGGTTGATAATCTCTGCTAGGTCCCTTGCATATCTTTTCAAATGGGGGGTCCGCGGGCTAATACGTGTCAATTTGGGGGTCGTTGACATGAAAAAGTTTGGGAACCAGTGCATCGGTACTACCGAACCTCGGGACCAAGCAGGAACCAGGAACAACATGCTGGGTACCCATTGGGGCGGGGGGTAACGATACACGTATCACGATACATGGTTGACGATACGATACATGGACGATATTGGTTCATTAATGGCGCTACGATACGATTCAATGATTTGAAATCGATATAGTAACTTTTCAGCAAATACCTTAAATATGTGTGAAACTTGTGGATAGTGCAGGTTTTTTAAGGGAAAGATGTATTACTTTGGATATACAGCGTAAATAAGTAAACACAGTGATTCTCTGGGCAAATAGATGGACATTGTATTTGAACACATTATGGACAAACTCACGCCTTGACATGAACACAGAATACACACATTTACCGACAGATCAAGTGTAGCGATATGTAATGGAAAAGTAATTAAACCCATCTTTTTCCAAGCACAAAGGGACATCTTGGTCCCTTATTGTATTTGTCTGTTTTTTTCTTCTCCTTCTGCCAAAAATAGCAGTTCTGGCTGAACCGTGCAGTCGGTTTTCGCGAAAGTTGGCAATATGGTAGAGGGCTATGCCAAACGGTGAGGATGCGAAGCCCACGACCATTGGCCAAAGGGTGAACGCACATTGCTCATGAACCGTTTGACCGTCGACAATGAAACTTCGATATGCATATGCGTCTCCTCATGCCGCACAAGGGCGTTGTTCTTCCTTTTGACCTCTGACCTTTAGATCACCCGCCATTTTGAATTATATGAAAAACTGTTAAAATCTATATCCTCCCATCTTTGATCAAAATGCAATTTTTAAATGTGATCTTTGGACCTATGCGTACAAAAAAAAAGTATGAAAAAGTAATGAAAATGGCTGTTTTGTGAAAATTCTTCTGCCCATAATACATAAATGTAGCGTCACATGCTTATGAAACATTTGGACCAGAAGGCGTCAAAAGGCGATCTTGGCGTAAATTAGTTAATGTCATACTTCGTTATTCTTGCCTCACAAAAGTAGCAAAAATAGCTGCTCTACAAGCTCAAAAAGTCACATCGTGGCCCGTTTTTAGCATGTAGATTGGCTGTTCTTTTTTTTGCTATTTTTTTATTTGCATCCTGAAAAGTAACATTTGCATTTAATCTCAAATGCATTTAGTTATAATTATGTTTACTTTATGAACTTAAATGCAAATACATTGGACATAAAAAAGACTTCAATCTTAATACTCGTCATTAAGCTACTAATATAGACTGAGGTAATTAAAGCGGGTCAATATGTTTGCATGTTTGTAATTGTAACAGCTGGAATCAACTCTATATTAGTATTCAGACATTAGGGCTATTATTATTAAAGGTATATTCAATTAATTCAAATATCAATTCTTTTTTGTTTTGTTGTGATAATCCTCCCTACAATACTATAGTGTGCTGACCACATGAGGAGTTCCTCCCTGTCCCCAGTTAACCCCGGAGGGTCAAAAGACCTTAGTTTTAGTTTTTGGCTAGGTGGCCCAACATTCATCCAATCAGGATAGAGAGGGGCCTTCCTCCAATCTTGATCGAGCGGGGGCGAGCCTTGGTGTGTGTGCTGTTGGCCTGTTGTGTCCCCCCCCATTGTAGTGCATTGTGCACATCTTGTTACCGGGGCGGACCGGGGATTTTTCCAAATCACACAAATCACTGAATGCTCCTTTAAGTGAAGGTGGGGCCGCATGTGGCCCCCCGGGCAACAGTTTTCCAGTACCTACGCACAGTGGACACAGTTCACATTGTGGCCTGTGGGTGGTGCTAGAGTAGGACAGCTTGTGTGTGTGTGTGTGTGTGTGTGTGTGTGTGTGTGTGTGTGTGTGTGTGTGTGTGTGTGTGTGTGTGTGTGTTGTGTGTGGATAGGGGGGGGGGGGGGATTAGTGTACCTTAAATTGAAGCAAAACACAGAGTAGACAAAACAGAGACTGTGTGTGTGTGTGTGTGTGTGTGTGTGTGTGTGTGTGTGTGTGTGTGTGTGTGGGTGTGGGTGTGTGGGTGTGTATGTGGAGGGAGGGAGGGTTGGGAGGGGGGGGAGTGGTGGTATGGCCTCTACAAGCTCACACAAGCCTCTGCTATGCAGACTGTCTGCCGAGCCGCGCTATTGGCTGACAGCCGGCCCACTCTACCCCTGCTCATCCAATCAGGCGGGTTTGTGGCCGAGCCCTGGCTAGAGAGTGTGTGTGTGTGTGCACACACCTCAACCTGACGGCATCACAACACGGCACTGGTGAGTTTTTCCTACTTTTAATCCTTTAATATGTATCAGTTATTTATTCATATTTATCAGTTATTTAACCGTGTAACTAACGACTTCTCAAAGGAACATGTGGTCGACTTGCAACGTTAATTTCGTCGACCATATAACTAGGACGAAACATGACGGTCGACTATACAGTCTTTCACTGACAAAAACAAAGTACAAACTAAGCTATGGTGACTAAAACTATGACTAAATATGTTGACAATTTTGGTCAACAAATAAAAACTAGACTATAATGTCGGGGAGGGACTGGTGGAGAAGAGATCCAGTAGAACTAAAAGACATTTTATGTTTGGCTGTGTGTGGGTGTCACTCACCGTAAATAGCCGATCTTACGAACTTTGTGAGCTTGTAGATCAGCCATTTTTGGCACACGGCCAATTATAAATCAGGCATTAAGACACCATCAAGGCCTGCCGACATGAACTTTAGTCGACTTAATCAACTGTAGATTTAATTGGCTATACAATCGTATGATGGACTAGACTGAAACTGAAACATTTCAGGGGACTAAAATATGACTGAAACTGAAACATTTCAGGGGAATAAAATATGACTAAAACTGAAACATTTCAGGTGACTAAAATATGACTGAAACTGAAACATTTCAGGGGACTAAAATATGACTAAAACTGAATGGAATTGATTTTAAGTGTTGACTTCTGACAGTATGATAACAGTACCACCTGGACACTGCAGGGTTAACTGACTGATGTGACTTTAATGTCGGGGTGTGTGTGTGTGTGTGTGTGTGTGTGTGTGTGTGTGTGTGTGTGTGTGTGTGTGTGTGTGTGTGTGTGTGTGCGCGCGTGTGTGCGTGGAACAGGGAGTGTGTAATGTTTGTCAAGGAAGTGGCCTCTCTTCTCTGAAACCTTTGATTTCCATCCTGCCACACCGAGTCTTAACCCATTTTGGTTGCATTGGTGTCGCCTTAGGTTTTATCCACTTTTAACCATTATTTAAACTAGCTGTTGATTTATTTTAAATATTTTTGAAAAAATGTGAAAATGTGTCTTTGAATATATATTATTTCCCAGTGAACGCTATTAACTCAAATCTTTGCTTGTGGGGGGTCCCTGGAACAACATATTTTGAGATTGGGGGCCAAATACATATAATTCTGGCCTGGGGGTTCTTGACATGAAATAGGTTGAGAACCACTGACATGGAGACATTCTTTTCTGAAAACTGTCATGATTTAGCACTAGCATGTCTGAGAGGTCATTTTGACCGTTTTTTATTTTTATTTTGAATTTTATTATCTTTGCCCATGAAGCTTTCAGAAGGATCCCCTTCCATCATCATCCATCATCTCAGAAATGTTTGACATCTGAAACATTTTTCAACAAGTATGAATTTAAGCACATGCTACTTGTGTCTCTTTTTTCTTCAGTCATGATAGTGTTAGAAGACTGAATAATCAGTTCTCAGGCATACATGGGTTAAGAAGCCTCATGTATAGGGCATAGCAGTGGCGGACATTCTCTGGTTCCATCGATCCAGACACCAATCAGTTTTTACAATAGACATTTCAACAAAAATATTTCTATCTAGACATTTCAACAAAAATATTTCTATCAATTATTGTAAGTCTAGAATCAAGTCACCCAGGCTCCGGGTGGATCGCTTCCATAAAACATTTGATTATGTGGACGAAAAATATATAAGACCGCATAACTAACTGGGTATTTATTGAATATAGTAGCCTATGTTAATTAGTTAGTTTGATTTATTGTCCAAATTGTGGAAGTTTTCACAATGTGGAGGAGGCGGACACTTACACACAATCTTCTTCATGGCCAAAAGCAGGACAACAGTGACAAATACATTTAAAACAAATCTAACAAGACATGGTATCATTTAGTGCCTTAATGGCATTAGGAATTAAGGGATTTTTAAAGATGTTACGGCTAGCTTTAAGTACTTTGTAGGCTACTGTCTACCAGAGGGAAGTAGTTGGAGCTCCCTGCTCCCTGAGTGGATGAGAGGTCATTTGCTATCTTGACAGCTTTTTTTCCGAATACTTCCTTGTAGATACAACTTCATTGGTTCTGTCTCTTTCCAATAATTTTGAATAGTATATCATAATTATAATAAAATATATATAGTTTTTAATTTTCTCTTGTCTTCCAGACTCGTCTGTGTTCACAGAGGATGAGGGCGGGGACAATATGATGGACGCCGTCAGTTGGACGTCCAGCAACCAATCGGATGCCTCCAGGACGTCCGGCAGCCAATCGGAATCCTCCAGGAGCACCTGGGTGACCTTTGACGACGACAATGACGTCCGGAAGGTCAGTGCGCGCTCCGTCCCACGGCCCGGGCGGACTCCGGCCCCCTCTCACATCCGATTGGATGGCCAGCCACTCCTCCAGCAACAGGACGCAAAAAGCAGCAACCTAATTCGTCCTCCTCCTCTTCTTCCTCCTCCCGCCGCCTGGAAACATAACAAAAGCCACGGTGTTGGTGCTGAGCGCCCCCTAGTGGACCTGACCCCGCAGGACCCTGGGACCAGCGGTAGGCCTCCTGTCACATTTATTACATAAGAATTGCCTAATCGCAATTATTTGAGATAATCATAATTTGCATAATCATCAATCGTTTTCCACAGAAAAATATAATCTTTTGAATTTTGAAAACTTCAGAAAGTTCAAGAGTGCCAGTTTTATCTATAAATGTCTAAATAATGTAGCTCCTCCTCAGGCACGGACTGGCTAAGAAAATCGGCCCTGGCATCTGTGATGGTCACCGGCCCTATGACGTCATTATGTCAAAACCACGCACAAAAATGTTGACATTTCCCATTACTTTTGGACATATAGTTTTTGGATGTTTATATTTCACCAACAGGTATGATATGAATTTATAGGCATAATAGGCCAGTGGCCACCGGCCGACTCCATTTTTGCGCAGTACGGGCAATCACAGCTCAGTCCATTTTAATATCATAGCGCTCACTTATCTATAATCAAATCATCTACTTGTACTCATTAATACTACAGCTTCATCATACTCCACAGAGGAAAGAAAACAACGGTCAACAACTGCCTGCTGACTTCATCCAGTCAGCAAGCACTGAGCATAGCTTTACGCATAATCATCAATTACATCAAATAGCCTATAAATAAGGCAAACTGAATAGTTACTCTTTCACACGCAGACAAAGAGGCAAGAGCATGGCACAGCAGCAGCCAAAAACAAACACTGTAACGCACACACCATCATTGCACTGCGTATACGCAGCATGTAATTAAATGCAGGCTCCTCCACAGGCTAATTCCCAGCCGGGCCAGCCCCCTCCTGATCAGCGACAACTTCACCAACATTAGGCCGCCTACCTGCTTCTTATTCAATCACTTCAAGTTCAGCCGTAACATTATTATTCTCATCCTGACTCGGACTCTCCTCCTCCGGCTCAAAGTCCTCGGGGCCGGGCTCGGGGTCCTCGGGGATAACAACAATGCGTGGTGGTGGTCGTGGAACCGGCGGCGCCGCTGCTAGTGCCTGCCGGCTCCTGGGCAGCTTCGTCGCCGACAACAACGGCCTGCTGCTGGGCAGCCTGGGCTGCAAACATCTTGGTTAATTTGAAACACTTTCCTGCATCCGCCTAGAGACCCTTTCTCTTCTTCGCCCGTGCTTTCTCCGCACCACCCTTTACCGGCTTTTCTTTATCCATAATGTCAGTTTAATGTCAAGGTATGTATACATAAAAAGAGAGACAGTGGTATGACACCAGGTCTACATCCAGGGGTGACTGTGAGGTCACATGGCAGAAAGTCTACCTTCAGTCAAACTGTACTGTCCATAAAAGGTTGTCAATACTGGAATGAGCTCCCTCTCACACTGAGGAAGAACCCCACTTTCACAGCTTTTAAAGGACAAATGAAACAGTGGCTAAAAAACAACCAGTCCACAATATAGTTGGCCCTAGCAATAGTTTTAATATTTTCTTATTTTCTCCTTTTACTGTGTTTTGAAATGCATTATGTTTTTGTATGCTGTCCTCTCATGTCTTGTGTCAGTTTTGTTTGGTGTTCAATGTCCGGGGACTACGGATGGACAATAGCATCTCTGCTAAATCCGGTGTATTTACACTGCATTTTTAATGTACTGTTCATTAATATGCTCTGTCCCGTCTAAATAAACAAATAAAGTAAGTAAATTATTTCTGTGACTATTAATCGTCAACTTCAATTTTTAATCGTGACAGCCCTAACCAGCGGAACCCATGGGACCACCAGCGGAACGCCTGGGCCCAGCAGCGGGGGACCCCCTGGGCCCAAAGGGGGGCCCCCAGCGTACACCAAGAAGAATCCCTTCTTGGACGCAGAGTTCAGCGACATCAAGCCCTCCTCGGCCATAAACCCCTTCAGCTCTTATTTTGAAGAGCTGCCGCGGGAGGACAGGAAGTGGCAGCCGGCGCCGCGGCAGAGCAACGGAGCTCCACAGGGAGGAGGCGGTCATTATGGAGCTACACAGGGAGGAGGCGGTCCTTATGGAGCTCCACAGGGAGGAGGAGCTCCACAGGGAGGAGGCGGTGCTTATGGAGCTCCACAAGGAGGAGGCGGTCCTTACGGAGCTCCACAGGGAGGAGGCAGTGCTTACGGAGCTCCACAGGGAGGAAGCGGTCCTTACGGAGCTCCACAGGGAGGAGGTGGTGCTTATGGAGCTCCACAGGGAGGAGGCGGTCCTTATGGAGCTCCACAGGGAGGAGGCGGTCCTTATGGAGCTCCGCAGGGAGGAGGCGGTCCTTATGGAGCTCCACAGGGAGGAGGAGGCAGTCCTTACGGAGCTCCACAGGGAGGAGGAGGTGCTTATGGAGCTCCACAGGGAGGAGGCGGTCCTTATGGAGCTCCACAGGGAGGAGGAGGCAGTCCTTACGGAGCTCCACAGGGAGGAGGAGGTGGTCCTTACGGAGCTACACAGGGAGGAGGCGGTCCTTATGGAGCACCGCAGGGAGGCGGTCCCGGTACCTTTGGGTTCTTTGAGTCGTCGACGGATGAAGAGTCACAAGGTCAGGAGGCTGCCATGCACTTATTTTTGAGGGGCGCATGTTTTAGTTCAATGTTTGTTTTAAAAACACCATTGACAATGAAGGTAAAATGTACGTCATCTTGTCCCTAGCCTGGGGTCCACCTATGCTTTCTATGGCATAGGCAGCTCCCGGCAGTTTCCGCCGGGAGAATCTAGACGCAGCTGCGCGACATGAGACTAATTAATTAGAGCGACACAGAGAGAAAGAGAAGAGTGTGTGTGTCTACGGGTGTGCGTGTGTGCGTCAATTTAACAAAGGTGCAGACGATCAGAAATCAGCAGTGACATTGACATTGAAGACAAAAGTGTGTAAACACAAACATTGAAGACAAAGTGAGGATGCAAATTGTGATTGGCCAGAATGAGATGATGTATGAAGACGTATTATGATAAGAGCGCCCCTCACTTCACACAGGTGTGATTATTTTTTCCTTAACCATAGTAGCATATCATGTACACCAACATAGAGTGTGCTGACCATATAAGGAGTTCCTTCGTATCCCCAGTTAACCCCTGGTGTCAAAAAACCATAGGTTTAGTTTTTGGCTAGGTGGCCCAGGCTTCATCCAATCAGGATAGAGAGGGGCCTTCTGCCAATCATGATCGAGCGGGGGCGGGCCTTGGTGTGTGTGCTGTTGGCCTGTCATGTGTCCCCCCCACTGTAGAGTGTGCATGTGCTTTCTCCAAATCACCTAAATCACGGAATGCTCCTTTAAAGGAGAATTCCATGCTAGAAGGCTTTCTTACCTTTATTTGTAGTTGTTACGTCCCCACCAAAGAGGTCCAGGTGTTATTTTGTGCAAAAGCTCCTTATTGGCTATTTCCCCTACCACAAGCCCTCAATGAATTGCATTGAATTTAATGGGAATTGAATGGGGTGTTGTGCTAATTAACGTATTCCCATCGCTCAAAATTATAATTATTTTGTATATATACTCTCTTCATAATGTAAATAATATCCCAAGCGGCACAGTTTACTACTTATTTCGATGGAAATAAGCGAATTAGCACAACACCCCATAGCCCCATTCAATTCAATGCAATTCATTGAGCGCCTATGGTAGGGGAAATAGCCAATAAGGAGCTTTTGCACAAAAAAACACCTGGACATCTTTGGTGGGGACGTAACAACTACAAAGAAAGGTAAGAAAGCATTCTAGCATGGAACTCTCCTTTAACACATCGTTTGTTCCCGATGTGCTAGTTGGTGCCTTGCATGGTTTCCGCTGCCATCAGTGTATGAATGGGTGAATGTAATGCACAATCTCTGTAAAGCGCCTTGGATAAAGGCGATATATAAATGCACCATTTACCATTTATTTACCATCGTTTGCGGGGTCAGTATCTATACTTCATTTGTTTGCCGATCGCCATGTGCGTATCACGTATCTATACGCATTTATAGCTTTTTTATTGAATACTTTAGTTCATCATTCTATGCGCCCGGACAATATATAATATAACTCCGATCGCATCTTCAAAGATCCGGGTCTGTGATCTGGAATACGTGCAGATGTCAGGGGATCTAAAATGGACGCGCCCATGATCTAGTGTGTGTGAATAGAAGAGTAACACTCGATTCCCCCTCCCCTCCTGTTTCTACATGGTTTCTCCCGAGGAGGATGATGGGGGGGGGGGGTCTGTCTCTCTCTCGTTCTCGGAAAAAGATAGAACGCAGATTAAGAGTTAAGCCCTAACCACACCAAAGGGTCACCACATGCAACTCCTTGGGTCAAAACGGTTCGAGGAGTAGCATGGTGACCCTTTGGTGTGGTTTGGGGTCATTGAATTCCATGCGTTGAATCATCATTGCGCTATGACGGGGGAAAAAAGGCCAATCACAATGTGCGTCGTCACTTTTCTGTCTTCACTTTTATCTTCAATGTTTGTGTTTACAAACACGGAAAGCTGGGCATAGGTAGGGGCTGGCTTGGCGCGCCCCTCAAAAGCACATACAATTTAACAACGTGTACATTCCATAATGCCATTCCAAAGTTAAGCTGTGTTGTTTTCACCCCATAATGTGTACTGTAAAGAATATGTACTGTAGATATTATAGATAACGCTCTAGCCCCTCCTATATACAGGTTTAACGTTTGTCTTGTCTAGACAAACATTAAAAACAATGGAGTCTAATGTTTGTTTTGTCACTAACACAAACATTAACAATGGACAGAGTTTAATGTTTGTTTTGTCTGTCACTGAGCAAATCGGCATATGATGTTATGTTATCGCGATGATGTAAGATGAAAGGGTTGGTGAAATGCCCCTCATCTTCTTCTTCCGTTTCTCAAATGGAAATACCCTAAAAAGATGGAGCTTGTTGCACAAAAACAGCGTTTTACAAGGAGGTGGAACAATCATGTGATTCTGACTCTGATTCTTTTCAGACCCCCATCAGCACTCGAACGGTGATGGAACCGGGGGGGAGGCATTAGGGGGGACACTGGGGGAGACATTAGGGGAGACGTTAGAGGGGACAGACAGGCCATGTAGCACACTGGTCCTCGACCAGTTGAGGGGTCTACGCATCCCTGATCCGGACCAACCAGGAAGCCCCGCCCTCCCAGACGACCTGTGGTCGGAGGAAGAGCAGGGATTGGAGGACGGCACCGAGGTCCCGGAGAACCTCTACCAACCAGAGCACATGAAGCCTCGGGTGGGTGGGGCACACTGTTGACCAGGGGGCCTCTAGACCAGTCGTTCTCAACCCGTGGTCCGGGGACCACCAGTGGTCATTGAGGGGTTTCATGTTGTCCCCAGCTAAATGATGGAGAGTTGGTGACCAAATGGACCCTGATAGATCTTTAACTCTTGAGAGGGTAAAATTAAACCCCGCTCTCAAGAGTTCAGCAAAATGTTATTTCGTTTTTAAATCCCATCAAATTAAATGTCTTTTCAGGCCGCAACCTCCCCAAAATAATCCTATTTGATCTGGGTGGGAACCCCCCAAAATAACCCTATCTGATCTGGGTGAGGACCCCCCAAAATAATCCTATTTGATCTGTGTGAGGACCCCCCAAAATAATCCTATTTAATCTGGGTGAGGACCCCCCAAAAGAATCCTATTTGATCTGGGTGAGGACCCCCCAAAATAATCCTATTTAATCTGGGTGAGGACCCCCCAAAATAATCCTATTTGATCTGTGTGAGGACCCCCCCAAAATAATCCTATTTAATCTGGGTTAGGACCCCCCAAAATAATCCTATTTGATCTGGGTGAGGACCCCCCAAAAAAATCCTATTTGATCTGGGTGAGGACCCCCCAAAATAATCCTATTTAATCTGGGTGAGGACCCCCCAAAATAATCCTATTTAATCTGGGTGAGGACCCCCCCAAAATAACCCTATTTGATCTGGGTGAGGACCCCCCAAAATAACCCTATTTGATCTGGGTGAGGACCCCCCAAAATAACCCTATCTGATCTGGGTGAGGACCCCCCAAAATAATCCTATTTGATCTGGGTGCTCCGCATCGGTGGTTAATCACTGTGATCTATTTAACAACAAGGAACACCTAGCCATTCATTATCCCTTACTTAATGTAATTATGACTAAACTATAACTAATAATTACGTCTCCTCCCGTCAGGAGGGCTGGTCCATGCTGCTGCGCATCCCAGAGAAGAAGAACATCATGTCCTCTCGCCACTGGGGACCCATCTACGTCCGCCTGTCTGACGGAGGAGACAGAGGGGACCGAGGGGACACTGGTGACAGGGGGGAAATCCTTCTCTTCTACGAACAGGGGCTGGACAAACCCTTCAGAACCCTACGGCTGGACCCCAGTCACCAGGTCAGTCTCCATAATGCACGCGGGTGAAATCAGCCCTCAGCTCCTCAGTTATGCTAACGCTACGAGGCTAACTCGTAAGTCATGCTGACGCTACGAGGCTAACTCGTAAGTCATGCTAACGCTACGAGGCTAACTCGTAAGTCATGCTAACGCTACGAGGCTAACTCGTAAGTCATGCTAACGCTACGAGGCTAACTCGTAAGTCATGCTAACGCTACGAGGCTAACTCGTAAGTCATGCTAATTTCCACCAGGTGTCGGAGCACCGCCTCCAGAGCTACGAGGAGGCGGGCCGGGTCCACTCCGTCAGTGTGGAGCTGGTCCAATACCGCGAGAGGAGGCGGGGCATCCAGCCCAAGTCGCCCGTCACACGCCAGCCAATCCGGGAGCAGCTGGTGAAGCTGGCCACGCCCAGCTACGCGGACTACCTGAGCTTCCGCCACGCGCTGACGGAGCTGCTACGACATGTGGCCCCGCCCCCCGGAGACTGGTCGCCGCCCACCACCCCCCCGCTGGGGGGCGTGGCCTCTGCAGAGGAGGAAGTGCAGGTATAGTGGGCGGTTTCTTATATTAATTGACAATTTGGCCAATGTTTGAGTTTCTTGTTTAATAGTATAGTTTGTTGATTAGAGTGCTGTGATTCCCCCCCCCCCCCCCTAAATCATGATCGTCACACGTACTATGATTAGGGATGGAGCTCGATAACCGATACCCGAAAAAACTCGATAACAAGCTTATTGAGTACCTGTTATCAATAAGATTTGGGCTTAGCAAGCCTGTCATCGAGCATGACGTCATGTTTAAACAATCAAGACAAGAGGCGATCAAGAAAAAATGTAATCATCCATGCTGATACAAACATGTCCGTCTAAAAGTGTATTGATACCTGCCAACCAGTGCTGTCCAAAATATCACATTTAAAGTAACAGTTTCTTTAATATTTCTTTATTGGTAAAAATGTCTTCTGTCTGTTTTAATTACTGTATTTGGCCCTAGTAAAATATACTGGTTCTGTTCAGAATTTATTGTGTCCCGTCTTTCACAAAATAATAGAACATGCTCGATAAGAACCCGGCTTGATAAGCCTGATCGATAAGGTGCTCGTTATGAAATATTAACAAGCAACATCCCTAACTATGATTATACTAGGAGGAAGATTTTTTTTAAATGTGTACAAAAATAGTTAAAATTATGTTTTTTATGTGGCCACACACACCCACTAGTTAATTTGAATACAAAAAATAGGTGTGAAAGAATATAGCCTACATTAAAATATATGCGCCCCATTTTCACGATTTTTCAAAAATAGCACTCTTTTTCACCAGCTAGGCTATGGAGTTTAAAATAATGGTTGAAAGTTGTTGAAAGCTAAAGCGACACATGCATTCCAGCAGGTCTTAGTGGTTTAATGACACTACTCCAACCGTGTGTCTCAGGTGGAGGTGAGTTCTTTAACCCATTTAGGCCTGACGTCGAAATAAAAAAAAAATCTTCAAAATCCCGACAGTTTTCTGAAAAACCTCATGTTTCTGTAAGTGGTGCTCAATATTTCATGTCAAGGACCCCAAAAATGTTATGTAATATGCCTCCGCCCCCATCTGAAAATATATTGTTCCGGGTACCTCCCCAGAAGCAAAGATTTGAGTTCAAATGCTCACTCTGTAATAATATATATTTTGAGGCACATTGTCACGATTTTTCAAAAATAGCAGACCTACAAGCCCGCTATGAGCTTGTAGATCTGCTATTTTTCAAATAGCTAAAGTATAACATAATGCTTTAAATTTAAACACCAAATGGGGTTCCCGCCCAGAATGGTTTAATAACACTACTCCACCCGTGTGTCTCATAACAGGTGGAGGTGAGGGACGAGTTCTTCGGCAGGGTGTCGGAGGGAGACGGGAGGGTGCTGGAGCAGCTGGTCGTCACACAGGTCAACGTCCTGGCCTTCCTGTCCGGGCTGCCCAGATGCGTTCTGGGACTGAACGACGTGCAGGTAAGAGACACGGTGTTGCCAGCATTGATGCTTGATTTGACATCGGCAATTCTGCATTGGCAATATTTAATACACACAGCGTGGATCTAGCAGCTGTATAGCCTACTTTGGGACTGTGCAAAGTTTCAAACTCTTAATGAAGTGCTTTTCAATCAAACAATCAGCACCAGCGGCAGGCTATTATTGGTAGCCTATTTGCCATGGTCCATGGGCACGGATCGAGTTATTTACTCACTGTTTAACAGCTAATAAATCAAACTATTTATATTAATCCAACCATTGCGGTTTACATGTTGTCATGGAGGAAGAGGATCACATCCACCGTGGGTGAGTTCAACCTAGGCTAACCGTCCTGCTCTTTTCAGTGGTTCTTCCAGCTGCGCCCCATATCTAACCTCAGTCCCTACGCTCATTCTGTAGCTCCTGACCTACAACATTAGCGTAGGGACTGAGGTTCGCTGCTGCTTGGAGCGGTGCAACACAAGCAGTGCTGCTGCTTGCAGTGCATTGTCACGCTGCACCACATGTCCTGGTTAACCAGGAAACACACAGAGACTAGTCGGATCGTTTTTATTCATATTTATACTTTATTTTCTATATATCAACAGCATGGCCGGCCCGAACCGAATCCCGACCACCAATTATCAAAATTATCCTGACCCTAGCCCGTCCCGTCGGGTCCCGGCGGGCCGAGTCTGGTTTCGGTCGGGTATCCCAGCTCTAGTTGCCATGTCTGTCTGCTTAGAAGCACACAGCGTCCTGGTCTCTAAACTGCCTCCCCCTTGCCAGCTGGGGCGCCTGATGGAGGGGAAAGGAACTGGTTGGAATAGCCGCAGCGTGTTCCTTCCGCGCTCTACGTCCAACCAGGGAAACTCCCCCCTGTCGGGTGTAAAGGAGCGACTTGGACACGCAAGGAAGGAAGCATGAGTTCAAGTCCGTTGCTCTCTCCATGTCCCCCATATATGGGGACTAAGTTGGCGGAGGGTGTGTAGAGCCCAGGATCACATTAGATAATTGACACAGGGGTGAAAAATGGGTTACAAAATCGTGGAATAAAGATTATATTAAAAAAGAAAGAAGCACAGCGTTGCCATGTCTGTCTGTTTAGAAGCACACGGTGTTGCCATGTCTGTCTGCTTAGAAGCACATGGTGTTGTCATGTCTGTCTGCTTAGAAGCACACAGTGTTGGCTGCTGGCTGCCATTAGGAAATCTGTCGTCCCATTGGTCGGAGGGAAGGAGGCGGTCTCTTAAAGAGTTTTACCATGTCGTCCCATAGGTCAGAGGGAAGGAGGCGGTCTCCCGACACGACATCATCCCCACGGCCACGCCCCCCCGCTGGCTCCGCCTACAGGTGAGTTGACGATCAATCGTCACACAATAAATCCCAAGCCTCTAGGGGAAAATGTGGCGCCGGTGAAAAAAACGAAGAAGAAGAGCAGCCCTCTGACTAACCAAGGACTGTCTATAAAGAGGATGAGACGCGAAGACAACATGGCGTCGTGCGGGCGACGCCATGTTGCTCCATAGAAGGAAAGAAACATGCGCAATGGGCTATATGCAGCCAACACTTCCGCGTTCAGCTTCCTTGGTCTCAACTGCGCATGTTTCTTTCCTTCCATGGAGCACCATGTGAGCAACATGGCGGCGCCCTTACGGTCTTCGCGTCCCGTCCTCTTTAGACAGTCCTTGTGACTAACCAGGAAGTGTAGCCGTCCATAGCTGTTGTTATAGTCTCCTATGGATACAATATTAGCAACCTGCGATGGTAGCATCATTAGCTTAGCTTGTTTTCAGGTTTTATTTGGTCCTAAACATCCCCCCCCCCCCCCCCCCCTTACAGGAAGTGGAGCTGAACGAGGAGCACGCCAGCGAGCTGGACTTCCTGTCGTCGCGGTGCGTGGCGTTCACCCCGCCCCCCGCGACGGCCCCGCGCCGCTTCGAGCTGCTGCGCTTCCGCACGCCGTTCCGGGAGCGCACGCCCCCGTTCACGCTGCGCACCGTGGCCGGCGTGGCTGGCGCCGAGGTCACCGTCCAATCCTGGCTGCTGATGTCACAGGGCTTCTCCACCAATAGGGACGCCCTGAACCTGGTACCCTGCGAGAACGTGGCGGTAAGAACCCCGTTACCTTTAGCACTGGAATGTCTGTGAGGTCAAAACCTCTGGAGACAGTAGGAAAATTGATTTCTGACCTTAAGTCGGCTTGTGTGGTACCTGGCCTTACTTCAGTCATTTGACCTTTAAAATGTGCTGTGATGTCTACATGGCCAGGTGCGTTATCCCATCCCAGAGAGCTGGGCGAAGAACTTCCGTCGCGAAGGCGCCATGGGCGGCGAGCGGTCGCTGAAGGCGCGCTTCCACAAGGGGGCGAGCTTCGGCGCGGCGGGCGCCTCCGGGGCGGAGCCCGCCATGAGGGTAACCATGGGAACCGCCAAGTATGAGCCCGCCTTCAAAGCTGTGGTCTGGAGGATAGCCCGGCTGCCCGACAAGAACTCTGGTAATACGACTACTATACGGCCACTATATTTCCAAACTCATCCCAGAGTGCCACATTGCATAATAATTACTGGTGGGCAGAAACCTCTTTTCTCTGTATTATTTTCTTTAAATTAATGCCCCACTTTGTCACACTAAAGTAGCAAAAATTGCTGATCTGAAAGCTCAAAACGCAGTCGCAGTGCGACGCGTTTTGAGCTTTTAGATCCCTTTAATTCGTGGGGTGCCTATGTTTTTTTTCATTTACTGTTTTCATTCATTTTTTTAAATATTTCTTTCTAGAACGGCTCGCCCACGCAAGAGACAAAAAACTAAAAGGAATTGTATCTGCGATGAATTAAAGTGACATTGGCACAGTGACGCCCCTCGCTTCACGCCGGTGTGATTTGTTTTCCCCCTCCCCGTGCAGCGCTGGCCCACCCGCACACCTTCTTCTGTCGTCTGGAGCTGGGCTCCGACCAGGAGGTCCCTCTGGGCGGTGCTCTGGAGCAGCGCCACCTGGAGGTGGAGTTCGACATGCCGGCCACCACCGCCTCGGGAGCCACGGTGAGGTCGCTCTCTGTCGCGGACAGGCAGGATGTGAAGAGATGGATCACATACACGTCTCACTACCACTACCAGGTACACCCGTCTGTCTGTCTGTCTGTCTGTCTGTCTGTCTGTCGGTAACAATGGAAGTTGGAGATCCATGCCCCACCCGGCTCTGCAGTACCCGTTGTACCCGTGTCAGAGTACCCGTTCCACATACAGTATGTCCTGCCTGCTGTGTCCGTGAATACAAATTGCCCTAAACATACAAAGTGAGTTGCCACACCATCTGTCCGTCTCCCTTTTTATGCCCGTATATGGAGATTTCTGTTTCTGTGTCACATTTCATGAGCCCAAATATGAAGTGTGTTGCCTATAATCTCAATGTGACGTCATGGAATCTGCAACTGGCAGAGCCTGACCAGAGCCTTTTGCGGCGGTTCAGGAGAACCGTGGGACCGACCGATTCGACACCTCGGCACTGCACTCCCTGTGGGGGTGTGTCAACTTTGAAGTCGGTGGGAAAAACGGTTCTCGAGTTACGTGGATTACAGGCGTACGTATGTACAGTACGTACAGAGACGTGGTGCACTTACAGTAGGATATCAATAATCAGTTGTGTTCTGCTCATAATGTCATGACCAGCACAGCAACAGGTTAATATGCAGAGGTCACGCCAGCTGATGGAACTCGTTAACAACAAACCAACTAATTAGTAAAAGTGTCTTAACTCTTTTAAGCCTTCAGACTTCAACCTCACCATGCTTTACTTTTTAAATATATGTTTTATCCCACAATTTTGTAACCCATTTTTCACCCCTGTGTCAATCATCTAATGTGATCCTGGGCTCTACACACCCTCCACCAACCTAGTCCCCCATATATGGGGGACAAGGCGAGAGCAACGGACTTGAACTCATGCTTCCTTCCTTGCCTGAGTGTCCAAGTTGCTCCTTTTCACCTGACCGGGGGGAGTTTCCCTGGTTGGACGTAGCGTGTGGAAGGAACACGTTATTCCAACCAGTTCCTTTCCCCTCCATCAGGCCCCCGGCTGGCCAGGGGGAGGCAGTTTACATGAGCTTATGTCTCCACCTACCGGCCAAAGCCAGTCACTGCATCAACATTGGGTTTAGCTCATGGTCAGCAGTAATGTTGAAATCCAAATGAAATATTTACCATGATACGATACAACTATGTGCTATATATATATGACATGTACTAAGGATAGGCATTAATAAGCTTTGAGCTTTGGCCTATGCCTTTTTGATCATCCAAAAAGAAAATGAATCAGTAAGTAAGTAACATTACATGTAATGCCTTGTTGTACTGTTGATGATGATCAAAATAAACTAAACTATAAACTAAATATCAGGATAGTCCCACATGATATTAGTTTAGAATGATAATTGAACATCTAAACAAGAAATGACTCGAGTCATATATCAGTTTGCTGTTATAGTCTCCTATGGATACAATATTAGCAACTTGCGATGGTAGCATCATTAGCTTAGCTTGTTTTCAGGTTTTATTTGGTCCTAAACATCCCCCTCGAATAGAATTGAATAAAAAAAATTACTATTTATAAATATATAGGTAGCTAATACTGTACATAACAAGTTAACTACCCCAGAATGGGTTCCCGTCTTGAAAGGTACAAACACCAAAAGGTGGGTTTTAAGAAGTTAAGTGATTTTACTTAAATTAAATTAAATGTTGGTCTGTCTGTCTGTCTGTCTGTCTCTCAGGTTCCCATCGAGCAGAAGAGAGACGGGACCACAGCAAACTCACTGAATGCTGACCAGCCGAATGAGTGTGCACAGCAATAGACACTCACTGCACGTGCACACCAGCCGAATGAGTGTGCACAGCAATAGACACTCGCCGCACGTGCACACCAGCCTAATGCACACACACACACACACACACACACACTTGTGCTGCCAACGAATATTCCATATTCGAACGAATTTTCGAATCAAAAAAATAAATGAATAACTGAATATCTAAAATTAAGGTTTGAATTAAAAAATAAATGCTGTGCAAGTTTTCGCGAGACGGTGCCGTGGGTAAGCGTTGTGAGCTTGTAGATTAGTTATATTTGCCACACGACACGCCGACACCGGCATACATTGAAGAATAAATCAGCTGCCTCGCACTCTTCCTAAACGTCCTAAAGTCGGCAAAGAGCGTGCTACGTTATTTGCGCACGGACGGTGTGCAAAGAAGGTGAGCACAGGGCGGTCGGGGCCGCGGGGCTTTTTACGTTCTTTGCGCAGTGAGTGTACGCTGCTCAGAAGGGTGAAATCTTCCGTCAACAGCGTACCCAGTGATTAGAATCGGGGACAGGCCTGGCCTACACCGAAACTGTTTTATTTTGCAACACACGGATCTATCACTCATCAATCTTCAATCATGAAGCGACTTTATCCTTCAGGAAATTAAAAAAAGATAAATAAAATGCGTAAGGATGAACTGCGGCGCCGGTCCGGCAGCAGCAGCAATGCAATGTTCTGTTCTGTGAATTGATACTGCCTCCTTGCCTCGTTTTGATACGGCTGTGTGGTAGGATGGCTCATTTAAGAAAAATGTAGGTGAAGTTTTACGGGAGAATGCATGCGTTGTGTTCCAACTCGGTTTTCAGCAGCGCCAATGCGCGGAGAGAGAGAGAGAGAGAGAGAGTTGCACCAGCAATGCGATCTTAAATGTTATGTCTCAGGTTGTATTCGTGTAAATATAATTATTAAAATTGGCCCCGAATCGAAATCGAAATCCGAATGGCTCGAATTGCTCGAATCCACGTGGGTTTTTGAAATTAATATCCAAATGTCATTTTTGGACAATTCTGGCAGCACTAATACACACACACTGCACATGCACACTCACTGCACATGCACGGGGACAGTAGGCGCTGTGCACAACAGCCATATTGGAAAGGAATTGGGCCTTACTTCCTTCACTGGTGTTACCAATAATATTTAGTTTAGCACATAACTCTGACAGTTGCACACCTGTAAGGATCCATTTGGTTCCATTTGTACACTCATAGTTACACACCTGTAAGGGTCCATTTGGTTCCATTTGTACACTCTCAATATGTGCGGGCGGGAGAAGGCGGTCAAGATAAAACCAGTGCGGGCCCCGCTACAACCCGCATCCTCTCACTATTTACCAGATACAGAGCTTCAAAAAATATGAATATGTCCCAGGAGAACATAAATCTTCAGGCACACTCTCCAGCAGGCCGCAAACGGAACGGGAGGGCGGCCACACCTGTCAATAATTAGTAATCAAAGTGACTCTGTCAGGAGTGTGTGTGTTTTACAGACGGTGGAGTTTCTCTTCCCCGCGACGGACATTCTCTGTTCTAAACTCTGCTCTTCCCTGTGTCACTATCATCAACACTGACTCTGTTTGACCAGAATGGAAGAGAGCCTTCATTAGTATCATCAACACTGACTCTGTTTGACCAGAATGGAACAGAGCCTTCATTAGTATCATTAACACTGACTCTGTTTGACCAGAATGGAACAGAGCCTTCATTAGTATCATTAACACTGACTCTGTTTGACCAGAATGGAAGAGAGCCTTCATTAGTATCATTAACACTGACTCTGTTTGACCAGAATGGAAGAGAGCCTTCATTAGTATCATTAACACTGACTCTGTTTGACCAGAATGGAAGAGAGCCTTCATTAGTATCATTAACACTGACTCTGTTTGACCAGAATGGAAGAGAGCCTTCATTAGTATCATTAACACTGACTCTGTTTGACCAGAATGGAACAGAGCCTTCATTAGTATCATTAACACTAGCCTGGAACTCACCTATGCTTTTTATGGCATAGGCAGCTCCCGGCAGGATCCACCGGGAGAAACTATGCACAGCTGCGCGACATCAGACTAATTACTTAGAGCGGCAGAGAGAGAGGAGCGTGTGTGTGTACATGTGTGCGTGTGTATGTCAATTTTACAAAGGTGCAGACGATCAGAAATCAGCAGAGAGTGAGCAATGTTTGCGCTACTCTATGCCGAATTGAAGTGGACTCAGACCCAGACTTTTTTTTCCTCCCTGGAAATAAAAACGTCTGGGTTTCCGAGGCTACATTAACACTGACTCTGTTTGACCAGAATGGAACAGAGCCTTCATTAGTATCATTAACCCTGACTGTTTGACCAGAATGGAAGAGAGCCTTCATTAGTATCATTAACACTGACTCTGTTTGACCAGAATGGAAGAGAGCCTTCATTAGTATCATTAACACTGACTCTGTTTGACCAGAATGGAAGAGAGCCTTCATTAGTATCATTAACGCTGACTCTGTTTGACCAGAATGGAACAGAGCCATCATTAGTATCATTAACACTGACTCTGTTTGACCAGAATCGAAGAGAGCCTTCATTAGTATCATTAACACTGACTCTGTTTGACCAGAATGGAAGAGAGCCTTCATTAGTATGATTAACACTGACTGAGTGGCCGGATGGAAACGGCAAGGTTCTCCAGCCCTTCTCTCTGTTTTTACTCGCCACCGCTCCACATTATTACAGCTCCGGTGTTGCATTTACCAGTGCAATGAAGTAAGTGATCTGCCCAATGCATTTACAATCAAATGTATTTCCAATATGGCAGCGGTACATAGACCCTGTATGTTCTTGGCTGAACAGGAGGAAACAGGGAAATTAAATTAACTTGTTTTTGCACTTTGTTAAAACATCAACCTTTTGGAGTTTTTGTTTCGCTTTGTTCCCCCATCCCCCCCCCCCCCCCCCCCCGATGTTCTCCCCAATTATGTCTTTTACGACAATTGTGTGTTGTCACTGCTGTCGAGTATGCTACTGACTCACCTGCCAGTGAGGAGCCCCCACCGGGAGGACTACAGTACTGTTGAATCATATACTGACTCACCTGCCAGTGAGGAGTCCCCACCGGGAGGACTGCAGTACTGTTGTATCCTATACTGACTCACCTGTCAGTGAGGAGCCCCCACCGGGAGGACATACCGTTGTATCCTACTGACTCACCTGTCAGTGAGGAGCCCCCACCAGGAGGACATACTGTTGTATCCTACTGACTCACCTGCCCGTGAGGAGCCCCCTCCGGGAGGACTTACTGTTTCATTCTACTGACTCACCTGCCAGTGAGGAGCCCCCATCGGGAGGACGTGGAGCATTGCTGACAGGCATGCATGACGATAAGAGCGCCCCTGACTTCACACAAGTGTGATTTTTTTATTTTTTTTATTAGCTTTTCTCGGGTGTTTCTGTCACTAAGACAATGATTTGTTTTCTATTAGCTATTCTGTCTAAGACAAACTTTTTAGAGAGGTCTAGAGAGAGAACTCAGAACAAAGTGTCCTTAATCCAACAGTAGAATATTTTACATAACATACTGTGTTTTTATATTTATAAAACATTGTACGGTTTGTAACCTTAGAGTACGTTGAGCAGTTAAGAGTATTCGGTTACATAGGCTAGTTACTTTTTTTTCTCCTCCAAAAATAATGGCATTGCTTAGTTTAATTAATTATTCTACAACCGGCAGTGTTTTTCAGTGTTTTTAACCTTTATTTTGTCGACACACAGGCAGTGTCGGTCAAGTTGTTACAGTAGTTGCTCTACTTTTTTTCTGTGGCCTAGTTAAGAGAACAGAAAACTCTCACTGGTGATAGAGACAGAGTTATTGTCATTATGAAATGTTTAGAATTTGCCTTCAAAACAAGTAGTGCGCTTAGGGGATGTCCCAATCACGTTATTTCGCTCCCGGATACCGACTTTTCCAGATCTGATATTTAGTACAACATCCCAAATCACAGACAATATCCAGTCTAATATCATGATATGGATATAATGTTGATGCTATAGGGATGTCCCGATCACTTCTTTTCTTTTGCTCCCGATTCGATGAATATCACGTGATCGGCCCCGATTTCCAATTACGTGATCAGGGTCGTGACAACCCCTAAGTGCACTACTTGTAGTAGTGCTGCTGTGCAATATGAAATAAGAATTTCTGGAATGAAATAAAACTGGGTGACATGATGCTGTGGCGATTTGACATCCATCTTTGTCTGTTCACTGCTGGTATAGAGACAGTGGGGTCTTTGGGGACCAGTTTGATAGTTGGATCGCCCCCATGGACTTTTTGATGGTGCTTTTGGAGATTACAATTCACAATGGCCCCTTTTCCACCGGTTGGTTCCCAATGGGAACCAGTTCAGTTCTTTTTGGTTTTTAGTCCATGAGCCAGAGTTCCAAAATTGGCACGTTAATTATGAATTGAGTGTGCAAAACCATACCTATATTAGATTGTTATCACCATGAAACTTCTAAAGTTGAGTGCTTACACGAAGACAATGATTTATTGTAATACAAATTTTAAATATGCAAATGAGGCATTATGTAGGAAAATATGCAAAATAATCGAAAATATGAAAAAGCTACTACTGTGGAAGCGTTATCGTGTATTATTTTACTTGTATTGATCCTATAAACAATTTAATATAGGTCTAGTTTTTCCCACCAATTTTGGAGCTCTGGCTCGAACAAAAATAACTGAACCGGTTCCCATTGGGAACCAACCGGTGGAAATGGGGTCAATGTAGGCATTAGGCATGGCGTTGTGGATCTAGAGCGACTTACAGCTAGGGATGGAGCTCGAAACCCGATACCCGGAAAAAAGCTTTGGGCTTATCAAGCATGTTAACGAGCATAGCGGCCCCATGAAATCATGTTTAATTAAACAATCAAGACAAGAGGCGATCAAGAGATCAATCAAATCACTTAATGCACAAATGAATAGTTTTTTTATTGTTAGGCAAAAAATATTATCATCCTTTGGTCATCCTCATTTAATTTTACATGGTGGTCACTGGTCATCCACAAACTCACAGTCACAACACAAATAGAAAAAGATACTGGTTCTGTTCAGAATGTATTGTCGTCTCCCGTCTCTCCACAAAATAATAGAAAATGCTTGACAGTGGGCTCGATAAGAACGCCGGCTCGATAAGCCTGATCGATACGGTAAACTCCATTCACACTTTGTATAATTCAGCTTACTGTGCAGACACATGCTAGAACTTTTTACTTTGAAATGTTATGTAGTTTCTGAGTTATTTAACTTAATCGCCCAATGCATTCTTAATGGCAATTATCTTCTGACAGAACAGTCTGTGTATTTGCATAATGGGCCCTGATTGGTGGCCCAAAACTTGGTGGGAAAGTCCTTCTTTTATTTCTGGCTTCCAGGCCAGTTGGAAAAGGGCACACTGAGAGGTGGTAAGAGTATGTTAAATTGGACATTTTCATTGTAAAAGGTTAGCTGGACAGGGTTGTTTCAGACATAATCCCCAACCGTTACATCTCAGGAAACAGGGGGAGAGAGCGCCGTCTCCCGATGGTCCTCCAGCACCTTGATGACATGGGACTTGAACCTGCCAACTGAGCCAAGGCACCTTTGGGCATTCAGCAGATGTCTCCTGGTGCTTTTGAGTTTTTATTTTTTATTCAAGCCTTGAAAAATTCAAATTACTGCAGCATTGAGCTGTAGGAGGAAAGGGACTTGAACATGGAATGTCTGTACTGAAAGCCTGATCATTAGACCACTGGGCCATCAGTCAGAGACTCTCAGCCAAAGTCTCCTGGTCATTTTGAAGTGATCTTTTGTTCGTTAGCCTTCAGTTAGTAAAGTTAATATAACAGAATCACATTAATCAGATGTTTCTTATCGCTGTTGAGGTCTTCTTTTGTATGTTAGTGTAACAGCCGGGAATCGTGGTCTCCCACGTGGAAAGCCAACATCTTAACCACTACGACAATTAGAGTTTTGTGGTTGTCAGGCTGAGGCTGTGAGCCACTGCTAGAATAGCAGTAAATGAAGCTCAATAACTAGCATTAAACTTCATGAAGAGTGGGATTTGAACATTAACTCTCTGTGCTGATCAACCCCTACTACACCATCACTCAGTAACAACTGCCTCTTCGTACTGTTGAAGCAATCTTTCGTATGTTAGCAAAGTTGAAAGAATCGAGAGTTGAACATAGAATCACTTTGATCAGATGCTTTGAGTGCTGTTTTGTATGTTAGTGTGTCACACTTTGTCCTAGTGTGAAAGTAGTGTGGGCCCACAAATGGCACTGAACCAGCTCAAAAATAGTGAAAAGTACTGAAAAACCAAGTCTTTTGATGCACAATCAATACGTTTTTTATTCATCTTGCAGAGTTCACATGAAAGGGTTGTTCCAACAAACAGCATACAAAAAGAAGTACTATATACAGCTCTGCACCCTGTGCAATCCTACATTGATTGCCCGCAGTGGCAGGTGCTCCTTATAAAGGCTAGGCCCCTCCCATGGACCAAACCAACCCTGGATTGATCCCACAATCATACCGGTGCAATTGATTCCACAATCATACCGGTGCAATTGATTCCACAATCATACCAGTATACCAGTGCATTCCCAATGTCCAGAGACATCACAATTCATAACATATTTTAGTGTCACATAATACTATAAATTATCCATATAATATGATTAAAGAGTTCTCTAAACAAACCCTCCCACTGTTGGCATGTTCCCCATACCCCACAGTAGTTGCTCCCTTCAATGAAGTCAACAATCAATTATCAATCAACAAATACACAATAAATAATGTCAAACTAAACTCATTTTCTGCAAATTCAAACTCCAGTCTCAGGTGCTATTTACACGAGGATGGTGTTCATATAAAACGTCAAAATAAAGTATCGTTTGCTGCTGTCATTTAGACGAGAACCGTGTTCTCAGGAGGTGAAAACGCAACAAAGTGAAACTGCCTCCCAGAGTGCAAATCTTTGAGAACGCCGTATCCTATGGTCTCCATATAAACAGGCAAAACGGTGAATCCGCAAAACTTATGACTTATGACAAAACTTATGACATCATGGCTCACGTTGGCTCACAGTTTATTACATTGATGCAGAGCAATATCATTATGATATATTAATGGAGTTCCTGAACAAGCCTCCCTCCTCGCCTACAAAGTGCTGCTCATCAGCGATGTTGAATGTAAAACCATGATGTAAATAAAAAGCCTTGTGATAGACGGCAGCCGCGGCAGCAACGTTTATTTAATAAATATATATAATCCCTTGGCGCGCCCAGAGCAGTGTTGCGCCGCTTGCGTCTTCTTCTTGTGTGGGTGACCTGTCTATTTGGCAGCCCGTTATCGCCACCTAGCGACAGTATAGCATAATAGCACATTATATCATAACTTGTGCGTTCTCGTGTAAAGGGTAAGAAAAAATGAGAACGCAACGGGACTTTGACGTGTTATATGGAGATGGTCGCCGTCTAAAAGAGGCCTCAGTCTCAACTGCCACATAGTGTAACACCCAGGAATCAAACACAGGTCCCCTGCACTGAAGGCCAACATCTTAACCACTAAGCCAAAGCAACTGCCTATGGCTCAGGGGAGATATGAGACTTTTGAGGTCATCAGGCTGAGGCTGTGAGCCACTGCTATGCAATAGCCTTCAGTTAATACACCTCTACATGTTCAGATCCCTGTTCTCCTATAGCTTAATGCTGGAGTGTTTCAACTTTGCTAACTGAGGGCTAACACACACAATTACTAGTTGATGTTCACTGTGTGTCTGACTGATGGTGCAATGGTCTAATGATCAATCTCTCTGTACGGACATTCCATGTTCAAGTCCCATTGCTCCTATATAGCACACTGCTCGAGTACTTTGAACTTTTCAAGGCTTGAATAAAAAATAAAAACTCAAAAGCACCAGGAGACATCTGCTGTATGCCCTAAGGTGCCTTGGCTCAATGGTGTGGTGCGCTTCATCGGTTGCCTCTGCTACTGACAGTTCACAGTTGGCAGGTTCAAGTCCTCAAGGTGCTGGAGCGGTAGCCTGGTTAATAAACCAGACTAATATCGCACGGATCCGCGGGATATTAGTCTGGGGAGGCTCAGCTTGGATTTCATTTCCAGGGAAACATTTTCTCTTTGACGCAATTGGTCAGAGCTACTGTCAGTCAAACGTCTCAAGCATTGAACGTCACTGTACCAAAGCCCGCCCATATTGCATACCGTGTCCCTATTGGAGGCCACATTCTCTGGAGTAGGAAATGGGCGTAAAATTGAGCCTCTCCAGACCGAAATCCGCCGGTAGGCAATTTCTTTTTGCCAACGGCTGATTCGGTCTGGTTTATTAACCAGGCTACTGGAGCGGACCATCGGGAGACGGTGCTCTCTCCCCCTGTTTCCTGAAAAGTAACAGTTGGGGGTTATGTTTGAAAGAACCCTACAAATACGTTAGGTTACGTAATTTGCTGGGACGGTGCATACGCATCAAAAGTGCCTGGACGGTGCATACGCGTCCTGGGTGAAACTAGTGCTTGCGCAAGTAATAATGTGTTTATGTTTGACACATGCTGCATGGACGCGCGTCACCATGGCAACCGCCGTCGCCGATGGCTGTTTGCTTAACGATTTTGACTGCGACGGCGTCATAGCCGCCGTACTTCCACATAGCGTCACCGATCTGAAACAGTCATTGCTTAAAGTCCCTACTCGAAGAGCTGTTGCCACTCCAGGAAGACAGAAAAGTCCCGCCTGGCCAATGGGGAACGTCGGGTGATCAGGCCTATTCACACCCACAGGACGGTGGCCCACGAAGGAAATCTTCTGCGGAGGACAATTGCCAAACAGTAACATGTCCAAGGAAACTCATAATAAGCAGTATACTGATTATTATATTATATAGATATTACTACAAATCGAACACAAGAATAACTAGAACTGCACTTTGTCGAGTGCCTACTTGCACACAAGAAGGCCTAGTGCGCAAGCAGAGCGTGCAAGTACTGTAAACCGCTACAAACTTTCAAATCAGCCTCTCAGAACATTTGCAATATTGAAATATTAGGTTTAGCCATTTGCTACGTACCTTGCTTTTGGAGGAAAAAAAGTAGTATTGTGAAGTATGGTAATGATTACTTATGCCTGTTATGGCAGTGGTGTCAGATTACATACATGTATATAGGGGCATTACCTTTAATCCACCCGACACTGAAACATGTCATCATTACGTCACCATCGTAAACCAATTATACCCCGATTATACCCTGGCATTGGTACATATCTTCATCACGTCATGGGACATACGTCTGCAGGGTCTGCTTCCGTATGTACCGTACCAGCATATGACGTCATATCATATGCTGCTAAGGGACATACACATCCATCGTAGCACCTGACTGATAATATTACTTGCACGCTCTGCTTGCGCAAGTAATTATACATACAGCCACAGGCTATCACACTGTACACAAACAAAATGTGTCCATTGCAAAGACTATACACACCATTATAATGTTCTTATTTTGATCATAAGACCCAATACTGAATGTCAGTCTCCAGGTTTAATTAGGACACTAATTCACTACAACACTATGACAAATTAGGATTGCACTAGTAGGCTACTTAGTGGTGCTCCAATGTTTTATTTCCAAGGACCCCTGAAGGGACCACTTCACTACTTGTCAACCTATCTTCATATAATCGGACCTCACTAATGATCATGATAAAATAGCAAAAAAAAATTCCTACTCTGAGTCTGTGTCTCATAGGAGGGCTTTGGGCAGTTCAGAAACCCGTCCACCATTGACATCATCGATGGGGAATCCAAGCTAATACAATCAGCAGGCTTTCTATTCCTGAAAAGTTGCAATGTGAAAATGGAAGCCATCGTTATCACGATAATACAAATCTAAATATTTGTAAAAATATATATTGTTTTAAAATAAATCTGCCTAACGATGATGTCACTTCATGGTGGACGGGATTCTGAACTACCCACAGCGCTTCTATGAGACAGGCAGAGTAGGAAATAAATTGTGGTATTTTATCATGAACATTAGTGAGGACTAATTATATGAAGATAGGTTGAAAAGTGGTGAGTGGTCCTTAAACTCTGAGTGTACAAATGGAACCAAATGTAAGGGTCCAGATGGTTCCATTTGTACACTCTCAGAGTTACATACCTGTTATTGTCATTCAGGGCTATCTCTAGATGGGTTTCTGCTAATACTCATTCTGTGTGTCCTCGGCAAACATGGAATGGTGACAAAAAATGTCCACCATGCGATGGCCCTTGCAAACAACCACAATGTGAATTATGATGTTGGGCCAATAAGTATTTATAATAGAAACCTTTTGTTGGCACTTCACCAAAATCCATAATAATAATAATAATCTAGAAATGTTTTTTTTTTTTCAATAATAACAATATCAAGGCTGTGTTCTCCAAATAGGTTCAACGATATATTGTACTTATTTAACCCTAGAACACTAAATATATTTTTGTCACACCATTACTAAACACAGGTATATTTTACCCAATGTAAAATATTCCATAAAAATATATATTTCTCATCAAAATACATTGAAGTACAGCAAAACATGGCAACTTGAGGTACCCTTCTTTAATATTTCATCATGACTTTTCACAAAAAAAAGGTAATCGAGCTGGGTACTTCTCCTTTGTCTCTCTGGCTTTTTTAGTAAACAGAAATCCCTACAAGATAAACAAGTAAAATAAACTGATGAAACAATGCCATTTGCAGACAACATCGGAATTGGAAGCTGATGAATTTGGACCCACCGTTTCTGAACAAATAGAAATGATAGCAGCGATAAGATAGGAGCCAAGGAATGCAGCAATACGAACAAGACTACATGCAATATGCACAATAAGAGGGTCTGTTTGGGGTACGAACAGCTGCAAAGCCGCTGGCTGACCTAAAGTGGCACTGTTGAGCAGCCTGCACCGCTCGGTTCACAACCTCACACAGGTGTGATTTTCCTTATTGCTTGGCACCGTCTTATCGCTGCTTGCAGCTATATTTTTTAGTTACTCTTATGTTTTTGCTTTTAAACAGTTTCCGTGCCGGGAATGGATTACTCCAGGTTAATGTCGCTGCCGTATCGGACATACCCGCCTTTTGTTTTATGTGTTTAATCCGCCGTAATGTAATGAATCAAAAGAAAATCCGTCTTCGTCGCGGAGTATGAGACTGGATGCCTTCGCTGTGATGACGAAACCGGAAATCGTCACATGCTGTGGGCTGCTAGGGCTTCTGGGAAATTGAGGCCAATGGAAATGCATTGGGTGCAACGCCTCATTGAAACCAATCTTGTGTGCGTCTTCCGGGTGCACCAAGATGGTGGATGCTACACACAGATCATAACAAACCACGGGAGCTTTTTTTTGATGGATTTTCGCGGATTAAAAGCCCAAATAATTCAGCGTATGCTCTAAAGGTAATACAACAATCTCGGCAGTGAAGGGGGGTTGATTAAAATGCGGGTTAATCGTAAAAAACAGTCAAACTGTTAAAAAGGGACAGGACACCCACAATCACATTTTCTTAGATTTTAACGAAATACTTTGTGTCATTTGTGCCGATAGGGAGCAAAGATATAGTAGGCCTACAATTCTCTCATAGGCTTCTGGTTTAACAGCTTTCTGCTGTTTCTGTGTGTTTCCAGGTTTCTGGGCGAAAGGAAATATGTGACTAAATTTGTCATATGAAAGCAGGGAATCATAGCTTCAAATTGACATATTGGTTGTTCAGTTTGAGCCACCAGTTTTGGAGATATGGCTTATAGAGTAATGTCTTGCAGAGAAACAGAGAAACAGGCTTGAAAGGTTCAATTCTGTGGACTCAACATTACTATAAACTAATTTTGGATAAAAAAGAAGGTTTTCTCCTCTGGTGAAAAGCTGTAGTTTGCAGGATGGCAGACCCTCAGTCAAATCTGGTCACATATATTAGGCGCCGCTCGTTACATTTTACATACTGTACATACAGTACATGCGTTCGATTTCTGCGACGTGACGTAGGCAGATCTAATGAATATTAGCTTGTTTCAGCGTAGTAACAGTTCAGCAACTACAGACTAAATAAAATGGAAATAAATGAGAACTGCGTGAGAATTTTGATCTCATTTCTTCTGGAGGAAAATGGACATTCAACATTCGAGCAAGAATCGTGCAGCACTAGCGTGCGTGCATGGGTCAGTCAGCCAGCGTGTGTGTGTCTGTGCGTGCGTCAGTCAGTCAGTCACTCAGTCAGCAGGGGTGTGTGTGTGTGTGTGTGCGTCAGTGAGCAGCCTCGGAAACCCTGACGTTTTTATTTCCACTTCAATTCGGCATAGAGTAGTGCAAACGTCGCTCACTCTCTGCTGATTTCTGATCGTCTGCACCTTTGTTAAATTGACACACACGCACACACGTACACATGTGTACACACACACACACACACACACACACACACACACACACACACACACACCTCTCTAATTAATTAGTCTCATGTCCAGCAGCTGCGCATAGTTGCTGCCTATGCTGTAAAAAGCATAGGTGAGTTCCAGTCTAGTCAGCCAGCAGCTGTGTGGGTATGTCCACGGTCCACAGGTCCTTGTGTCCACGGCTGTACACCGGGGCCCTCAGCCATCGGGGATTGGACAGACGGGTCAGGTGTTTCTCCTCCAGGCCAATCAGAAGGGCGGATCGCTCCAGGGCCATTAGCTCCTCCTCCGGCAGGGAGGCGGGGCACTGCCAAGTCCGGCCCACGTCCACCAGGCCTTTAACGAGTTGGAACACAAACACACACGACGCTGTTTCTCCAGGAACAAACGGCAGGCAGTGTTCATTTCGTCGACTAAAACTATGACGAAAAATGTTCGTCGACTACCTTTTTTCCACTGACGAAAACTAAATGGAAACTAAATGAAAACTAAGCTACGATGGCTAAAACTAAGACTAAATATATTGACAATTTCGTCACCAAATAAACACTAGACTAAAATGTTAGGAAGGGACTAGTGGACAAGAGATCCAGTATTTTTGTACAATTGGTTGCATGCTGAAAATAGCCGATCTACAAGCTACACTTGCTGAAACGCATTTTTCATTACGACGGCATCAAGGCCTGAACACAGCCATCAAACAGAAATGTTTGGTCAAACCATGTGACTTCTATTGGAAATTCATTGGGGCGGCCATTACTCACAGACAAGACACAAGACACGGACAAGGTGTCTTTTAAATACATATTTTAGTGTGCCGATTAACGCTCAGGCCGCCAGCATTTATTGATAATGATTGATATAATTCACGCCAGCATTTTTCCCTGTTCAGCGCTTATTTTGAAGAGCCAAAACTCCAAACTGGATGTTATGATCTCATGTTAGGGGTGTGTGACGATGCAACATAAGTACATGTTTGCCGCAGGTTCTGCTAGTACATGATGCAGAAGGATCACAGCGTCGGCTCCCGGCCGTGGAACAAAGCTTGTTTTGACCAAAAATGCCATCTGGGACAAAGAAAAGGAGATACAGGTGATTGATGTAGATCTACGCTAATGGCGGACTAAGCGTTAAGTTTCAAATGAGCAATTACACACTGTCTGGATGTCATCTTGCATGAGATTAAAAACGAAGTATAGTACTGTAATCAAAGCCAACTGTTTTTGGAGGAACGCGCAGCGATGGGAATCGAACTTCTTCTTCTTCGGCCCGTGCTGCGTCATCACGCAGCATGTTTTCGTTCAAAGGAAGTCATTCAAATTGGCTTTTTATCCCACTCTGGGCGGGAACCTCTTTTGGTGTTGGAATGGTTCATTCAATATCATTCGAATAAACCAAAAGCTTGTGAGCTTGTAGATCGGCTATTTCTTGGCTTATTACATTGATAAAAGTTATCGGTGTAATTTAGGTGGTGCCGTGGATGAAAAGTAATTTGCAGGTGTGCGTGCCCCGACTCTGCCGAGACCTTTGAGAGCCGCAGCGTTAGTTCGTACCTGCCACCACGCCGCGGCCGAACCTCTCCCCGGACTCCAGCAGCTCCTGTATGCAGGGATGGAGCTCGTTAGTTTCCCATTGATAACGAGCACCTGATCGATCAGGCTTATCGAGCCGGGTTCTAATCGAGCCCACTATCGAGTATTTCCTATTATTTTTGGAAAGACGGGAGACATTCTGAACAGAGCCGGTATCTTTTACTAAGGCCTTCAAGTTCAAATACAGTACTTTTCTAACAGAAGGAAGGTAATTGACCGTTTTACTTTTGGAAAATAATATCATCATGGGCGGATATGCTCGATAACAGGCTTGATAAACCCAAAGCTTATTTATACCGGGTACTCGATAAGCCAAACGCTTATTGATACCGGGTACTCGATAAGCCCAAAGCTTATTGATACCGGATACCGGGTACTCGATAAGCTTGTTATCGGCTTTTTTCGAGCTCCATCCCTACCTGGATGTGGGCGTGGTCCATGCCCAGGGCGTCGGCCATCAGTGTCGTCCAATCGTCACGCCCCTCCCAGTCCCGCTGGGCCACGTGCACGGCCAGCGTGCCGCCGTGCACGCCGCTCAACACGGGCCGCCAGCGCGTCTCCACCGTCTTCACGCCGCTCAGGACCAGACCGGCGTACGGCTGACGGAACGACAGACACGGAACCTGGAGAACACAACGGGACATTGATCAACACATTTAGACCTGACAGCAGACACATACAGTCCTACATGTCCCGACCCAAACACTGAGGAGGTAAAGTAAACATGTTTATAATGTGCCACGAAAAATAGATTCCAATTGCTTGTTATTTTTGTGTCGATGAGGTATGTCATATGTGTCCAACTGTCCATACATGATCGCCTCGTTCGGAGAAACAAAATATATCTCTCTCCCTCCACAGAAGCACAGTGATGCCTGATTTATTCTTCGTCGTACACGTGTTCCATGCTGAAAATAGCTGATCTACAAGCTCACAACGCGTTGCGTCCACAACGGGAAGAACCGAGACCCTTCACAATAAAAGCATGCAGCTTTCACAAGTTGGCCCATAATAAAGGAAAGGAAAATTATTAAGAATTCGGTGGCATTTCACATTGCAAAAGAGCTATTTTTTCCCCAAAATGTAAAAAAATAAAATATAATAAGGAATTAATTTGGATAATGGTGTAAAAGTTGTCATTTTATTAAGCCCCACAGGTTTTTTTATTCAATAAAGTCTGCGGTTCTATATGGCTATGGGCTTCGTCAGTAATTTAAAAACAAACAAAACTAAAAAAAGAAAAACGAGCCCATGCACGTATCAATCACAATATATTAAACCAGTGGTTCTCAACCAGTGGTCCGGGGACCACCAGTGGTCCTTGAGGGGGTTCCATGTGGTCCCCATGAGCTAAATGATGGAGAGTTGGTAACCAAATGGACCTTTAGGATAACTCTTGAGTGTAAAATGACCCGTACGGGTCCATTTGGTGTCATTTGATGCTCTCAGAAGTTCTATTTTTGTTAAACATCTGCATTACTTAATTTACAAGACGTAGACCTACACAATTAGAGAATTCAACGACAACAATTAAATATTAAAAGTTTTGGATCTGAGAGGCTATAAATAAATGTAATGGTGGTCCGTGGCTCAAAAGCCCAATAAATAATGGGCCATGAAATGAAAAGGGTTGAAAACCTGCACTGTATTAAACAGTTATAATATGTCCAGGTTCATGTCTTATTGACACAAACTAAATTTGTGGGTTTCATTTAGTCATTCAACTCCGTCAACTCCTGTTAAAAATAACAGAGCTACGATATCTATCATAATCATACAGCATAATGAAGAATATTGATTGATTGTTATTATATATATATATATATATATATATATATATATATATATATATATATATATATATATATATATATATATATATATATATATTCACATTATGTGGAATGGTAGCTACTTCAAACGAAAGCTACAATAACAAGTCAATAAACGATCGGACTCCCTGCCCCTGCTGGCGCGATTGATTACATGAAATAGATTTAAGCACGGCCAACATGTAAAAATAAGACTCACCTGGATGAACATTTAGTGGATTTCAATGTAACATTATGTTCATGGAAGGAACCAGAAGAAACAAAACAACCAGAGCTGATCTGAAGTGCCGCTTTGTGCTGTTTGGACTTTGGCTGTTTGGACTGTTGCCAGGTTGTGTTCGACGAGAGAAATAAGCAAACCATGTCTGTAAAACCATGTCCCCCAGAAAAGCAAGTCAGGCTGTAATATCTAGATTGTAGGCTATTTGAAAATAGCAGATCTACAAGCTCACAACGCGTCGCATCGGCTATTTTGACAAAAAAAAGAAGAAAAAGTGACAATGTGGAATATTAACATATGTTTATGTTCATGTTCATTGCAATGCCATTGCAATATGTCATTGGTCATGATATTTGCATATAAATATAAACAATTCAGACAACTTCAAAATCTCTGGACTCTGATCATTGTTGTGATCATTAGAATGTCTAGAACATGTTTTATTTATTATTGTGAAAGATATCCCCCAAATGTAAATTATGAATTTATTATTTTAATTGTATTATTATTATTATTATTATAAACACAATTAGCTTTATTTTTATTTTATTTTTTTACATAATTTCCTCTACAAAGTAGGCCTACTAGTAGTACAAGTAGTAGTAAGGTTGAAACCTCTTTTTTGCAGGTTTGTGGTCTGGGGTCCTTTTGCACAATTGTGCCAATAGGCACAATATGTTTAGAGCAGTTTTTGGCCGGGGACCCCCGGAGATGCTTTGGCAGTGTCTCGGGACCCCTGCCCCACCCCCTCCCGACCGCCAATATAATTTGACTGCTACAATAATCTTAATAATAGAGACAATACACTATAAATAAATACTGAAACCAGATCATCATTAGGGAAGGTGTATATGTGTACTAGACGTCTATATGTAAACTCTTCATTTCCATTTTCCAGCCATTCAGTTGCAAAACAAATATATATATGTTTTTTAAATACTTTGGGGACACCCCAAAATAATTTGGCGACCCCCAGAGGGGTCGCGACCCACGAGTTGAGAACCCATGGTTTAGAGTGTACATTCTGGGGGTTCTGACATGGAAATGTACACTGGTTTAAACCTAAACATATCTATGGTTTATAGTAAACAACATAGGAAAAACAAGCCAAAATAAGCTACTACACTTTAGAAACAAACCAAAATAAACAACTACACTTTAGTTTAGGAACAAGACCAAATAAACAACTACACTTTAGAAACAAGCCCAAATAAACAACTACACTTTAGAAACAAGCCCAAAAAACCTATAGCCTATGCTTCTAATCATCAGACATGGCAACACTGTCCACTTCCTGGAGTGTACAGTGAGGTGCTGCCCCCTGGTGGAAAGTACTAGGAACAACAACAGAAATAATAATAATAATAATAATAATAATAACTATTTTATTGATAATTGTTTAATCAAATCATTGAGAATATTTTGTATTGTTTATGTTTTTAATGTTATTTATTAAATACCTTGACCTTTGAACTCTGAGTTGCTGTGACAGATCAACCAATCAGCAACCAATCCTATTACACACGAAAGCAGTACATTTTCCTTTTTTTACACCAATTACACCCACGCAATTTTAACTTTGACCATTCAGTGGCTTTTCTGTGGTCTGGGGGTTTTCTCTGTGATCTGAAGCCTTTTGAGCTGCAATGAAAACTGCAAAATCCCTCAACAGTGAACACCTTGGCAAATTGTTATGTCATACAATTATGGGATTTGTGGACTCTTACCTCACAGTCCACAGGCAAAATCAGAGCACTTGTTGGAGCCAGAAAAGACCAGACGACAGAAAATCTGCTGAATGTTAAAAAAAAATGTTTTTTTGGGTGCAATTAATTCAGCTCAGAAAACCAAAAAATATATAATACGAAAACTTTATTTATATTTTTATGTCACAATCCCTTTACTCCTGCCTCTGCTCAGAAGGATGAACTGTATAACACAGTGGTTCTCAAAGTGGGGTCCGGGGACCCACAGGGGTCCTTGAGGCAGTTCCAGGGGGTCCCGGGCTAAAGATAGATAGATAGATAGATAGATAGATAGATAGATAGATAGATAGATAGATAGATAGATAGATAGATAGATAGATAGATAGATAGATAGATAGATAGATAGATAGATAGGCTACTTTATTGATCCCGAAGGAAATTTGTTTTGTCCAACAGCTCCAGTGCAAAACATAGGCCTACATACAGAATAAAAATAGCATGATGAACATAATTTATATAATACAGCACAACTCCAAAAAAGTAACCCGGTTTGGAACGACGTTTGGTTCCATTTGTACACTCTCAGTTATATTAACATTGATTTGACAATATAAATTGGGAGTCCCATGATAGAAATGTCATTAAATGGGGGTCGGTATAGAACTTCTACCTGTTTAATTTCAAGGACCCCCAGTTTGACATGCATTAAATGCATGTCAGACTGGGGGTCCTTGAAATTAAACAGGTTGAGAATCACTGTTAGAGCCATACAAATAAAAAATCTTCTCATATGGCGGTCCCGAAGGAAATTTGTTTTGTCCAACAGCTCCAGTGCAAAACATAGGCCTACATACAGAATAAAAAGAGCATGATGAACATAATTTATATAATACAGCACAACTCCAAAAAAGTAAGTAAGTAATTAAGTGGCGGTCTCTTCAAATGGGGGTCTGCGGGCTAATTAGTGTCAATTTGGGGGTCCTTGACATGACAAAGTTTGGGAACCACTGATATAACAGACAAGGGCGAGATCACCATGAATTAAAACAGTTTTTTAAATAATTGTCCTGCATATATCCACCACAACCATAACAGTTTAGTAATAATAATAATAATAATAAATATAGCTGCAAGCAGCGATAAGACAGGGTCAAGCCATGAAAGTGATAAAACAATAAAGAAAAAAGCTATACGCAATACTAGCTTGTCTGAAGTAAAATGTGCTTAAATTAGTATTTAGAAAATGTTTCAGATGTCAAAAATGTCTGAGATGATGGAATGGTGATGGATGATGATGGAGTCTGAATCAGGACCATGCACACAAGTAGTCTATGCACGGCCACCAACATACAGTAACCTACATACATATAATACCCATTGGCCGGTGGACAACACCGACATACATACCCAGCCGATCGCAGTAGCCTACTTGCGCGCTCTGCTTGCACAAGTAATTAGTGTGGTTGCAGACTATAGTTATTGTCACACTTAACTATAATTTTTCCGGAGTAACTAACTTCTGCTGTGATTGGCCGAGCTTTGCATAACGTTTGTAGTAGATAATTGGCTGTTGTTGGTTGCGTAACCAATCTATGTTTTACAATCGGGACATAAATCCCCTTGCGGGGGCAGATGACCAAACTATTCAAATGTATTCAATATAGACATTTTCAAATTACTTTTCAAGAGAGTCAAGAGAGTCAAGGAGTCAAGGAAAATTGGACAGAGGTTGTAGCAAAGGGCCCATGTAAGCGACTGCGGCAACCACACTTTGCAATTTTTCAAAATTGCGTCTTTTCTAGTTACTATTACTATTAGGACAAACAAGTAATATCATATAGAGAGGAGTGACTTCATACTCTTCCAAATTAGGAGACTGGAGATGACCCATCAGGGTCCATTGTCCGGGCTCGTGTCCTTCACTGATTGGATAGTGGAGATGACCCAATCATGGGTCTGTTGTCCGTGCCTCGTGTCCTTCACTGATTGGAGACTGGAGATGAGCTCACTTTTTGTTTCGCCCGCTAAATCAATTTGGAGTCACCCAATCAGGTTCCGTGTTGCGGGCTAGTGTCGTTCATTGGAGAGTGGAGACTGGAGATGATGATGTCAGTTTTTTTTGTTACGGCTGATTGGTTGAAGGGGTTGTCTGTCAACACTGTACTCCCGCAGCCAACCATGCATTAGCGGGGTGGAGACTCCGCACAGCCAACCATGCATTAGTGGGGTGGAGACTCCACACAGCCAACCATGCATTAGCGGGGTGGAGACTCCACACAGCCAACCATGCATTAGCTTCAGTTCTTGAGTGTTCAGAGGAGAAGTGGGCGACAGTTCCGCTCCCTTCTTCTTCTACTTCTTCTTCTTGTTCTTCTTGTTCTTATTCTTCTTCTTCTTGGTAGACAGACAGCCGGTGGCCTGGCGGTACGCTCGCTCCTCCACAGGAGAACATGGAGGGAGTGCTCCGTTGTTCAGCCGCATGCGTCCGTCACCGGCAGCGGCCGGCCTCCGGGCGGCGCCAGAGGCCACCCCGTTCAGGCCGGCGGCTGGGGGAGGGGCCTGGGCAGAAGGGGGCGTGGGCCCGGAGGAGCCGGACGACGTGGAGGTAGATCGGCTTGAAGGACAGGAAGAGGCGGAACAAGAGGAGGAAGAGGAGGAGGAGGAGAGGTGGAGGCGGAGTTTAGGAGCGACGGGCGTCGTGGCCTTAGGCAAGATGGAGGAGGTCCTGGGAGGAGGGGGAGGGGGAGGGGCGCGTTGCCGCCACACCCCGGTGGCCACCGTGAGTCCCTGCAGCTTGTCCACCGCCTGCTCCATGGCGCCCCCTAGCGTGGGCTCCACCAGCTGCCGAGGTGAGAACAAGAGAAGTTGCAACAATAAATACATAAAAGAGTGAAAAGAAGGAAAGAATTAGCCTAACATCTAGTGTTGTAGTCGACCATATCCGAGGGACGTGGGGGGGGGGGGGGGGGTCTTAGTCAGGACCATGTCCGAGGTCCATGGGGGGGAGGGGGGAGTCTGAGTCAGGACCATGTCCGAGGTCCATGGGGGGGAGGGGGGAGTCTGAGTCAGGACCATGTCCGAGGTCCATGGGGGGGAGGGGGGAGTCTGAGTCAGGACCATGTCCGAGGTCCATGGGGGGGAGGGGGGAGTCTGAGTCAGGACCATGTCCGAGGTCCATGGGGGGGAGGGGGGAGTCTGAGTCAGGACCATGTCCGAGGTCCATGGGGGGGAGGGGGGAGTCTGAGTCAGGACCATGTCCGAGGTCCATGGGGGGGAGGGGGGAGTCTGAGTCAGGACCATGTCCGAGGTCCATGGGGGGAGGGGGGAGTCTGAGTCAGGACCATGTCCGAGGTCCGTTGTGTGGGGGGGGAGTCTGAGTCAGGACCATGTCCGAGGTCCGTTGTGTGGGGGGGGGGAGTCTGAGTCAGGACCATGTCCGAGGTCCGTTGTGTGGGGGGGGAGTCTGAGTCAGGACCATGTCCGAGGTCCATGGGGGGGAGGGGGGAGTCTGAGTCAGGACCATGTCCGAGGTCCATGGGGGGTAGGGGGGAGTCTGAGTCAGGACCATGTCCGAGGTCCATGGGGGGGAGGGGGGAGTCTGAGTCAGGACCATGTCCGAGGTCCATGGGGGGTAGGGGGGAGTCTGAGTCAGGACCATGTCCGAGGTCCATGGGGGGGAGGGGGGAGTCTGAGTCAGGACCATGTCCGAGGTCCGTTGTGTGGGGGGGGAGTCTGAGTCAGGACCATGTCCGAGGTCCATGGGGGGGAGGGGGGAGTCTGAGTCAGGACCATGTCCGAGGTCCGTTGTGTGGGGGGGGAGTCTGAGTCAGGACCATGTCCGAGGTCCGTTGTGTGGGGGGGGGGGAGTCTGAGTCAGGACCATGTCCGAGGTCCGTTGTGTGGGGGGGGAGTCTGAGTCAGGACCATGTCCGAGGTCCATGGGGGGGAGGGGGGAGTCTGAGTCAGGACCATGTCCGAGGTCCATGGGGGGAGGGGGGAGTCTGAGTCAGGACCATGTCCGAGGTCCATGGGGGGGAGGGGGGAGTCTGAGTCAGGACCATGTCCGAGGTCCATGGGGGGGAGGGGGGAGTCTGAGTCAGGACCATGTCCGAGGTCCGTTGTGTGGGGGGGGAGTCTGAGTCAGGACCATGTCCGAGGTCCATGGGGGGGAGGGGGGAGTCTGAGTCAGGACCATGTCCGAGGTCCATGGGGGGGAGGGGGGAGTCTGAGTCAGGACCATGTCCGAGGTCCGTTGTGTGGGGGGGGAGTCTGAGTCAGGACCATGTCCGAGGTCCGTTGTGTGGGGGGGGAGTCTGAGTCAGGACCATGACCGAGGTCCGTTGTGTGGGGGGGGAGTCTGAGTCAGGACCATGTCCGAGGTCCGTTGTGTGGGGGGGGGGGAGTCTGAGTCAGGACCATGTCCGAGGTCTGTGGGGGGGGGGTCTGAGTCAGTCTGAACAGCAGTTTGTGAGAGCAGCAGCAAAGTAAGCAGGAATGAGTGCAGTGCAAACTTTCGAAATCAAATGGAGCGGTCTGAGAATGGAATGGATGAGACCTGTCACGTGTCTGCGACAGGTCACGTGTCCGCATGTGGACACGGACCTGTGATTGGATGAGTGCATGTGGGCGTGGAGTTGGGACCCAATGGACGGCCGCCAACAACTGCACTGATATTAGTTTCCTGACCGAACGTGCTCTGCACATGTCTGTGACAGGTCACGTGTCTGTGACAGCTAGGTCATGTGTCTGTGACAGGGTCACGTGTCTGACAGGTCACGTGTCTGACAGGTCACATGTCTCTTACAGGTCACGTGTCTATGACGGGTCACATGTCTGTGACAGGTCACGTGTCTGTGATTAAATGATGAACCCTGAACCCTTCAGAGATAAAGTAACGCTGCTGTGTTTAAATGATGAACCCTGAACCCTTCAGAGATAAAGTAACACTGCTGTGTTTAAATGATGAACCCTGAACCCTTCAGAGATAAAGTAACACTGCTGTGTTTAAATGATGAACCCTGAACCCTTCAGGGATAAAGTAACACTGCTGTGTTTAAATGATGAACCCTGAACCCTTCAGAGATAAAGTAACACTGCTGTGTTTAAATGATGAACCCTGAACCCTTCAGGGCTAAAGTAACGCTGCTGCGTTTAAATGAAGAACACTGAACCCTTCAGAGATAAAGTAACACTGCTGTGTTTAAATGATGAACCCTGAACCCTTCAGAGATAAAGTAACACTGCTGTGTTTAAATAATGAACCCTGAACCCTTCAGGGATAAAGTAACACTGCTGTGTTTAAATGATGAACCCTGAACCCTTCAGAGATAAAGTAACACTGCTGTGTTTAAATGATGAACCCTGAACCCTTCAGGGCTAAAGTAACGCTGCTGCGTTTAAATGAAGAACACTGAACCCTTCAGAGATAAAGTAACACTGCTGTGTTTAAATGATGAACCCTGAACCCTTCAGAGATAAAGTAACACTGCTGTGTTTAAATGATGAACCCTGAACCCTTCAGGGCTAAAGTAACACTGCTGTGTTTAAATGATGAACCCTGAACCCTTCAGGGATAAAGTAACACTGCTGTGTTTAAATGATGAACCCTGAACCCTTCAGGGCTAAAGTAACGCTGCTGCGTTTAAATGAAGAACCCTGAACCCTTCAGAGATAAAGTAACGCTGCTGCGTTTAAATGAAGCAATATTACACGAGAGGGTGTTCTTTATCGTCATTAATGCACACCTGCGTTGCCGTAGGAACTCGAGTTCCGAAAGGTATCGCACCCTCGAGTGTAACATTGCAATTATACAACAGTTACCCTTAAAACGGAAAAATTGTATTTTTGCAATGACAGATGTAGCCACGACGACCACAAATGTCCCAAGAAACTAGCTAGCGTAGCCACCGAGTCTGCTGCACTCTGAGAGAAAAGCACGGCTGAATTCTTCGTTTTGATTAGCCGTGCCATTGCCGTGGTTTAAGCACGGCTAGAAAGCTGTTTCAACCAATTAGATTGCTTCCTCGAAACGACCTGTTGTATAATAGTAAATAGAAGTCAAGGGTAAACACCACATTAAAATTGTGGAAAATAATTAAAGAGCTGTGATTGTAGATGTCTCACCTGCTCTGGGCTCTGGTTGGACGCTTTCTGATGAGGCTGCAGCTTCACCGGGCTGTGATTGGACGCATTCTGTTGAGGCTGCAGCTTCAACGGGCTCCGATTGGACGCTTTCTGCTGAGGCTGCAGCTTCACAGGGCTCCGATTGGATGCTTTCTGGTGAGATTGCAGCTTCACTGGGCTCTGGTTGGACGCTTTCTGCTGAGGCTGCAGCTTCACCGGGCTCTGATTGGATGTCAGGTGTCCGTCAGGCCGGGGGGGAGGAGCCTCGTGGCCTCTATGTCGTCGGCACCGCACGGGGGCGGGGCTAGAGGGCGCCGTGTGAGGAGGGGTCCTGCCCGGGGTGGGGACGGTCCTGCCTGGGGTGGGGACGGTCCTGCAGCGCCCCCCTGTGGTGCGCTGGTAAACTGCAGGGCAGCTGTAGGCTGGCACGGGGTGGGGGGGCGACGCATAGTCACTGTTGTTGTTGTTGAAGATGCCCGGGGCTATAGGGGGCAGGCGAGAGTCATTTTTTATAATATATTATATTACATTTTTTGAAGCCAGTGTTGATTTTGGAAGCAAATTTTGATTTTAGTTTAGTCATATAGTCTTTTGAATAAAATGTTGTTTAGTTTTAGTCATCTGAAATGCCAACTAAATGTCATGCGATTTTAGTCGACTAAATCTACAGTTGGTTTTTTTTGTTGACTAAAATGTATTTTTGCGGGCCTTGATGCCGTCGTAATGGCTGATTTTATACCTGCTGAAATGCTGGAGACGAGGCGCTGCGACGCATGCGTTGTGAGCTTGTAGAACTGCTATTTTCAGCATGCAACCAAGTGTAAAATGACTTTTATACTTATACTGTATCTCTTGTCCACTAGTCACTTCCTCATTTTATTATATTATAATATCGGCCACTCACCAGCTTCGGGGGCGGGGTCACACAAGGAGGGAGCCGATTGGTGGAGGCCTGCGCTCTGATGACACAGACGACAACTTCCCGCCCACTCGTAGCGAGGGAGGGAGGGGCTTGCCTGGGGAGGGGCCCTGGGGCGGGACAAAAGCCTGACTCCGCCTTTATCTGAGCGAAGCTCCGCCTCCTCCGCACTGGCCCGCCTCCCGGGGACCAGCCTCTCCAGTGTGATTCGACGAAGGTTGTCCCATCGCCTCCGAATGGACACGCCCCTCTCTGCTCGATCCTTCTTAAAGAGTCAACATTTGGACACATTTCAGCCATTTGATTTTTGTCACATTTTAGTCAAGTCACATTTGTCATTTGAAATGTTTTACTTCTGGTCTACTTTCAGTTGACTAAATATAAGATCTACAGGTGATTATTGTGTATTAATGTGCCGTAATGCTTGGTTTATAGCAGATCTACAAGCTCACAACGTGTATGCGGAACATTTTGAGCTTGTAGATCTGCTATTTTCAGAATAGTCTGTATGTCCGTCTGTCTGTCTCACCAGTGGTTGCTTGTCTTTGAGCAGACAGACAGGAAGCTTGTCTTGGAGCAGACAGACAGGCAGCATGGTGCCTTTTTCCTGGTCCGGGAGGCGATGTGAGACAGGTCCATACTCTGACTGGGCAACACTGTCATGACACCACAGCACAGCCTGCAGGACAGACAGACAGGTAGAGAGACAGACAGGTAGAGAGACAGAGAGACAGACAGGCAGGCAGGCAGGCAGGCAGGCAGGCAGGCAGGCAGGCAGGCAGGCAGGCAGGCAGGCAGGCAGGCAGGCAGGCAGGCAGGCAGGCAGGCAGGCAGACAGACAGACAGACAGACAGACAGACAGACAGACAGACAGACAGACAGACAGACAGACAGACAGACAGACAGACACTATCGAGCATTTTCTATTATTTTCTGAACAGCGCCAGTGTCTTTTTTATTGAAAAATTAAACGTTTCCTTTTTTTTTTACATTAAAACAAAAATTCAGTATTGGCTTTATATTATGAATAGACTGTAATAATACAATGTAGTGCAAGTGATATGTTTTGGTTAAATACATATTTACCCACAAAATATCACTTTACCCACAAAATATCACCCACAAAATATCACATTTTACTAATGCCTTCAAATATAGTACTTTTCTAACAGATGGAAGGCAATTGAAGAAACTGTTAACTTGTGTACCATCACATTAAAAGCGAAATTGTGTTTCCCCGGGCAGCGCTGGTTATAGGTATCAATACACTTTTAAACCGACATGTTTGTGCCTTCATGAGTGATTATTTACATTAATTTCTTGATCACCTCTTGTCTTGATTTTTTAAACATGACGTTGTGGGCCGCTATGCTCGATGACAGGCTTGATAAGGCCAAAGCTTATTGATACCGGGTACTCGATAAGCCCAATTAAAGCTTATTGATACCGGGTACTCGATAAGCCCAATTAAAGCTAATTGATACCGGGTACTCAATAAGCCCAAAGCTTATTGATACCGGGTACTCGATAAGCCCAAAGCTTATTGATACCAGGTACTCGATAAGCCCAATTAAAGCTTATTGATACCGGGTACTCAATAAGCCCAAAGCTTATTGATACCGGGTACTCGATAAGCCCAAAGCTTATTGATACCGGGTACTCGATAAGCTTGTTATCGGGATTTTTCGGGTATCGGGTTTGTAGCTCCATCCCTAGTCATAGGTCATAGGTCATGGTACCTGCATGTGGACAGAGGTCAGGAGGTCGTACAGTTCTCTGATGTCGCCTGACGGACAGGACAGAGTTCTGATGACATCACAGATCTGATGGAGAGTACACACACACACACGTAAATGCACACGCACACGCGTATGTGCGCACGCATACGCGCATGGCAAGAATCAGAACATAATTGATGGAGGACAATAACATTACAACATTTAAAGAAAATGAATGGAATCGGAATGATACAAAATTTTAACAAAAACTTAACAAAAACTAACTGAAGCCAAAAGAGAGTGTGCGTGCAATCCGTGCATGTGTGTGTGTGCACGTGTGTGTGTGTGTGTGTACACTCACCTCATGTGACAGTCCTGAGGAGTAAGGCAGCAACGCGCAGGGAGACACTCTGTGGAACCACACCAGACACTCGTACACCTGCACGCACGCACACACGCACACACGCAAATTAAATATTTCATAAACTACAAATAGATATGGATGGAGGACATGTGCAAGTTTCTCACAAAGATATATCTTCACTCTGTCTGTGTGTGTAACACACACGCACACACGCACAAACACACGCACGCAGCGTACCTTCAGCAGGGAGTGCAGCAGGTCTGATCCTCCTCTGACCTCCGACCTCCGACCTCTGCTGACCTCCTCCAGCATGCTGGAACACACCTCACTGAGACCTGCACGCACGCACGCACGTGTGTGTGGGTATGTGTGAATCCATGTGAAACGCTACATTAATGCACCATTTACCATTTTAGTCTAACAGTCTGAGGCTGCAGTAGCGCGCTCCTACCTGCTGGTGGAGCTAATTCACCGTTCATTATAAATGGAATGAAGATGTTGTTGAACCACTCACCCTCTCTCTCTCTCTTGCTCGCTCTCTCGTAGCGTTCTGGAGGAAACGGAATTATGTCCATCCATCCGATACTTCCATCTTCTTTTGAACCGCAGCTTTAATGTCACTTTACATTCTAGTCATGTTAGTGCTCGTCCCACACACACACACACACACACACACACACACACACTGGACTACAATAGACTACAACACGTCACTACACTTCTACTACAACTGATAGTAGACTAGGTTAACTATAGTAACAGACCATAAGTGAAGCATTTCACTACAAGCCTGACAGTAATCCTCCACTAACCTACATTTATTTATCCCCCCAGACTCTCTCTCTCTCTCTCTCTCTCTCTCTCTGTGTGCGTGTGTGAGTGTGAGAGAGTGGTGTCACTCACACACACACACACACACACACACACACACACACACACACACACACACACACACACACACACACACACACACACACACACACACACACACACACACACACACACACACACACACACACACACACACACAGCCTAGTTTTAAATCCTTTTCCACATCTGGTCTGCCAGCGTCAGCATGCATGTGTTCTTAACATTCTATAACAACTCTTCTTAATACTATACGCTCGGTTTCATTCTTAGAGGTTAAGTGATTTTCTTTGGTTACAGTTTTTCTTTCTTTGGTTACAGTTAAGTGATTTCTTGTGCAAAAAGCTTAAATTCTCTCTGGGTTTCTTCTACAGATTGAAGGCTTGTTTTGCTTGTTCAGCTTGTAAAAAGCTGGTCATTGGTCTCTTTCTGTCCCAATTGGATTTTGGTGATACCATTTATAGGTTTGCCTGCTCCTCCACCTTGGCCCTATTGTACCATGCTGCATTGAGATTCATAACTAATTTAACCTTTCAGAACACATCATTGCACATTGTATGCTACAGTCGGTTGGTTCTCATTGGCATCTTGCAGGCTGCAGCATTGGCATATTTTCATTTATAAAGCCATTCTGGGTGACCTGCCGTCTTACATTTCATCCAAATTCGACTTGGTCCAAAACGGCCTCAACCTCAGGTCAAATGCTTGGCTGCGGTGTGTAGTACCAGCATTCAAATCTGAGGGGTAAAAAAATGTCTGGCCTTCTTTGGCCCTTGGTCGTGGAACGACCTACAGTCCAGACTAAAATTGGCTTTGAAAGTTCCCTTGAGAGGTTTCAAAATAATCATCTCAGATGTACAGTCCAACATCTGCACATTTGGATATGTACTAGCCTATGTTCATGCCTATATATTTATTATGTCGGTTCAGATCGTGTATATTGTGTATTTTGCCCTGCTACTAAATTGGACTTTGGTGATGTGTTGTATTAATTCATCAGGTACTTTGAATCCCAAAGGACTTCATTTGGAATAAAGTCTGCGGTTTTATATGGCTATGGGCTGTGGCAATAATAATAATACAAATTTAAAAAAATAACGAAAAATAACTGTAATAGTTCATTTTTTGGAACGATGAACTTTAGTTAAAATTTTTGAATGATGAACTATGAACGGAACTAGTTCATTTATTAAAATTTTGAACTGTGAACTGAACTAGTTCCTAAACACTGGCTGCAGCCACCCCACCTACCCGGAAATGTAGTCTCTGGGTTGTTTGACTTGTTTCTAGCGCTTATTGTGTTACTCTTTGGGTATATTTGTACATTTCCACCTTCAGTCGATGCTTCATATTCATATGAGTGAAAAGGCCGGGATGATCGGTTTATTTTAGTTCTTATATGAAGAGATCTAAAATGGGGATTTCAATGCAAATAAAAAGTACACAAACATGTGGACTGGCGCCCTCTACTGACAGTGACGTCAGGACTTCGGTGCTCTATTATGTATTGGGTATTATCTGAGCTACGGACCACCATTTAAACAATCCTGTTAAACGTCCGCAACCTCCACAGGGATGTCAGAAGTCCCACCAGAGGTGTGAGTTGAATGGAATATTCTGAATATTCCGTCAGAGGCAACCAACTTGTTAAAGGACTGGTAACAATGCATTTATACTGTTTTATTAAAGGACTGGTAACAATGCATGTAAACACGTAATGGAACAGAAACAATAACAGAACATCATGGTTTAAAGCCTGACTAGACAACAGTCTAATGTAGCCAGACTGTTGCCTGGACAACAGTTTAATGTACCCAGACTGTTGCCTGGACCACAGTCTAATGTAGCCAGACTGTTGCCTGGACAACAGTCTAATGTAGCCAGACTATTGCCTAGTCTGGCTAGGCAACAGTCTGGAGCAATGGATGGAAGCTCTGAAAATGATTAAAGGAGAAAGCGGATGTGAAGTCTCCTCCCCACCTCGGTTTCGTCTTTACAGTCGCGCAAATGCATCCAAGCATAATATAGCTCGTTGCTTAGCAGAAATTGCCCAGGGCCCTTCAGGGCACCCCTGATTGTGGAATAGTTGTCTGGCTACGTGAGACGACCCAGGAACAGCTGTGATTCACAAAGCCTGCATGTGGCAGCTGGTGTAGAAGCTATGCAATGTTTACACTACTTTTATTTACATAAAGTTCTACATTAAGTAGCCAAACAAATAATTCATACATGGACGTGTATGAGCTATAGTTTCAGCAAACAGAGCCCTAATTGGACATGTATGAGCTCGTTTCAGTAAACAAGCGTCCTGTGAGATCTGATACATGTTTGATATTTTATTTTTATATTGCTTGCTATATTATTAGTCCAAATATTATTGTTATAACATTATTAGCACACATAAGGGGACAGGTTTAAAGTGGTTCAGTGACACTTTGAATACAACATATGTGCCAATCAACTAGTGTCTAAGGTCAACATTTTCAGGGGGAAATGATTAGATCAAAATTCTCAAAAAATGATTTTTGTTAAAATGATAGATCAAAATTCTCCAAGGTTACAGGTGACTGGAAGAGACCCCTCCAAGCAATGCTAAGCTAGTAGCCCAGCTGCTAAGCCAACAGCCCAGCTGCTATGGCTAGGAGCCCAGATGCTATAAGCTAGGAGCCCAGATTCTATATGCTAGGAGCTAGGAGCCCAGATGCTAAGCTAACAGCTGGGGCTAAGCCAACAGCCGATGCTAAGATAGCAGCCGATGCTAAGCTAACAGCCCAGATGCCAAGCTAGGAGCCCATGATGCCAAGCTAACAGCCGATGCAAAGCTAGGAGCCCAGATGCTAAGCTATAGCAGCCCATAGGCTAATCTAACAGGTTAAACAGGCTTTGTGAATACAGACACATTTTCTGAAACACTTCTCGTTCTCCACCTCCCATACACAAATAATAATAATAATAATAATAATAACAATAGCTTCCAGGCTTTAAATAATGTTATGTAAAACAATAAAACAAGACACACATTTTGAAATAAATGGCATTACTCCCCCCCCCCTCCCACAACATACATGTTCCACACACCCCCCCCCCCCCCCCTCCCTCTTTAAGTGCTACATTATATGATCCATAGTATCCAGCTCCCTCATTAAGTGGTAGTGCTATATTATATCCATAGTATCCATAGCAACCATGCAGTACAAGTTACCACGGCAGCAGACTGATTCTCTCCATTCAGCAGCCTTTTTTTTATTAATCTGATTGGTCGGGGGAGCGACCAGAGCCTTCTGATTAGTCTGTGGGCTGGGCAGCGACCAGAGCCTTCTGATTGGTCTGTGGGTTGGGGCAGCGACCAGAGCCTTCCGATGTCAAATTCAAACCACGAAAAGCTGACTGGACACTGTCCACATGTTCAGTGGACACAGGCCCCGCCCCCACCTATTAATTTCACCCAGAAGTACCTCTACTTCCTGGAAGTAAGTACCTCTACTTACTGGAAGTAAGTACGTCTACTTCCTGGAAGTACAATCTACTTCCTGGAAGTACACTATACTTCTTGGAAGTAGCACTCTACTTCCTGTAAGTAAAGGGCAGTCCATACTCTCTCCGACCACCGAACTTTTCGTCAGAAAGCTCCGGTACAACTACAACATGACGTCACTCGCAACTTCTGAAACGCATTCCTCCGATTTTTTGTTCTGAAAGCTGCCAGATGTTGTGACTCTCCGAACTCTACTTCGGAGAAAAAATTAAAGTCTGATCTTTCCGACGAAAAGTTCGGTGGTCGGAGAGAGTATGGACTGCCCTTAAGTACCTCTGCTTCCTGAAAGTAGCACTCTACTTCCTGGAAGTGGCACTCTACTTCTTGGAAGTGGCACTCTACTTCCAGGAAGTATGTACTTCTACTTCCTGTAAGTAAGTACCTCTACTTCCTGTATATATATATATTACACATACATAATTGACAAAAAAATCTAAACAGAGAGACGTCTCTCATTAGCGTCTCTCTCGTTAGCATAGCTCTTGTAGGCGTCTCGCTCGTTAGCGTCTCTCTGACAGCGGCTTGGAAGTTGCGGCGTTTATATTGTTGCTTATATTGTTGAGGCGAAGCGGCGCGCACGTTATGGAAAAAGCTTGTGTTTCGTATATAGGCTACTGTATATATATATATATATATATCTCTTCTCATGTCATTGTATAAACATGTCTTGGCAATAACAACAATACTAATAATAATGATGATGATAATAATAATATTAATAAAAAACAACAGGAACAATGATAATTGGAGAACAAAGGTAGGGGGAGGCGTTTGCTACTCGCCGTGTAAACAGATGTACAAGCTCACAACACCAGTATGTCTTCACGGATTATTGTATCCAATACGTTTTGGATTCATCCAATGGCGGATTGTTGTCCAATGTTTTTATTTTATTTATTTTTTACAAACATTCACGAATTGACACTTCTATAATAGCATATATGCTGATTTGGGGTCGTTAGTCAAGCTTAAATTAACTATGGCATTTTTGAATTAATTTAATAGTATGTTGTATCTTCTCCAAAACCTTTATGGAATGGCATTTTCAACTTTTTTTTTTAACACACAGGGTGTGTACCTAAAAAAAAGAATAATAATTCAGACGTGTTTCCGCGGCGACCATAATACATATCCACTTGGCATGAAATAGTTTGGGAACCACTGATGCAGGAGTCATTGAATGGGTTAAATAGTTTCAGCGCTACATGCTAGATGCTACCTGTCGTCAGCTCATACTACGGGCCGCATCAGGCGCTCGTACGTTGGAAGTATAAAACAGGCTTTTAGTGCGAGAGGAATGACCGACAGACGGACGGACGGACGGACGGAAGGAACGGTGTATCTTCTTGACAGAAAGCGACATTGTTCGTTCAAGTCTTCAGGCTTGGGGGGGGGGGGCGTTTAGGATGTGAACTAACCAATCCCCCGGTCAGTTTGGTATTGGGGGGAGGGGTTTAGGGTCTCTGAACTACCAATCCCCGGTCAGTTTGGTGTTGGGGGAGGGGTTTATGGTCTCTGAAATACCAATCCCCGGTCAGTTTGGTGTTGGGGGGAGGGGTTTAGGGTGTGAACTAACCAATCCCCCGGTCAGTTTGGTATTAGGGGGGAGGGGTTTAGGGTCTCTGAACTACCAATCCCCGGTCAGTTTGGTGTTGGGGGGAGGGGTTTAGGGTCTCTGAACTACCAATCCCGGGTAAGTTTGGTGTTGGGGGAAGGGGTTTAGGGTGTGAACTAACCAATCCCCTGGTCAGTTTGGTATTGGGGAGGGGTTTAGGGTCTCTGAACTAACCAATCCCCTGGTCAGTTTGGTATTGGAGGAGGAGGGGTTTAGGGTCTCTGAACTACCAATCCCCGGTCAGTTTGGTGTTCTGGTCTCGCTTGGGTGGGGCCGGGGGCGGACCGCCCCGGCGCAGCGTGGCGTAGCCTGAGATGATGGGGGCGTGTCTAGAGGAGTGGGAGGAGTGCTGGGAGTGGGAGCGCGGGTGGTGGCGGGACAGCGTGTGGGCGTGGTGGCCAAAGGAGGAGGAGGGGGCGTGGCCAGCGGAGGGGGCGTGTCCGTGCCCGGGGGCCGACGGCAGCAGCGCCATGTCGTCCACGGTCTTGCGGTCGGCGGGCGCGCGGCGGCCCAGCGGGACGCCCGACTTCCTCTTCAGCGTGCGGTTCAGGTCCTCCAGGAAGTGTGGCTGCAGCGAGGACACGCCCCCTCCTCCTCCTCCCGAAGAAGGGGGCGGGGAGAGAGGGACGACGGCAGCGTCCAATGACGGAGGCGCCGGGGCGTTGCCGCTCCACAGGGGGGCGTGGTTGTTGGCCGTCGCCAGGCCGCCCTGCTTCCACGGGGAGGAGGCGGAGACCGCCGTAGCAGGGGCAGCAGCCATGACGACGACCTGCGGCTGGGGGTTGACCACGGCCACGCGGGGGGGGAAGGGGTGGGGCCACTGGGCGGGGGGCGGCGCCAGGAGCTCCAAGTCGCTGGGCGGCGGCGGGAAGTAGTCGGGGGAGGAGGAGTCGGGGGGCGGGGCCAGGCCCTGCAGCGCCAGTGGCAGGTTGGCCAGATTCAACTTCCCCGGTTTGGGAGGGGCGGAGTCTCTGCCCGGCGGGGAGGAGGAGCCAAACCTGCTGACGAGACTCTCCACCTGGAAGAACCAATGGAGACAAAGGTTTAGAAAAGGTTTAGAAAAGGTTCAAGCGGCCTGGGCCCGCCTAGTATAGGTAGTTCTGAGCAGTGTTGATTTCATCGACTAAAACTATGACAAAAATGTTCGTCTACGTAATTCACGGACGAAAACGAAATGGAAACTAAATTAAATCTAAGCTATGATGACTACAACTAAGAGTAAATATAGTGACAATTTCATCAACAAATAAAAACTGAAAGGTTAGGAAGGGACTAGTGCACAAGAGATCCAGTATAAGTCATTTTTTGTGAGCTTGTAGATTGCCATTACGACGGCATCAAGGCCAGCCAAAATTAAATTCTACAGTTGACTAACACTAAAACATTCCAGGTGACTAAAATGTGACTAAAACTAAATGAAAACTATTCAAGAGACTATGACTAAAACTTAAATCTAAATTTGCTGCCAAAAACAACACTGAGTGCCAGGGAAAACAGTGTATTTCTGCCCATGCATCATAGCAGAGCCGGGTGTTTTAGCAGCTGTCGACGATGTTTATCTTTAGCCAGAAACGCTAATATGCAGGGTGCGATGCGATTTCGGATGGATTGGCCAAAACCACAGACTTTGCAGCATTTTTCAGAGAAAAAAGCCAACAAAGATTCTGTTTTCAATCGTCCTTGCCTAGCAACCTGGACAGGACTAAAGGTTTTTATTTAGCTTAGCCGTTTGATAATGATATAAAGATTATCACCGCGGCTTTTATAACACTTTGAGTGTTAATTACGATAGTTTGAAATAAAACAACTGAAAAGGTGAAATGAACCGACCTTGTTGGTGGCGGGGCGTGCAGTCTCCGCCTCCTGGGAGGAGGCGGAGTCACGGGCGGAGGCTCTCTGCGGGGCGGGGGGAGGAGGCCCGGCCCCGCCCCTTTTAGAGGAGGAGGAGGAAGAGGGGGGAGGAGGGAACTCGCTCTCGGGAGGTGGGGGAGGCGGGAACTCGGGGGAGCCCACCCCTCCCCCTCCCGGCTGCGGCGGCTGCCATTTGGGTTTGGCCTTCACCACCGGAGGACCGCCGGCGTCTGATTGGCCCCCTGGGAACTGATTGACAATCTGCTTGACCAACGAGGAGGTGGCGGCGGAGAGGAGGGAGGAGGTGGAGCCTCCCGGCGGGGAGGGGGAGGACAGGGGGTGGGGGAGGAGCCTGGACGACGACAGGCTGTGCTGCTTGGGCAGGGTCGGGGGGGGAGGGGCTCCGCCGCAGGGGGAGTGGCCTGCCGAGAAGCTCTGCCCCCTCCTCATGGAGGGGGCGTGGCCAGTGCCGGGAGGAGGAGGCATCGGAGACATGGGTGACGAGAGAGCCAGGGGGGGGAGGGAGGAGGGGCCTCCTCCTCCTCCAATCAGGAAGGTTTTAGGAGGGGCGGGGGGAGGGGGGGGAGGGGGCAGGTCCTGCTGGTCGTCGTCGTCGTCGAGGGGGACAAAGTCGTACGCCATGTGGGGGAACTTCTGGGACAGGAATTGATGCAGGCCGCTGTTGGACAGGAGGGGGGCGGAGTCGGGCGGTGGGGGGTGGCGGCGGCGGCGGTAGCCCGTCGTCATCGGCCTCGTCCGGAGGAGTGGGGGGAGGGGTCAGAGGTGGGGGCGGGGTCGCGAGGGGGGAGGGGCCTCCGAGCGCCAGGGAGGCGGCGGCCGAGCCCGGGGCGGGGCCCGTGGGGGGCGGCGGTGGCGGAGGGGAAGGGGGGGAGGGGTTAAACGAGGGGGTGTGGCCCTGGAGGCGGGCCAACGTGCCGGCGGGGGGAGGGGAAGGGGGGGAGGAGCCACATGAGGGGGCGTGGCCATGGCCCTGGAGGCGGGCCAACGTGCTGTACTTCACATACACGGTGCTGGGGGGAGGGGCGGAATGGGGGCCGTCGGCCACAACGCTGCCTGTGATTGGCAGAGGCGGGGGAGGGGGCGGGGATGGAGGCGAGGGGGAGGAGTCATCGGAGAGGGAGGGGCTGGTCCCGGAGGGCGGAGTCTGATGAGACTGACCACTGGAGAGGGGGAGGGGCCTACTGATGGACTCTATCCTCATCATCTGGAGACAGACAGACAGACAGACAGACAGACAGACAGACAGACAGACAGAGAGGGGGGGGTAGAGAGAGAGAGTGTGTAAGGAAGAGAAGGTATTAACTCATCCGGCGCCACAGCGCCATCTGGTGGAGGGCTCCCGCCGCCACAAATGCATTGTCAATGAGCGAGGCTCTTAACTTGAAAGCCATTTTGGCCAGAAAGTAGGTAAAAATCTGCTATATAACATGCCCTGTGATTGTCATTTAATCCACCCAAAACATACTTTTTGTAAGCGAAATACTATCGTTTAGATACATCAGACGCAAACCAAGCTTGTTTTTGGCCAATCTGAGATATTTACGTTCTAAGAAGCTGTGTCCCCATAGAAAGCGTAAGCTTTTATTTTTTCCATTTCCGGTTTGAACCATTTTTTTCACCAGATCGAAACGGGAGTCATCGGCGCCGATACATGTTTTCCCTGTGTCCCCTATAGAGTAGGTACCCTCACATGTTCTCCCCGTGTCCCCTAGGGTAGGTATACCCTCACATGTTCTCCCCGTGTCCCCTAGGGTAGGTATACCCTCACATGTTCTCCCCGTGTCCCCTAGGGTAGGTATACCCTCACATGTTCTCCCCGTGTCCCCTAGGGTAGGTACCCTCACATGTTCTCCCTGTGTCCCCTATAGGGTAGGTACCCTCACATGTTCTCCCCGTGTCCCCTAGGGTAGGTATACCCTCACATGTTCTCCCCGTGTCCCCTAGGGTAGGTACCCTCACATGTTCTCCCTGTGTCCCCTATAGGGTAGGTACCCTCACATGTTCTCCCCATGTCCCCTAGGGTAGGTACCCTCACATGTTCTCCCCATGTCCCCTATAGGGTAGGTACCCTCACATGTTCTCCCCGTGTCCCCTATAGGGTAGGTACCCTCACATGTTCTCCCTGTGTCCCCTATAGGGTAGGTATCCTCACATGTTCTCCCCGTGTCCCCTATAGGGTAGGTACCCTCACATGTTCTCCCCATGTCCCCTATAGGGTGGGTACCCTCACATGTTCTCCCCGTGTCCCCTATAGGGTAGGTACACTCACATGTTCTCCCCATGTCCCCTAGGGTAGGTACCCTCACATGTTCTCCCCGTGTACCCTAGGGTAGGTACCCTCACATGTTCTCCCCGTGTACCCTAGGGTAGGTACCCTCACATGTTCTCCCCGTGTCCCCTATAGGGTAGGTACCCTCACATGTTCTCCCCATGTCCCCTATAGGGTGGGTACCCTCACATGTTCTCCCCGTGTCCCCTATAGGGTAGGTAC